>NW_020897731.1:12477453-12648212 GCF_003984885.1 Neopelma chrysocephalum | reverse complement strand
CTTTTGAATTGAGTTCATTTTGCCTTGCTGGTTAACTTTTAAACCAGAACAGCTGGTCTCTTTTGTTAAGGGTTAATTAGACAGACCATATGGGAAATGTCCAAATTAGAGATCCATTAAAGTTGTTAATTGTGTAGCAGTTAATTGTTCAAAGTTACAACTTTTTTTTTGACATCAGGTTTTCAATATTTTGCAGTAGGTGAAATTACTACTACTTTCCTCATGGGATGTGCTACTTATGGCATTCTCCTGTTGTTGAAAAGAAGTGTGGCAGAAAGAAAACAATTTTGCATTCAGAGTACGAGTTCAGATTTTTATTTTTTTCAGTGTAAATCAAGGATAAATTTTACACAATCTGGAAAAAAAATTATCTTAGTGGGATTTTTCCCATCCTTAGGATATAGGAGAAAAAGAGTGTTTGGCAAAATTCAGAAGGTAACAAATGGGCAACAAAACAAAGCTACCCATTTTTTACCCCATGCATTTACCCTTAAGACATTAATTTTTTCAAGTACTCCAAGTGAGTAGCCAGGAGAAATATAAGATCAATCCAGAAAATAACAACAACAAAACCATATACCACTAAACAAAACCAAAAACAAAAAAACAAGAGAACAAGAAAACATAGCCATAGAGGAACAGGCAGTAGAATTTTAAGAGAAAGACTGAAATTGATAAACACAAATCAGGAAGATATTTCATCCAGGAAAATGGTAAGGTGAAATTAGAAACAACTACGATATTTCTATCTTAGTTTAAGAAGCCTTGGAACTAAAATGGAGAATTAGCAATTCTGATTCAAGATATGAAAACAGACCTTACAGAAAATACTAATAGCAGCAGTTACACGTGGACCAGAGGTGTTGAAGGCTCAACTGTTTAGGAAGGAAAGAAATAAGGAGAAAAGTAGTGGAATAGTAGCATACATGAAAGAAGTGTCTCAGCATTAAAGAAAAAAGAGGTAACAAGAATAGAATTAAAACTATATGAAATGTCTATTCTGTGACAATAAAAACTTAATACTTCCAAGACAGAAAGTCTGCTCTATATCTCCAGCATTGACTATAAATAATAATATCTATGGGAGAAAGAAGGAAAAAATAGAAAATATAGGGAAATTGAAAATTTTAATTTCCTAGAGAAAGCACAGTCTAATTTATAGATAGTTCTGGAAAACAATTTTTAACAGCTTTTTCTGTAAAACAACCAACAGACCAACTGCAAGGCTTACTATTTTTATCTTGGTAGTGAGTATCCTATCAAAGCAATAGTCACATATACTGAAATTGAAAAAAAGAAGTGGTTGTGTTCACACTGAAATTCTCATTTTAGTCCAAAATAGATCTATAATTTACTACTTCTATTAGCAATGTCACAGAAAGGAAAATTCAGATTACTTGAGGAAACAAGTAGTAAGGCTGACAGAAATTGAGACTGATTAATATGATCCATTTTGAAAGGGGCAGAATAGGGCAAATTAAGCTTCAAAAATTGTTTCCTTTCTAAAATTAAAGGAGATCTGGTCTTTGAGGTTTCGGTACATTACATGTTAATAATATCTTTTTACATGTCAAACTCTTTATATGATTTTTTCTGTCTTAATCCTTTGAAAATGCCTACCTACTTCTTCTGACATGGATAATAATATTTCAGCAAAAAGGAAGAAGGACAAAATGGTTTTTTGTATCATTAAAATTGTTTTTTCTGAAGTTTGGTGATAAATCTGCCTTTATTTTCAACAGTCATAAACCTCTGAAAGAACTATAACATTGCCTTAGCTTAGATTAAATTGCTATAGATTAAAATAAAAATAAAGTATGCTTTGAAAAAATTGCATGAAAAGCAGATTTCTTACTTTCTAGCATCCTCAAGGTATAATGTTACAAAATTGAGATTACTACGACACTAAGGAAAATAATAGTAATTGGGATTTTTTATCTTTTATCTTCAAGAAGTCTCATTGTGTCTTATAGTTCTGATTAGTTTGTGGTCTCATATTATGTAAGTCAAAAACTATTAGCTATTTGCTTGTTATTCCACACTTTGTGGAACAAATATCTGAGTTATTTGGTTTCATAACTCAGCCTCTGTTAATCTCATGTTGTACATTCAAAAAAAAAAGTAATCTCTTAAAACACACAAGTCACAGTCCTCAAAATAATACACTCTTTATGAAAAAAGGTTGCACTTTATGTTTGACAGTAATTTATTAGTTACATTAAAAATTCCTGAATTTAAGTCATCTGTAGATCCATAAAAAATTAATATAAGAAAAATTAGCTGGTGTTAATTCAGGTGTTACTTTATGTTATTTTGAGATAATTTTTTTAAGTTATTTGACAGAAAGGCCAGAAAAACTTCCTATCTGAGATGAAGCAGGAAGAGCAAATGCTGAAAAGTAATTGCTCACACAATATCAAAATGTAGTTAACATTGAAAGGTTAACTTACGAAAATGTAGAACAATCTTATTTTAGAACTTAAGAGTGCCAGGCATGCATAAACATGATTCTTCTGAAGTATTTAAATATTAAAACGTCAAAATCCTTCATTTGACAGTGTCTGACCTTTAAGCTTATCTGCTTTTAAAATACATCTTACCTATCAACCAAAACTTTAATCACTTTCCCATTTCAGATATTGAAAGAATTATTCCATTTAAATCAAGCAAAGGTCATCTTTCTTTGAAATATAGATTACTCGCCTGTAGTTTTTAAACAGGTGAAGACTGGAGAATAAACTCAGGAGAAGCAGCTCTCTCTCCACACTGAGAAAGTACTGAGTCAGCAGTGGAAAGGATTAAACATAATAACATATATCTCCCAGAGATTGTAAGGTCCAGCCAAGAAATAAAATGCAATTCAGTTTCAAAATATATGAACTTCATATAGTAACAAAATAAAGAAATGAAATGTTACGTTCTTCAGTCTTTTTGAACTACTTCTTAAACCTCAGTTAGATGAAAATGGCACCAAAAGCATCAAGAGATAAGAGCAAATGGGTAATCTGTCAGAGCCCATTGAGATTAAGATGAAGTTTTTCAACCTTTGACTAATTACATACTAAGTAAATGATCAGTTTCTCTTAACTCTTATATATACACCTCTTTTACTAAAATATTGCATTAGATTTTAATGCTTGGCCTCAAGTATCAGCAAAATTGAACATTTAAGATATATTCACCATGTGATTTCTAACACTCTGAATGTCTGAACATTTCATAGAGAAAAACAGCTTATGTTATCTAGTCTTCTAAAATAAAATATAGCAGAAGACCTACCTCTAGGATTTACTCACATGTGGGAATAAGAATTTGTAGTTTATCTGATCTCATATATTTGAACATGAAGTTGTTTTGAGTAACACACAAAACTCTAGCATTAAACTATTTAGAATTATATTTGAAATTATAATTTGCTTTTATTTGATTTTGCATTGTAAAATCTATGGAGCAGAGTGTGGGTGCCATAGAAGTAACTGACTTCACCATGAAAGAAGGTTTTGCCCATTTTTCCTACAATGAATATTCTACAATGATGGGTAACAGACAGTCATTCCTTGCATGTGCTTGATCAATGCAATATGTTTGGAACACCAATTTGGGAGTATACTGGACTTTTTAAAGTTGGATATTGATGCACAAGATAGTGTGTTAGTCCAAAATTAGGAACACTAAACAATACTGTTTTACACAACTCTTACAGAAGTGTCTTTTTTTTTGTTTTTCCACTGTACTGAACTAGGAATGACACCTCTTTTTACTTGATTCTTTTTTAGCATTTTTTCCCAGCTTTCTAGACTGCACGACATGGTGTCACAAAGCCTTTACTTCCAATAATACAAGAAAATTAAAAGATATAGCAACGAAAAATTGGAGAAGTTTTTTAAAATTTACTGCTTAACTCAATTTGGAAATAACTATATCATCTTACTCCAATGTTTGGAAAAATATCCCCACCCATGAGTTAATAACTTCAAACACTGCAAATTGCTATCTTAATAGGAACAAACATATGTTAGACAGGTTTTTTTAAAGATATTTCATCTCTAGATCAAATTTCAGTCTCCAGTATTTTTCTTAAGTACTAATTGCTGCAAAGTGTTTGTGGAAGTCCATCTAAGACATAGCATTTTGTAGTTTTGAAATATAACCATTTTTCTTAGAAAATAACTTCTTTTCACAGAATCACAGAATCAATTAGGCTGGAAAAAACCTCTGAGATCATCGAGTCCAACCTATGACTGAACATCATCATGTCAACTAGAGCATGGCAGTGAGTGCCACATCCAGTCTTTCCTTAAAAACCTTCAGGGGCAGTGACTCCAACCCCTCCTTGGGAAGCCCATTCCGATATCTAATCGCTCCTTCTGTGAAGAAATTCCTCCTTATGTCCAAACTAACCCCCACTGATGCAGCTGAAGACTATGTCCTCTCATCCTATCCCTAATTGCCTGGGAGAGGGTGTTGACCCCCACCTGGCTACAACCTACTTTTATGTAGTTATAGAGAGTAACAAGGTCACCCTTGAGCCTCTTCTCCAGGATAAACAACTTCAGATCCTCAACTGCTCCTCACAGGATATACGCTCCATACCCTTCACTAGCTTTGTTGCCCTTCTCTGGACACACTTCAGCACCTCAATGTCCTTTCTGAATTGAGGTCCCCAGAACTGGACACAGCACCTGAGGTGCAGCCTCATGAGTGCTAAGTACAGGAGAAGAATCACTTCCCTGGTCCTGGTGGCCTCACTATTCCTGATATAGGCAAGGATGCTGTTTGCCTTCTTGGCCACCTTGGCGCACTGCTGGCTTATGTTCAGCTGACTGTCAATCAGTACTCTTAGGTCCTTTTCCTCTAGCTGGCTTTCCAGCCTCTCTGCTCCCAGCTGTAGCACTGCATGGAGTTATTTTGGCCAAAGTATAGGACCCAGCACTTGGTCTTTTTGAACCTCATGGTCTTGTCCCATCTATATAGCCTTTCCAGATTCCTCTCCTTTTCTAATAGAGTTTACAAATCTGATAATGTCCATTATTTTTTTCAGATAGAATAGATTAGATTCTTATAATGCTGGGGCACATAAAAATATATATTATGTCTTCTTACGTGTAAGTTTTGGTATTTTGAGTAGATTATATCTCTCCTGAATTCCAGAAGACACGTATGTTGTCATTTTGCATGTTGAATGAAGAGTTCTAGCTTTAGATTGTTGGTGGTATCATGCTTAGAATCTCTATACAAGATAATATACAAAGTAGAAATCAAAATCAAATATACAAACAAAAAAGTTTTTGTGTTAGTTTTGGCTGCGATACAGTTTATTTTCTTCAGTTTTTGGTTTGAATCTGTGTTTTGGGTTTGCACTGGAAACAGTGTTGATAACACAGGGATGTTTTCCTTGTTGCTGAGCAGTGCTTGCACAAAACCAAAGTATTTTCGGACTTTTACCCCATCCCGCCAGCAAGGAGACTGGGGTTGCACAAGATGTTGTGAGGGTACATAGATGGGACAGCTGACCCCAGCTGACCCAAGGGTTACTCCAGATTATATGGTGTCATGATCAGCTTTTAAGGTTAGAGGAAGAAAAAGGAAGGGAAGGACATTCAGAGTAATGATGCTCATCTTCCTAAGTCACCCTTACATGTGATGGAGCCCTGCTTTCCTGGAGATGCCTGATCACTTGCCTGCCCATGGGAAGCGGTGAATGAAGTCCTTGTTTTGCTTTGCTTCTGTGTGCGGCTTTTGCTTTCCCTCTTAAACTGTTTTAGTCTCAATCTATGGGTTTTCCCACTTTTCCCTTCCAGTTCTCTCCCCCATCCCACTGGCGTGGAGTGAGCAAATGTGTGTGTGGTTCTTGATTGCTGACTGGGATTAAACCACGACAGGTTGAAAGCTAGAAATCTTAAATGAGTTTCTGATATTTCTTGAGATATTTTCCTGTTCAGGATAGTAAGACCTCTAATCTGTTGTTCTCAACTCTACCATTGTTACAGAAAGTATTAATTACGTTTTAGATTTTGAGCCAGCATAGGTAATTATTAAAATTCATGATATAAGATATGTCTGTGTACAATTAAACTCTCCAAATATCGCAGGTTAAGAAAAAATCAGTGCAGAGATCACTGTAAAATGAATAAATCCATCAGTAATAGACTAGTATTGGACATTTTTAGACAAGAATGGACAGGTATTTTTGCATTGGTAATAAAGTTCCACAAATCATGAGGAATATAAAGCAATATTTCTTTGATCTAGCTTTCATAGACTAAATCAGTACCCATAAAAACCTTCTCAGTTTTCAAAGGAAAGTTTAACTGAAAAAAAATCTGTATTTTTAGAGAAAGGTTTATCTTCTCTGCTGTGATTAATGGTTGGTTCACTGCCATTGCCCTGTGGTAAGGATGACTTAAAATATATGCTCCATACAGTTAGAGTTAAGCTGTTTCACTGTAACTATATTGGCATTACTTTTTATTGTTATCCAGTGCTTATCAGATCAGACATCAGTTAAGACTCTGTGACCATAAACAAATCTCATCCCAATTCAGTGTTAGGGAAGATTTAAGCACTGAATATGTATATATCCCAAGCAAATCTGAACATTCTAAAGTTTCCCAGACTCAGAAAAAATTATTTTATCAACATGGTAATACTGGAACTTGGTCAAGTATAGCTCTGATCTCAAAGATCAGATGCTGTGCATATGCACACAAAATTTTGAAAATACAGACTGAATATTATATCTTATTATGTGAGTACCAATAGCTTGTCATTTAATTATCACTAGTCATGAAGACAATGACTTGTATATGAAACCTTAATTTTTCCATTTTATATCTTGTGAACCTCAAGCTGTACGAGCTTATTGCTTTCCTTTTTGCATATTGTTTTAATAACATATGTAAATAAGAAAAAAATCTAAATATTGGATGAGTGCATTATTTTCATCTTGCAAATTGTCCAATTTTTCATCATCCAAAATGCATAGGAAATATGCAAATATTTAGTAAATAGAACCATTAACTTAACAGAAAACAAATCTTTATCAAACAACGGAGCTCATGAAGTTTACAATATGCATAATTGCTCTGCTAATACTGACACATTTTAGACTACTAATACATGTGGTAATGGGGAATTAGTCAAACACAGTAGGTGAATCAAAAAGTATTTTGCAATTATACAGGTTAAATTTCTTTCTTATGTATTCACCAGTATATTTTTCTTTAACTTTATTGAATAGAATTTTTTAAAAACAGGATATGTTTTTGTCTTCTCGGCACAACATGGAATTTTCCATACTTCTGAAGAACTTCCTGCAGCTATAGCTCATAACAAATTCTGATTTTTAAAAATATATGAGCTATGAGCTACTCTAAGAATTGTAATTTTATAATTATCCAGGTCAATATATACCCTGGTGTAGATCTATATGTCACTCATATAAAATGCCCAAGTAAAAGCACAGCTAATAAATATGAAAGTAGACCACATAGGGAAAATATAAACCGTGTGTTGCTGATGTAATTGAAAGCGTGACACAACCTCTCCTTCCATAGCTACATAGATTTTATGGTTCGCTAAAGGGTTTAAAATAATCAGTATGTACACACTGGCTGTGGGGGGTTGACCCCAACCAACAGCCAAACACTCCCTCCCTGCCTTCCTCTGTCTCTACCCTATCCTGCAGGTTGAGAAAAGAAAGTATAAGGAAGGCAAGAAGACTCCTGGATTGGGATAAAGACAGTTTAATAGTAAAAGCTGTGTGTACAAGCAAAGCAAAACGAGGAAATCCTTCACCACTTCCCATTAGCAGGGAGATGTGCTACTTCCTGGAAGGCAGGGCCAAAGCATGCAAACAGTTCCTTGGGAGCAGAAACACCATAACCATGAATGTCTTCTCCTCCTCCTTCTTTCTCTGAGCTTTTATTGCTAAACATGATGTCATGTAGTATGGAAGATCTGTTTGGGCAATTTGAGTCAGTTACCCTGGCTACATTTCCACCCAACCTGTAGCCTGACCCCAGCCTGTTTACTGAAAACAGTGGTGGTGGTTGTGAAGAGCCAGTGCTGTGCAAGCACTCTTCAGCAATGGTCAAAACTTTGAGGTATTATCAATACTATTTCAACCACAGATCCAAGGTACAGCACCACAAGAACTTCTATGAAGAAATTCAAATTCATTCCAGATAGATCCAGTACGCTACTGAGTGAGGTGGGAAAGGGGAAGAACATTTTTTCCTATATTATTCAAGTCAGCATTCTATATCAAATTTCAAGCGAGTTTGACTAAGAAGGATGGATCTTCAGAACCATCTTTGTCTATTTAGTCTCAGTCTAAACAGCAGATAATAAACAAATTACTTACACAGGGCTCTAGCTACTTCAATCTATCAGTCAGCATTAGTTATCAAGTGAGTATTGCTGAGTACACCATGTTCCAGTCATGATCTAACACCCCAAATGTAAAGAATGATAAAGTAGCTGGCTTCATAAGCTCATTATTAGGCAGAGAAAGAGAATGTCAGTAAAATGTTTTATATATTGGCATCTCAAATAGTCTGATGAAAAGTAAACAACATATTTCCATGAGAAATAAAAAACTGTTAGTAAAATGCTTAAGAGACAGGAAATCTGATTTCTGATTATACTGATGCTAACTTTCTAATACTGATTTTCTTTATCATTGGCCAAAGCATTAAATTCTCTCAGAATTTAAATTCATGGAATACCTCATGAAATATTTAGCCTCATAGTAAGAAAATTATTACTTATGGAAGTCAAAATTATAATTATCCAAGGTAAACATATTTTATATTATATCAATGTTTTTGTCATAATATTAAAATTTGACTACCTTGGTTAAATATTTTATAGATACATTATATACTAGATATATGATATATATTATACATATAATGTAATATATAGCAAGATATAAGTTACTTATTACTACATTAATAGAATACAATTAAATTGACTATAATTAATTATGTATCTAAAATTAAATATATATATGTTTTGTGCGTGATACAATTATCAGTGAATTTAGTCAGTCCTACTTTCTAAGGACTTTCTACCTCCTAAGGTATCCTGCAAAGAAAATAAATAAACATCCTTGAATGGCTCTGAAATACACAAACATATTTCTCTTTTTCTATTCTCACACATGAATTTTCAAGTTTTATCACAGTTTTGTATTTGTAATTCTTTTTATGTTTGATTTGGTTGTATTTTGGTTTTTCTTTCATGTTTTTTATACTTGTATTTAAATGCAAAATGAAAATATTAATGTAGTAAAAAATGACAAAAAAATTTCAAAGAAACTATTTGTTTCTGTATTTTTATATTAGACCATTTAAATAATGTTATGTCATTTTAGATGTAAATAGGATAAATCTTTAAAAGAGATTAGAAAATACTTAGACTATATTTTTTTTATGGAAAAAATAAAGAAAAGCTCTAATAAACAAATAATGTTCTTTTTTATTTAAAAAATTATTGTGAATTCTATAATTTTTTTCCTCCTATGAAATCTAGTGTGAAACCAGACTCAATTCAGTTAAATTAATTTATTGCCAGTTAGAAAAATTTTAATATATGATTTGTGTCATGAAGGGAAAGATAAGTAATTTAAATAAACACTTTAAGAGATACCTTTCCTCTCCTTCCCTAGGTTCAGCTAAGTCCTCTATTCCTAGCATGAATTCTCCTTGTTTTCATTACATCTTACGCTCAGTCCCTCCAAGATACTTTGATGAACAATGGAAGACTCAGAATGTTGATATTGGACTCTAGTGGATTTTTTCTGCTGCTTCCCACTTCTCACTTGTTTTCCTTGACTTGTTTTCCTTACTCGCTTCTTACTGCTCCTCTACTTTGGCATGGGCTGCCCATGGCTACAGTCCCTCAGAAAAAAAAAAAAAAAAAAAACAGTAGATGGGGCCTTCCTGAAAGAACAGGAAAAATTCTCATGGTCACAGGCTTTGGTCCCCATAGGGAATATCTACTGAAAGGACAACAGAGCAGTATACAAATAATCTAGGAAATTTATGGACTACTCTGACAAGAATTTCCTGACAGAGGTGATTGAGGAAGAACTATACATTGTTATGAAAGTAGTGGGCAGCGTTGGATGCAGTGACAGCAGAATTTAAGATTTTGAAAGCATGGAGCAGGGCAAAATGCAGGATTTCAGGACTTTCAACAGACTTTAACCAATTCTGAGATCTATTTGAAAAATTCCATGTGGAATCTTCTCAGAAGTTCAAGAAAGGGTAATGAGAAGCTCTGAACCTGGGGAGGAATAAACCCAGGGAGCAAACTGGTTGGAAAGCAACTTTGCTCAGAAGGACTTGCGGGTCCTGTTGGACACCAAATTTAGCATGAGTCAGCAGTATATCCTTGCAGAAAAGATTTATCATGAAAAGCAGTGTCAATACCTCAAGGAGGGTGATACTTTCCCTTTATTCATCACTGGTGAGGCCATATATAGAGTATTGTGCCCAGTTCTGAGCTCCAAAGTACAGGAAAAAATATAGACTTCCTGGAACAACACAAGGCCAGAAAGATGATGATGGAACAAGCATCTTGCATGTGAGGAAAGGCTGAGAGAACTGGAATTGTTTAGCCTGGAGAAGGCTCAGGGGGAATCTTATCAATGCATGCAAACATCTTAAGGGAGATGTAAAGCATACAGAGCCAGACTCATTTCAGTATCACAGTAACACAACAAGAAGCAATGGAAACTAACTGAAAGAAAAGATGTTCTGTTTGACCATCAGGGAACGTTTTTTTACCATGAGTGACTGCATGCTGGCAGAGATTTTTAAGGGAGGTTGTAGAGTCTCCATCCTTGGAATTGTTTGAGCCCTCTGGACATGGTCCTGGACTAACTGCTATAGCTGACCTTTTTTGAGCTGGAACATTAGATCAGATGACACCAAAAGGTCCCTTCAGGTGTAAACCATTTTGTAACTCTATGAAATAATTCTGTTGTCGTTGTTTGTGAGGCTATATGAATAATTTCAATAAAATTAAATCAGTACACTATTCTCAGTACACAAAATATTCCCGTTCTCTTTATTTCTTATTGAAATTATTGTGCCAATAAATTTTGTTAATGTTATGTACTTTAAAATGCAGTTTCAGTTAACGGAAAAGGTAAAAGTATCTTATTCTTTGGTCATTTAAAGTCTGAGCCATTAAGAATATCAATTTAAATATACATTAAATCAGTTTAGAAAAACAGTATTTGCAACTGTGTAGTAAAGTAATATTTTCAAAGCTACAATTTATAAATAAGACTATTTTCCTCAGAAATTATGTCTCATTTAGAAGGAATGATTGTAACCTCTTACTGTCTTCTTTTCTTTGTTGTTTTTTCTCTGATACAGAGCTTCTGAACATGTAATGTATTTTTGCAGCAAGTGGCCTTGAGACATGAGAAAAATGGGATACATTAAGTGACTGCTCGTTACATTAGCTTTACAAGAAGCTTGTAACAGAGCTTTTGAAGGAAAGAATGGCACTAATCGCAATAAAAAGAACAAGAGAAAAAGATTAACAGTACCACATATCAGTAGGCTAGTGTAATTTCCAAAATGATACAATACATGAGGAATGCAAAAAGTGATAAAAATATCTTCTGCAGGCAGTAGGTATCCCAGTTGTATTCTTCCTTCTTGTTTTTATAAAATCATCTTTATTTTGTTGTAATAATTGTGATTAAAATGTAATTTCATAGTGGCTGTTTGGGACACACGTAATTTTCCATATTATCAAGCAATAGTGTGAAACTCACCTCGTAAGGATGCAAAAATATAAATGGGCATCAATGTCAGAATTACATTGAATTGAATGTGAAACATAAAGAACTCTCCTGAGAAGCAGAGGTCCCCAATTCAGAAAAATCATTGAAAACAGCCAGGTGTGAAGTGAATGAAAAGTTCCATTACATTTTTAAGAATTTACAATCCCTTACTGATTATGTGTCTGAGAAATGTACAAGCATTTACAAAATACTGCAAGAAAAACCAGAGAATTGTGACAGAACTATTACTGAATAAGATGGAAATCTTAACCAAAGACATGTATTCTCCCACAGAGTTTATTTTTCCCCACAGATAACTATAATCTGAAAATGAAATATTAATAAATATATCTTGAAGGATATTTCAAGATACAGGAAAAGGTACAGATAATGACAAATAGAAGAAATGATATCACAAGTGGGGTAAGTAGTATATACTGGACTTATTATTATATTGATTATATAGGATAATATTTTATAGTTTAACTCATTTCTCTCTATCAAACACACACATCAACTGATTGTCCCTCCTATTTTCCACCCTGAGCAATACTATATACAGCATAGTATATGGTATGTAGTGTGTACAGCATATATAGTGTATAGGATGTAATAAAGTGTATATAATAGTATATATTCCTTCTTGAGAGTAATGTGCTGACTGGTTGTTTTCCATTTATTTTCCTTAGATGTCCTAAAGATGGCAGTGTGGATCCCACACTGAGATTTAACACACACAAATGAGATATATGGTGTGTCAGTATGAGAAAGAACCACCTTGAAGCCAAACAGAGATTGTATTTGGTATTCGGACTCACTTAGTACCTTTAGTACTGAGATTAAAATGTGCTGAAATCAACTATGAAATGAAAGGATTCCCAAGAGTGTATCATAATGGTGAGCTGTCTTGATTCTTTGCTATTAGTTTGATCTTGTAAGTGAGAAAATTTAGTCAACGTATGTTATTCTAAACTTAAAATTCACAATATTTATTATTTGTTCTGAGTTTCGGTGACTATATATATAGATATGACTGTATATGTACTTTGTCTGCCTTTGCAAATTAATAGTGCTCTGTAGTCTTAAAATGACATGAAGTATGAACTGTTTGGAATTCAGTCTCTTTATCTCCCATTTCTATTTGGGGGTATATATCTTTTTTTTTTAGTTACTTTATGTTCTCAAGTTTTAAGGTTTAACAGAAACTTTAAAATAATAATAGCAGTGCATTTAAATTGAACACAAAAAGGAATCATCCATTGCTTCTTGATCCATTATTTCAAAAAGCAATCCATTGTTTCAAAAGTCAATCCAATATTACATTTGCTGCTGCCATTATAGAGGTCTGCTTTTTTCCCTGTCTTAGCAAAGGATGACTGCACAGCTAGCTAATAAAGGTTTCAGAATATAAACTGAAGAATAGTTCTGCTACAAGTGAAATAAATTTACTCTGCTAGCAAATACAGAATTCTTTGTCAATGAGCATGTGCACATTGAAAGAAGTTTAACCTGTCAAACCAAATTTGTCATCTAACAACTGAAAAAATTCCCAAATTAACTACAAGCTGAGCTACCTAACCTTAGTTTTCTTAGTCTAGAATCAAGATAAATAACAAAAGAACATATTTGGTATCAGTGAGGGAAGGTGGGGTGTTGTTTTCTTTCATATTTTTTAATAACCCATCTAAGCTCTTTTTGCTTTGAGTAACACATGAGATTGTTGCTGGATCTCTTCTATTGCCTGTATCTTTTTTCATCCTGTTTCCAAAATAGAAAGTTTCTCAGTTTATTTTTTTTAATTACTGGGAATGCAAATATCTATTTCAGAAATCATGTACTTTAATATTTATTACAAAACCAGCTAAGGGACTCAGGAAAACATTGGAAGAAAATCAACTTCTGTAGCCAAGTTTCTAAAGGACTACAAATTGAAGGGCAGACTTTCATCTAGAGGGACCTAAGCAGGCCAAAGGAATGAGCTGCAAGGATTGCAAGTGGATTGCAAGCTGGGCAGGAGCAACAGTGTACCCTTGCAGTAAGGAAGGTCAAGAGCAACCTGGGCTGCAGTAACAGAAACATGGGCAGCAGATCAAGGTGAGACCACTTGTGAGACCACATTTAGATTCCTGTGTCCAGTTTTGGGGCCCCTTAGGAGAGAAAATATGATGATAAACATGGGTGAATTTGGTGGAAGGCCACCAAGCTGGTCAGGGACTGGAAAACTTACCCAGTGAGGGAAGGCTAATGGAGCTGCAGCCCGGAGAAAAGATAACAGTAGGATCTAACAGCAGCCCTCCAGCTAGGGAGGATGTTTTTAAGAAGACCTTACCAAGAAGACAGAGAGGCTCAACATTGGTGCATGTTGAGAAGGTGATAAATAGCAGTCATACATTGAAACAAGAGAAACTGAGCCTGGATATACAGAGAAACTTTTCTCTATGAGAATAGACAGGCACTAGAAGAAGCTTCCAGAACATCTATGCAGTCTCCATCCTTGAAGGTTTTTGAGACCTAGACAGATCAAATCCTAAGCAGCCTAATCTGACCTCACAGATGACTGCGTTTTCCCATGAGCCTATGTTATTTCCAGCATTTTGCCTCAGAATGCATTGAAGTAATAGGACCTCTTAAGTACTATTTTGTGAGGAAAAGGAAGTAGCCTTTAGAATGATTGTTTGCATGGTCTCAGAGAAATTAATTGCAACTTCATTGCAGAATATAATCATAGAATCATAGAATCATAGAATCATAGAATCATAGAATCAGCTGGGTTGGAAGGGACCTCCGAGATCATCAATTCCAACCCTTGATCCAACACTGCCGTGGTTACTAGACCATGGCACTAAGTGCCACATCCAGTCTCATCTTAAAAATCTCCAGGGATGGAGAATCCACCACTTTCCTGGGCAGCCTATTCCAATACCTGATTACCCTTTCTGTAAAGAATTTCTTCCTAACATCCAACCTAAACCTCCCCTGACACAGCTTAAGACCATGACCTCTTGTCTTACTGATAGTTGCCTGAGAGAATAGACGAACCCCCACCGGCTACAATGCAGCAGTTCAATGTTCCTGAGGTCCTAGATTGTATGAGACCTTTCTTCTTTCTGGTTGGTGGAATTAAATTAAGGATTAATCTAACACCAGAGCCTGGATAAAATTCTAGCACACAGAAATGCAATTCCAAATTCCCCATTGACTTCAAGGGAATGTTCTTTTATTTTTCACATCTAAATTAATTCAGGTAGACCCCAATGGAGAAACCTAAATATGAGAAAATTCTAACATGTATTTCTCCGCAGTTTATATATGCATTTGCAAATGACCTTATAAAATATTGAGAACATTTTATTCTTAAAGGAAGAAGTTTAGAAAAGCAATTATTTAAATAGCGGGGTTTTTTTCTGTTGTGGAAACAGGTTACTTCCTTCGCTCCTATATTCCTGTAAAATTACAGAACTGTTCTCTCTTCTATTTTTGTAAAAATATCATAATAAATACATGCAGAGCATCTTCTACTTTAGGTCTTATTCTTGAGATCTAAAAGTGATTTCAGAAACTATAAATTTTTTGCACTATTTATAAATCTCCAAATCTTCCCAAAAATATTTAAGTACTTTTATGACTTTGAAGCTCCTGCAATGATTTTAGGATATAAAACATATTTTGGATGCTTGTTATGGCAAAGCTATTTATATCAGTCAATACTTATTTTCACCTTCTAAATATAGTTTGTAACACAACAAACTGATCACAATGATCACAGAACAAACAGGAAACACAATTTACTTTCTTCTCAAAGCTTTACTGTGATTATTCAATCATCGTAAAAAATATGTGATGTCTCTATTTATTTTACAAATACATCAATATGCAAATAAGAAAGTTTCCATATTAACATTCTTTTCTCATTAGTAGTTCTATTACTCAGTCCATTCATAACAGATTTAGCATTAAGTAAAATAGGTTTTGACAAAATTTTTATTTTCAGAAATTGTCTTTGACATCATGGATTAACTGAACTGTTCAGCAACAGTTGCAGATTTCCATTCATACCTTCAAGCTCTGACCTGTCTCTAAAAGAGATAGGATGATTTAAATTGCAGTAGTGTTTTTGACAAGTATAGAACTGAATATCTAATACAATATTTAAAAGCCTATGCCTCTGAATAAATCTAAATGCTGACAATATTATTTTTCTCTTGTTTCTGTTGTGATTGATTGAGAAATATGATAGCAAGCACTTTCCAAAAATATTTAAATGTTATTAAAAATAAACAACAACTAAACCTCAGGTAGCTGGTATCTCAAAAGTTGAAACCAGTTAAGAAGATTAAAAGGTGTTAGATTGCCAAGAACATTGTCATCACTGCTATTTAAAGGTAAGAGTACGGTGTTATGGGATGGGACAAATATTTCAGATGACTCTGGACATCAGGAATGGTTCTTCCTCAAAGCTAAAAAAACATATTTTACCAAATATATATGAATATACAAATACTTTTAACATAAGACTTATTGTGTGAGTTAAAACGTGACTTGAAATAATTTCAGAGAATATGTTGCAATACTGTTGAAGACAAAAACACTGAGGTTTTCTCTGGTTTTTTTCACCTCTCTCCAGTTCACCCAACTGTCTCTATTACCATGCTGTCCTTACTCATTCACAGAAAAATCAAGGAGGGTTTTACAAGACAGGTAGGAAGAACAGTTGGAATGAGCAAGATTATGTACAATTAACTTACATGCTGAATAAAAGCCAAGACCTTCAAATTTGTTGAGGATGATGGAGGAGAGAGTCTGAGAGAGTTGGGGTTGTTCAGCCTGGAGAAGAGAATGCTCTGGGAAGACCCTACTGTGGCCTTTCAATAATTAAAGGGGTTTTATAAGAAAGGTGAGGACAGAGTTTATAGTAGGAACCGTAGTGATGGGGTAACGGTTTTAAACTAAAAGAGTGTTGGTTTAGACTAGATATAAGGGGGAAAAATCATCAATGAGGGTGGTGAAACACTGGAACAGTTATAGTTGCTCAACTTGTATACAACACAGCTGGAAAATTTTGAATAAAGTAAGATTACGTACCAATTCTTTTTGAAATGGTTTGGGGAAAAAAACCCCAACCAAACAACAAAGAAACAAAAATTATGTATTATCTCTCTCCTTATCTTGTCCTTGCAGATATTTACATTTTTATTTGCTGTTTGATATTGTCATCAAGACCCAATGATCTGATTCCAGATATCAGAAAAAAAGATACAAAAAACCGTAATTCTCCTTTTTTGTCCATCAGTGTAGTGAATGTTCTTACATTAAATGATGTACTTGCTAGCTGTGCAGCGTCTTCATTCAGAGAAACGTTGTATCTGTCCATCGATGTAGCAGATGGAATTATTTTTGCTTTACATTATTTTGTGACATATACATAATAAAAATCTTTATTTTTGATAATGTTTCTTCCAAATATTGATACCACAAATACCATGTAATACATTTACTGATCATCACAGTTCACTAAAATCACATCAAGGCTTCCTGTGAATTTACAGTGGTAAGATACCATAAAACAAACAAAAAAGATAAATACATCTCTCTACACCCCCACTCCCTTCCTGGAAACCCAAAGAAAGAAAGCTCTTTGATTTTAGTAGTTCTTTACCTTGAAAATTTGCAGGGTATGCTTCAACTCTTTACTTTCTGTGATCCTTTTGCCCAGCACTCTACCAGGTAATTATGACTCCAGAGAACTGATGTTATTTTAGTATTCGGTTATTAAGAAAGCATTCTAAGGATTTATGGATCTTTAAACAGCAGTAGGGTACAAAAAAGATACCTGATTAATACAGAAGTAAAGCACAAACTTAATCAAATGCTTTCGATCTCCTGTAAAGACCTTCAGAAATTAAGTCTGAGAATAAGAAAAAAGACCAATAAAACTATTCTCTTTTAATACAATAGTTTTAGACCATGACTATTAACTATTACATATATTTATGTTCATGTGGAGAATGAATAGTAGAAAGCATACAGAAATTTTCTGGATTTTAAAAACTTCTCTCCTGTATACTAGTCCATTGATTATAAAACCAATGAAAAAAAAGTAAAGAAAAACATACACCAAGGTACAGTTTCCCTCACGCCAAGGTATGATCCTCTTTAGCAGTCTAACAGTTAGACATTTGGTTTAGCCAAGTCTGTGAGTGACCAGCTGTGACAAGCCTGTTGTCTGGCTTTTGTGTGTAACTGATGAAAAAATGAGTGGAGAAGAATGTGCTCTCAAAGAACCATCTCAGCTTCCTGATATGTATACCCTAGGATACGATGGATGATGTAAAAATTGTAATTTCTATCCTGATGAAATGCATACATACATACATACGTAGGCACAGAGCTCAGTCTTCCGTTTCTAATACTAGGAAAACTTCCATTTCTCAGTTGGAGACTGACAGCATATACAGAAATCACATTCTTTCTATTCTTCTGTGTGGTATGAATAGGCTTCTAGCTGTAAAAAGATATTTTCCATAGATGTCTCCTATATTGTAATCTTCATGTGCATCAGGTACAAAGACACATATGCAAACAGGTGTCTCCATTGACCATGAGAAAAATGGTCTCAGATCTCTTGGCAACTCCAGTAGCCAACTCCCAGACTCTGTTCTCTTCAATATCCAACCCAAGTTTATAGCTACTTCAATACAATGGCTCCTAAGCCTCTTATCTTACTTGTCAGCTAACACATGGTAGTTTTTGATAGTGAATACAATTTCTAATATCTACCTATAGAGTATGTGCATACTCTGATCTCTGGCACCACAAACACTCAGGTCTTCTGACCTGTGGTCTGGTTCCTGTCACTGACTCTCAGACCTCCATACGTGTATGTGAATACACAAAAGAGATCCCGTCATCCAGGAAAACAGTTAATAATGGAGGACAGATTGTGATGAAAGGTGCAGACATGGCCAGACAAGCACTCTGATCTGCAACATTTACATGCAACCATGTCCCTTTTATCTCCTTATTCATCTGTTTCACCATGTGTATTCCTACTCTTTGATCCCTCCTTTCCCCTACCTTTGGTTCATCTTCTGAACTTCACATAATAAGTTATGTGCAATCCCAAGAGTCCCTTCCCTTGCATCTCATAAAATGTCCCACACTGCCAGGCAATGACCATCCTCAGTTTGAAAGGAGACCCTGAGAGCTACTCCCTTAGAGTACTCCCTTGTGGGTCTCACTTTCCACTCATGGGGATCTTGGCTCCAATATGACTGACACTCCAGTTTCTCTGATTAGATTTTGGGGCTTCTCCATCCTGATATTTTTCTTTTGCAAATCTGTGGGATTTGGGGTTTTTGTTTGGGTTTTTGTTGTTGCTTTTTAGGTATACAAGTCTTTTACCACATAACCTAACTAAACCATTTTATTTCACAAATGTTATTTTGAGTGAGCATATTGAGATACTTTCCTGTGCAAAGTATGATGCTTTGATCACAATTATCATCCATTGAAAAGTTTATAAGTATACTTTTCAATATAAATAAAAGAATTTGAGTACTGACAAAAACCTCTTTGGAGATACATTATGGTTTCTTTGTTCTTAGTTTTTGTTGTTGAAGGAAGAATCCCAAAAAATGAAACATTTCACATATTGAGCCATAGAATAATACTGTTGCACAAATGACAACAGGAAAATACTGACAGTATACAATGGATTTTGGCATGGAAATAGTCACACAGATTTAAGTAGTACTTACAAATACATTAAAATTAAGTGCATGTATCTTCTAGTGCATTTTTCTAGTGCATTATCTAATATTTTTTCATTGTGTCACATCACATGTAATTTATGTATTGGTGATCTAGATTCATAAAACTCTTAAAGGCTGAATAGTAGGATTTACTCTCATATATTTTTGATCATTAATGCACAAAAAAGATGAACATTATATGCCATATCTATAGAAGATATTGTCCTTTAAAATAATCTCTGTTGACCACATAGCGTCTGCAACAAACCTTAATCATTAACAAGGAAGATGACTGATGTCAAAGACCATTCCAGTGATAGTTCTTTTTCTTCTTTTTTTTTTAAAGGCATTTATCTGAGTTGTTCTTTCATAAATGCAAGATTTAAAAATTACAGTTTTGAAAATAGGTTTTTATCCTTTTTTTTCCTAGTCATCTTCAAGGAAACAAACAACTCTAATAATGCAGAAAACAGAAAAATATTGAAAACACACAGAGCCAACCAAGGTCACTGTACTGAATACAATATTAGCCAAATTAAATGGAAACTGGCAAGGTCATTTTAAACCAGTAAGGAGTAAACTGGTACATTTCATATTGATGATTCACACTTCTTTATTCCATATTGAGTCATACTTATTTGAAACCTCCCTTTTCACTTGCACACTTTGGATAATGGGTTGTTTATTGATTCCTACCTTATTTTTCCCCTGGAGTTAACACAAAGCTACCGCTCTTTGGGGTGTATGGCTGGTTCTGATGTACCCCAGGGAACGTGATTTTTGCTCCTTCTCACGAAAAAGACAGGCTTTGCAGTGACCTAACAGTACCTGCAGAAAGACTGGAGCACTCAGAGAGACATTTACAAGGAAGATTTCGAAAAAGATAGTAAGAAGATTTAGTATAACCATTTTGATGGCAGTGTCAGTGGTAGTTTTCTGTATCAATGAGATAGTCTACAACACCATTAGAGCATTGTCTAGACTATGAGTATATTCTTTGCTCTGTGCATATGGTGTGTTCTCTTTTCCCGTAGAATGGTTTTGAATGCAATATCAGTTACCATATAAGGATCCTAAACAATGTGAGAATTCTCAAGCCTATGAGAAAGAAAGGATTGATGAAAGAAAGATGCTGTAAAAAAGAATCCCAATATTTTTTTTATGTGTGGGGCAAGAAATTACAGGACAGTAAGCTGTAAGCAAAGCTCTGTGACTTCTGACAGTAATCATAAGAATCTTTAGCCTATCCAGTCACCTTTAAACAAATTTTGCTTTCTTATCTATACTTTCGTTAATTCTCATGTATGACAACACCAGATAATGGTACTTTCCATTTGTTTAAGTAAATTTAAATTAGGTAAATATCATGACATCTATATCTTTCAACAGCATGTCTGGAATACTGACATAATTCAGGAGAAACTTCCATGAATGGACTACTAGAAAATAAAGAGAAACTTCCATGGACAAGGTCCGTTGTACACTGTAAATACAAAATAAGTAACACTGAGTCAACAACAAAGTAAAAAGCAGTTCAGTACCAAGATTTTCTGTTCATTTGTTTTGCATTAGAAGCTAGTAAATAAGTTTTGATGTGTTGTATAAAACACACATAGAGAGAATAAGGTAAGCACGAAAACTTTTTGTGAATCTGAACTCAATCTAGACTGTCAACTGCAAGAGAAAAGCACAATGAATTCTTGGAACATTGGCCTATCTGCCTAAGTCTTTGAGCTTAAAGCCACACAGTCTAAGAAACAAATCTGTAATTAAAAGTTAGTCAGCCAATTTAGAGATTGAAGTGCCCAGGGAAAGAAATAAATTTAAATATTTTTTTTCCAATAGAAATTTTGAGTGTCACATGCAGAAATTCTGAAACTCCAACACATCTACTGAATGGATGAATAAAAATCAAGTGGCAGAAGAAACTTCCTTTCTTACTACTCTTAGCTAGCAGCTCATTTCCCTTACATTTCTTGTGGTCATGACTGAGTATCTATATCTATCTCAATCACCCTTTTTTTTACCTCCTTTGGAATTACCATTGTTTCTTTGCCATTCCTTTAGATGCATAACTCTAATAAAAGTATTTCTTTACATAGCAATTTGCACATTAGGGGAGGTTTTGAATCTGAAGACTCATCCGAGTTAATATTTAGGCAGTAGTTTTCCATTTTTTAGCTATTTCATCTCATCCCCCCAACAACAAAAAAACCACAAAGAACCCCCCAACAACAACAAAACACCAAAAAATTAAGCAAATTCTAAAAATCCCACCCAAAAATAAAAACCAACACCTTTTAAAGAATCCATTTCACTTAAGAGTTCTAACTCTATTGCAAGAGTGTGTAAAGACCAAGATAGTAAAATAATTTTGAAAGGCAGTATACAAAATAAAAAAAGATATATGTTTAGCAAAATGTTTTTAGTCATTCCCAATCTATCATATTTGTTGGGTATAACACCAGGTAAAACTACTATTTTTAAGAGAGTGTTCTCTTGTTTGCTAGCTAATGAGTTACAAATTTGCTACTAGCTTTTAGCATTTTCACAACTTTTTTGCAGAAAGGTACTACGTATTTTTCCTTCAGTAGACCTACCAATGTCTGTGACAGAGAATTGCAAAAATTTATTGATGAACTTACCTTTTAGAAAAAGGCAGTATGTGATCAAATGGCAGTTATTAAGGAGGGAACAGCTTAAAAGGAAGAGTGAGACAGAATTTTCCTACAGCAACTTGTATTTCAGAATCTCTTATAGAACACTGGACAGAACAGAAAATTATTTTCTTTTCCCATTGATCAGGACGCCACATACAGTGCAGTGGACCTCAATAGTGCAGGAACTTGAAGCTGGTTGAATTGAGTTTAAGACTAGGTCCCTTCACTATTGACCTCAGTCATTGAACTATGCAAAACTGAAGTATTTCTGCTGACTAGTGGGAACATTTGTGGGTGCTTTTCTATCCCAAAGGAACAAATATAAAATTTGTTTTTGTAACTGACTACAAAAGCAAATTACAAAATAATTCAGTAAAGAGTTTCAGAACATAAATATGATATATAGTTCAAAGGGTGGTTTTATTTTTTTTCATGTTGTGGTTTTGTTTTGTTGGTAGTAGAAGACATTAAAAATTACAGATTTTCTAGGTTGAAGGTCTGCTATTTCTGTAAAACAGCAAATGTAGCACCTCTCAACTATGTCTTAAAAACTGAAATGTGAGACAAAATGAATCATTAGCAGATGTTACTCGCAGTCTGTATTAAAAAAACCCCCAAACAACCAAAAAGAACTGCAAATACTAATTTATACCTTAAAATCCATTTGGTTAGCAAGACTTTCTGCCAGTAATTGTTATTTTATATTTTGAATGATCGAGGTCTTTAATGATAAGGTGACACAATTTTGTCAACACTTGTTACTTTGTTTCCTTCATTTGTATGACTATTAGCTTTGTAAGGAAAGAAAAAACCTAACAGAGAAACAGATAATTGTTTACAAGAGAAAGTTGCTTGTAGGCATAGATAATTTCAGAAACTGAAGCAAGTCCTTGACCAGTGTCATGTAATGTTTTCTAATGAGAGGTAAGGTATACAGTGAAGATGGATGTGCTATGGCGGGAAAAGCAAAACAAAAAACCGCAAACAAAGGAGCAAATCCCAATCAAATGAACAGAAAAGTAAAGTAAAAATAAAAACCAATATTTGAGTTCTGATCTGAGATGTAAACTGGCACACTGGCACCTGGAATTGCAGATCTTACTCTACTGTTCTCGAATCAGTGTTTATCATATGCATATACTATACTAATAGTATAATTACCATTATTCTGTGTATGAATAGTCTTCAAAAGTATCAAACAGCATGACTACTGAAAATGCTTAATGACTACTGATCACTTTGATGTCGCTTTTACATAC
Organism: Neopelma chrysocephalum; assembly: GCF_003984885.1. Classification (NCBI taxonomy): domain Eukaryota; kingdom Metazoa; phylum Chordata; class Aves; order Passeriformes; family Pipridae; genus Neopelma; species Neopelma chrysocephalum. The sequence continues at coordinate 12,624,733 of NW_020897731.1, read as the reverse complement.
CTCAGAGGAGGTGACTTGGAAGGACCTCCTTATTAGAAGAAATGAGGACGCTTTTTTGATGTTAAACTGATTAGTGAAAAATTGAGGCACTTCACAATATTGATCTTATTGGTACTTCAGAAGATAAAATATCAGTTAATTTGGGGGAATAAAAATAGATTTTAATTTTTTAAAATATCCTAAATGTAGCACAGACATAATGACATTGTTCCAATCCATAACTCTTTCAAGTATTTTTATACAGCTTGTCTTTAATTCTTTCTTGTGCCATCTCTGTCCTAAATTAGAAGTCTTTTTCCCTCTTATCTTTAAGGTCTCTGCTATGCCTACAATTTCTCTATGAGTTTCTCTCTTATTTAAAAAAAAATAAACCTACACTTTAATTTTTGCTTGCATTTTTATTTATTTTTATTTATGGTGTAAGTGGGTTACAAAAAGATAAATAATGAGGTATGTTTTCCAGTATTTGTAAAGAAACACTTCCACAGTGTTTTTATCGTTACTCATTTGACTCCTGAATACTGGTTGTCTTCTTTCAAAACTTTCTGCAGATTGTCAGACTTATTGACTGTATTACTGTATCTGAGACCCCTGCAAAACAGAAAAAAAATTAATTCCTGACTTTCAGACTTTTCATTGCTTCTTTTGTATATATTCTGTAGGTTGTTACTTAGAGAAAATAAAGAATCTGAAGATAGCTAAGATGTTAGTTGTGCAAACAAGCTGAGCCAGCCTGCACCTGTGATTCAATTAATTAGAACACAAAGGAGTGCTGACCTTGACTGATATTTTGACAAAGAGAGTGCTGCGTTCTCAAAGTGGAAAACCACTTAATGGTCTGCATGGTTTACTGTGACTGAAAATAATCACAGAATGATACTATGTGAATGTGTGAAATCAAAATATCAGGCCAGCAAAATCCTGGGAATTCTGGTTAACTGAATGACCACACCAGCTGCTGTTTACCAAAAAAAGCTAATAAATGGGAAATGTGGAAAATCCCAAAAACTGAATCGTGTGAGTGCAATCCCATTCCTTCATCTCTAACAGTTAGTGAAGTTCATGTTTTTCCAGAGAGATACATCAAAGTAATTTAAGATGGATTTTAAACCACTATAGGTTTAAGCCACTAATATGAGGGATAATGTGGAACCCATATTTTAGTATAGGTTAATTGGGTATAATTCTGAAACAATAAAAAATAAAACCTACTGGAAAAGAAAACTGTCTCCCTAGGGAGCTGAAATTGATGAACCAATCTGCTTTTAAGCAGATATAAATTAACTTTACACACTCTATGAATACAAACAAGAGCGAGAGGAGAAACTTGCATAACAGGATTAATCACAGAACAATAGAAAGGTTTTGTTTGGAAGGGAAGTTAGAGATCACCTAGTTCTGACTTCCCTGTCATGGGCAGGGCTGCTACCCACTAGATCAAGTTGGTCAAGGCTCCGTAGAATCTGGCCTTGAACAATTCTAGAGTTAGGGCATGCACAGTTTCTCTGGGAAACCTGTTCCAGTGTCTCACCATACCCACAGTACAGAATTTCTTTCTAAAATCCGATCTAAATCTCTTGTCTTTTAGTTTAAAACCATTCACCCTTGTCCTATCACTATCTGCACTCTTTCTTGTAAGCTCTCCTGCTTTCTCATAAGCCCACTTTAAGTACTGGAAGGTTGCAATGAGATCTTCCTGGAGTCTTCTCTTCTACGGGCTGAACAACTTCAGCTCTCTCTGGGATTGAGTTCTCCATCTCTCTGATCACCTTCGTGAGCCTCCTCTGGACATACTCATACAGGTCCATGTCTTTCTTGTGCTGAGGACCCCAGATCTGGATGCAGTACTCCAGGTGAGGTCACATGAGGGCAGAGTAGAGGGGCAGAACCATCTCCCTCGACCTGCTGGCCACTCCTCCCTATTGCTGCAGCCCAGCATGTGTTTGGTCTCCTGGACTGCAAGTGCACATTGCTAGCTCTTGTCCAGCTCTTCATTCAGAAATGCTTAAGCTGACATTACATAGTCAGTACTCCTACAACAAGGCGCAACTCTGGCAATTTAATGATGTTATCTTAGTACATCATCTCCAATTTTTGCATCTTCTGTGCATGTTGCACATGGTTTCTTCACTTGCAGTTGTAATGGATAAATACTTAATCTGCTGTAACCCACGTCTGGACTTGTACGTTGTAGGAAATACTATACCAGAATCTACTAAAATCCTCATCAGGACAATGAGCTTTTCAAGACACCTGGCAACTTATCCTGAGCTGTCTTTGGCACCCAGTAACTTGGTAGAGCATGCTGCTTCTTCTGTTTTGAGTGAGCGCCATAACAGATGGAGCCCAAGTTATGGACTAGATGAACTCAATTTTTATGAACATTTAATGCATATTCATTCGATGGGGATAGTCCTTAGAAAAAGGGAATGATATTACATCGAAAGACAGGGAAGAAGGTCTTGGTTCGTGTATTGGATAGTGCAGGACCTGAGAACGATACAAATGATATGAAATAAAGGGTGTGGATTGTACTAGATCTAAGTAGGATTGGGTTTCTTCTTAGCAGCTTATATAGCTCTGTGTTTTTGTTAGTAAAATGTTGATAATAAATGCTTCTTCCTTTTCCTACTTTGCTCCCCCTCCCATTCAGTAAGTAGGCTAAGTGAAACAAAACAGACAAGACGTTTCTTAATTGACCAGAGAGATATTTTATATCATATGTTATGGTCAGCAGTAAAAGCTTAAGTGGGGACATTCATTGTTAACTGCCACACGTACAGAAAACCCAGATTTCCAGGATGTAGCTAACATCTCTCTACTGGTGGAAGTCAAGAATAAATTCCTTCTTTGGTTTGATTGCACATGAATCTTTCGTTTCACCTTTTAAACTGTTTTTGTGCCAAGCCACGAACTTGCTTGTCTCCTTTCTAATTCCTCTTCTACCCACACAAAAGGGGAGTGAATGAGTCATTCTGTGGATGCTCAGCTGCTGGGCGAGAACAATCCACCACAGCACCTTAGTAATAAAAGTAACGATTGCTTTAAATATAGGAATATGGGATTTTATGAATTACATTTTCTAGTATAGAGACCTGAGAAATTAGGGGTTTTTTGCATTTATTCATGCAAAAGTCCCATTAAAATATTGCTGAACATTAGTCTTTGCAAGCATTGAATGAACACAGTTAACTTCTCTGGGCACCTCTACAGCACTGATGGTGCCAAATCAATCAAATAGAACTCTTCATTACAGTCCCTTACACGGTTCCAGGGCAAGGCAGGATAGGAAGTTACTTCAGGCAAATTTTTTAACAAGTCAGATCTGTAATTCTCTTCTGTTCTCATTCTTTTTAAGGTTGACTAGGTTTTCTATTAGAAAATAACAGAGACACTTTTTTTTTCCAGGTTTCTAATAATAGCCTGGATAAGACAGAACTGTACTATACCAGTGAAGGATCAACCTTGTAAAAGATCTACTATGGTCATTCTGAAAAACTGTGAGACCCAGGAAACAGAAAGAAGACCTCATCAACCTGTTCTCAGATATTTTTTTTCATGGATTAATGTAGTTAAGCCATGTATCATTTCATCAGCAGCAATATTTCATGATCACATCATGTTTTGGGCTCGTAGTACAAAACTGAAAGAGAAGTTGGTTCACTTAGCAGAAAAATAGTCTTCAAGGAAACTTTTGTTATTATTATGTTTTGAAACTCATGCATACTTCTCATCTGACTGCAGGTGCTTTTGGTGCAGGGACTGAAAACTTTGTTTCAGATCACATTTCTTCTGTATCATAAAAAACCATAACGAAGTTTAAAATACTCTATATCCTGATACACAATGGTTTTTGTTTGTTTTGTTGTGGTTTTTGTTTTTTCGTTTGTTTGCTTAGGTTTTTTTTTTATAGTGAACACATATCAAGTAGTCTAACATACATCTGTGTTATTTTCTGCTGGAGCAAATTGTAAAGAACTAGATATCCAAATTCAAAATACAAATAAAACAAGAGTAAGTGTGCTCCTTTTCAAAGTTGAGTATAGAGGAAAACCAAACAGTTTCTAGCTCCTCTTTCAGTACCAAATGCAGGAGTGATAATGGCAATTTACTATAACTGGAAGTAAGCAGCAAGGGCTGGCTGTTCTGCATAGGAAGATTGAGCTGAATACCGAGAGTCACACAAAAACTCAGAGAACTGTCCTTGCCTTCAAGAATCCAGGATAAAGAGCTAGAAAGGCAGGGTCAAGATTAGGTCTGGCAACAGTATTCCTGCCCAGTGACAGTGAAGCTTGCCATAATCTGTATTTTCTCATATTTTTTTTTATTTATCTATTTTTAAAGTTTTTAAAGTGAATTTCTTTTTAATATGTCATGATAAAAATTACAGTTACTGATTATAAGGCTACACATTAGAAATTTTTAAAATTATAACTCAGACACAGAAGAAGTATTCCAGACTCAGATTTTTATGGCATAGTGTCAAAACACTGCAATATTGTGGATGGACTTTTTATTGTTTAATTATGCATGTGTGGTGGTTGATCCTGGATGGACGTTGGGTATCCACCAAAGCTATTCCATCTCTGCCCTCCTCACCTGGGCAGGGGAAAAAAAAATAACAAAAGGCCAGTTGGTTGAGATAAGGACAGGGAGAGATCACTCACCAGTTACCATCACAGGCAAAACAGATTCAGCTTGAGGAAATTAATTTAATTTACAACAATCAAATCAGAAGTGTAATGAGAAATAAAAAATCTTAAAACACGTTCCTTCTCCTCCCCCTCTCCTTTTTTCCACAGCTCAACTTCCCTCTCGATTTTTCTGGTTCTTCCTCCCAGGTGGCTCAGAGGGACAGGGAGTGGTGGTTGTGGTCAGTTCATCACATGCTTTCTCTGCTGCTACTTCCTCCTCACACTCTTCCGCTACTCCAGAGTGGGCTTCCTCCTGCAGGAGGGAGTCCTCCATAAACTTCTCCAATATGAGTGCTTCCCATGGAAAACCATTCTTCACAAATTTCTCCAGTGTGGATCCAATCTACAGGATGCAGTCCCTCAGAAGCAGAGTGCTTCAGTGTGGGTTCCCCACAAGGCCACAAGTCCTGCCAGCAAACCTGCTCCAGTGGGGACTCCTCTCTCCATGGGCTCACAGGTCCTGCCATGGAGTTCCAGTGTGGACTTCCCACAAAGTCTGCCTTGGGCTTCCACATTCTCCAGCTTGGGATCCTCCATGGGCTGCAGAGGGATATCTGCTTAACTTTGGATTTCCATGGTCTTCAATACAGCTGCAGGGGGATCTCTGCTCTAGTGTCTGGAGCACCTCCTCCCCTTCCTTCTTCACTGACCTTGGTGTCTGCACAGGTGTTTCTCTCAAATATTCTCGCTCCTCTCTCTGGCTGCTGTTGAACAGCAGTTTTTCCACTTTAATATGTTATCACAGAGGCATTACCACCATTGCTGCTGGGCTTGACCTTGGCCAGCATCAAGTTCATCTTGCAGCCAGCTGGCATTGGGTCTGTCACACATAGGGGAACATTCTGGCAGCTTCTCACAGAAGCCCTCCATGTATCCTCTTCTGCTACCAAAACCTTTCCATGCAAATCCAATACAGCATATTATCAAAAAAGAAGCCAATACTCCAAACATGGAAAAGACAAAGTAATATAAACTTATCCAAGCACCAGCATTCTGGAAAATGTTTTTTTTAATCTTAGTTTCTTGGTGTTTATGGATATTAGGGATCCGCAGAATGACAGTATTTAATTTATGCACTAAGGATGAGTTAACGTCAATATTGTAAGTAAGAGTGACCAGATGAAATACATCTGTATCCTAAAATTCTGGAGTACAGAGACACAACTAGTATAAAAATTCTGGTTTCCCTTTGTAGATAACTGTATTTTGTTGGTCCGGTGTTTCTGAATAATGCCAAGATCATTTGAAATAAAATTAACACTGAAATTATAGTACTTAACCTTTTTTTATGATCTTGCAAAATTAAAATTCTTAGTGACATCTTTCTTAGGAAAAGAAGAAAAAAAATATGCAATTAAAGGAGCAAGTCAAATGACATCATGTAAAAGTTCTGCAGTTTCTTTATTTTCCACAGTATCTCTGTTTTCTATAGTTAGCATTAACTGGAGATAACATTTGAAGAATTTATTTCCATTTGATCAATTAAGAATATATGAAGCTATTATTTCCAACATGGAAAAGCAACAATTCATGAGCCTGAGAGTTTCTTAACCTTCACTTTCAAAATATGAAGCTACAATAAAATCTAAAATCTTCCCTGAGTCCATAGGGCTAAGGACTGAATCTCACTGCAAATGAGATTCAGAATATCATGCTCCACTCATGCTGCAGGAAATTTCTATTTTTAGAAATCCCAGACTTTAAGACAGTCACTTTAGAGAAATTTTTAAGGAAAAAAAATCTCTGACAAATGAACAAATATTTCCCCCTATCTTTTTACACATGAAACTTTGAAACAACTCATTGGCTTTTCTTTCGTATATTTTACTTCCATTATCTCCCAACTCCTTGCTATTAATCAATAAATATTTTTAGTAGAATCAACTCTGTAAGGACTGTAATCAGTCTTGATAACAGCACCATTTACTGTGCCAGTATATAATAAAAACAAGCAGACATTGGAGTACTGCTATTCAAAACAATATTTGAATTATGATGTCCTTTTATTTTTGAGGGATTTCAGCAAACTTTTATTAATTATTAGGCTAGTAGGATGTTCTGTAGCACTTTTGAAATGTCATGTTGTTAAACTTTTTCGAACTGATGCTGAATGTTGCAAAAAATCCTGAAGAGCTAAGTTTACAGACTAGTCTACAGCTATCAGATTTTCATTTGACATACATATATCATATTGCAATGCAACAAGGGAATGAAATTAAATTTGCTTCAGAATGTTAACTCTCATGATCTATTACTCTCCTAAGAATACCAATTGATGACAAATTAGGAACTTGATGACTGGGAGTAGGAAAGTTCTACAAAATGAAGACCGCATGTAAAGTTTTCTGGAGCAGCGAGACCTCTTTACATAGTATTATAACCAAGAGATCCCTACTGATATTTATTGGTTGTCTGTAACTTTTCATATAGTCCTTGAATAATTTGGTATGGGTCCTAAGTCATTAAATGTAACTGTTATGATTTTCTCTTCATCTTCTTTCGTGATACTCATTTTGGTGTGTTATAGTTGCCTTTAAAAAAAAATAATTGTCTGCTTCTGCATGTCCATAAAATCTTACATGTGTATATATATAGAGAGAGATATGCTGGACAGTTTTCCCAAAGGAGCAAATCCTGCTGATATGACAGTTTTTCTTCTTCCTGTTCTTAAAGTGGGAGAATTTTATTAAAACTAAACAAAAACAAATTAAGTCTAGAGACCCATATTTTTGTGATACAGAGGGTAAATACAGCAACCATTTGGATGGGTTACTTATAGCTTACTTACCTGTAGAATCATAGAGTGATTTGGGTTGACTGGGAACTTAGAAATCATCTAGTTCCAAACCCCAGCCATGGGCAGGGATGCCACCCACTAGATGAGGTTCCTCAAAGCCCCATCCAACCTGGCCTTGAACACTTCTGGAGTTGGGGCATTCACAACTTTTGTGGGCAACCTGTTCCAGTGCCTCACTTCCCTCACAGTAAAGAATTTCTTCCTAACATCTAATCTAAATTTCTCCTCTTACAGTTTAAAAGCATTCTCCCTTGTCCTATCATCTGCCCATGTAAAAAGACATCCTACTTCTTACAAGTTCACATCTTCCTCATGCTGAAAATCCCAGAGCTGGATGCAGTACTTCAAGTGGGGCTCTCACAAGGGCAGAGTAGAGGGGGAGAATCACCTCCCTCAGCCTGCGGGCCACTCATCTCTTGATGGGTGCCAGACTGCTGTTGGCTTTCTGGGCTGCAAGTACACACTGTCGGCTCATGTCCAGCTTTTCATCCACGAGAATCCCTAAGTCCTTCTTTGCAGACCTGTACCAGCAGGTGAGGCAAAATTTCAAACTCTGAAAAACAAGAGAAACTATCAAATATGGTGTTTATTAGTAGTATCTTCATGTTTTGTACTAGAATTGTAGCTACATAGTAGAGTAGCTACAGAAAGTCAGAGATAATTTCAATACCATGTATCCAAGTAGTATGATTGTTCTGGATTATATCCAAATGTTGGTAGTAAAATAGAATTTAGATGTTTGGGGGTAGTGATATTACACATAAGATACAATGTTATATGTATAAAAGAGATGCTACCTAGTTATTTGTTATTGGATTGTAAAATATGATATTTCCTATCATTGCTTGAAAATATTCCATAAATTTAAAGCTATTTGATATCATGACTTGTTAATGATATCTTGCAGCGAAAAAAAGTAAATTTATTGTAAGATTTATAAGTTCATACAGGCAGAGAATAACAATTATAAATAAGTTTTGTTGGTACAACTGAAAAACATCTGCTAATTTCTTCAAGGAGAAAAGAAACATTAATAGTTAAAAATGTAATATATCTGTCTTAGTTAATAAAAAATATAAATGTTTCTACATCATTTTTCTACTAAGCTGGTGATATCTAATTCAAACATAATCAAATATTAATATTCATTAATATTAACACAAACTATAAATATATCTTTTTATACAAAGCCTTCAGTTCTAGAAGAAATTTTCACTGTTCCAGCTGATTCCAGTCAAACATTTAGGACTTGATCTCAATATACTCTTAAGTCATGGGAAGAAGCCCAACAAGATCAAAATTATTTGAGGTGAGTCTTCTTTTACTGACACAGAGGTATTCCACTCAGATATGAAGTTTTTGACAACTGTGATCCACACAGAATTTTTCCTAATGAACTTTCTGAAAAGAAACTTTGGGAAAGTAAATTTTTTTCTGTGCAAGAAACAGAACAATACAAAATATTCAACCAAAAAAGAAAATTGTATATTCAGAAAACTTTTTTTTCTCACAATTGAGTTTGTAACATTTCATTTTACTTGGACCTATGAAAATATTTTGATATATTTGAGTTTTATAATCAACATCTAAATTACTGTGTGGTGGAAGTTAAATGACTACAGACAAATGTTTTTTGTTTTTGTTTTTTTTTTTAATATGTGACCTTACCCCAAGTGCATGTAAGTATCAGAATAGAAGCTTACAAATGCATTTACTTTATGAATCATATTCTGTCCATAAGTCTACTTAACATCCTTTTATCATTACATGGACTATTTCATAGAGTCATAGTATCATTAAGGTTTGAAAAGACCTCCAAGATCATAGAGTCTAAATTTCAAATACCGCAATGCCCACTAAATTATATCACACAGTGTCACATCTACTTGTTTTTTGAATGCTTCCAGGCATGATGACTCCACCATTTCCTTGGGGAGCCTGTTCCAATGCTTAATCATTCTTTCAGTGAAGAAATTTTTCCTAATATACAAACTGAATTTTCCCTGGTGCAAACTGAGGCCTTTTCCCTCTATCTTATTGCTAGTTGCCTGGGAGAAGAGACTGAACCCCACTTCACTACAGCCTCCTTTCAGATAGTTGAAGAGAGCAATAAGGCCTCCTGAGCCTTCTTTTCTCCATGCTAAAAAACTCCAGCTCCCTCAGCTGCTCCTCATCAGATTTGTGCTCCAGACACCTCATCAGCTTTGTGGTCCTTCTCAGGAGATGCTCCAGCATCTCAATGTTCCTTATGGTGAGGGGCCCAGAACTGGCCACAGGTTCAAGGTACAGCCTCAGCAGTACCAAGTACAGAGGGACAATCACTTCCCTAGTCCTGCTGGCTGCACTATCTTTGATATAAGCCAGAATTCCATTGGCCTTCTTGGCCAGCAGGGTAGACTGCTGGTTCATGTTCAGCTGGCCATTGACCAGCACCCCCAGGTCCTTTTCCACTAATGTCCAACCTGAATCTTCCCTGGTGCAGCTTGGAGCTTTGTCCTCTTGCCCAGTTAGTTGGTAGTTGCCTGGGAGAGAATTCATGGGCAGTGGAGAGTTCACCACTACCTTCTGGGGTCAGCCAGACAGCCATTTTGTTACCAAGCAAAGATTGTACCTGTATAAGCCATGGGCTGCCAGCATCTCCAAGAATATGCTGTGGGAGACAGCCAAAGGCTTTACTGAAGTCCAGGTAGATTACAGTCATCGACTGTCTCTTATCCAAACCTAAGTGTGTCACTTTGTCATAAAAGATTGTATTAGTCAAGTAGGACCTGCCTTTCATAATCCTGTGAGAGCTGGGCCTGATCTTCCTCAGCACTGAGGTCAGGCTGACTGGTCTGTAGTTCCCCAGATTCTCCTGACCCTTCTTGTAGACGGTCGTCACACTGGCTAGTCTCAAGTCTACTAGGATGTCCACAATTACTGATGATAAATCATGGAGAATGGCTTGGCAAGTTGTTCCACCTATTCTGTCAGTATCCTTGTATGGATCCCATCTGACCCCATAGACTCGGGAGTGTCTAGAAGGCACAGCAGTGCACTAACTACTTCCTCCTGTATTGCAGCGTGTTTTTTCTGATCCCCATCCCTATCTTCCAGCCCAGGGGTCTGGGTACCCTGAAGATAACTGGTCTTTCTGTTAAAGTCTGATGCAAAGAATGTATTAAATACTTCAACCTTTTCCTCATTCTTAGTAGCAATGTTCCCCAACCCCATCCAATAAAGGATGGAGATTCTCCTCACTTCCCTTTTTTGTTATTAATGTATTTGTCAAAACATGGGGGGTTATCTTTTACAATGGTGGCCAGATTGAGTCCTAGCTGAGCTTTCACCTTTCTAATTTTATCTCTGCATGACCTGATGACATTCCTGTACTCTTTCTGAGATGCCTGTTCCTTCTTTTAAAGGTAGTAAATTCTCTTTTTTTTACCATGAAACCCAGAAAAAATTCCCAGTTCAGCCAGGCCTGTCTTATTCCCTCATGGCTCATCTTACAGCACATTGTAATGGCCTGCTCCTGAACCTTGAAGACTTGTTTCTTGAAGGATCAGCCTTCCTGGACTCCTTTGCCATGCAGGACTGTTTCCAAGACACCCTCTGAACCAGTGTCCTGAACAGGCCAAAGTCACCCCTCCAGAAGTCCAGGTAGCAGTTTTACTGACACCATTCCTTACTTCACTGAGAATTGAAAACTCTATCGTTTTGTGGTTGCTATGCCCAAGACAGCCTCCGACCACCACATCTCCCAAAAGCCCTTCTCTGTTTGCAAACAGCAGGTCCAGCGGGGCACTTCCCCTTGTTGGCTCCCTCACCAATTGTGTGAGGAACTTATCTTCCATACACTCCAAAAACCTCCTAGATTTGTCTCCTCTCTTCTGTGTCCAGTTTCCAGCAGACATCCAAAAATTTGAAGATCTTCATGAGAAAATGGGCTAGTGATCATGAGACATCTGTCACCTGCTTGTAGAATGCTTTGTCTGCCTCTTCATCCTGGTTGAGTGGTCTATAACAGAGTCCCCCAAGGATATCTGTTTTGTTGACTTTCCCCCTGGTTCTTACCCATAAAAACTAAACCCTCTCAGCACCATCATTGAGCTCTATACATTGAAATGCCCTCTAACATACAGAGCTCCACCATGGCCTCTCCTTCCTCACCTATCTACTCTGAAGAGCTTATAACCAACCATTCCAGCACTCGTGAGAGTCATCCACCACGTTTCTTTGATGGCAACTATGTCATAGCTTTGTTGCTGTCAATGGCTTCCAGCTCCTCCCGTCTGTTGCCCATACAATGCACATTGGTGTAGATCCACTTCAGCTGAGCTATTGATTTCACCCCCAAGACTGGCATGTTCCTCCAAGGCTCATCTCTAGTAAGCCTGGTCTTATCCTCTTCCCCATTCAAACCTAGTTTAAAGCTCTCTCAATCAGCCTCATCAACTTGTGGGCTAGCAGTCTTTTCCCATTTGAGATGGGTGACCCTGACCTCTCACCAACAGGCCTGGTGTCATGTAAGCTGCTTTATGATCGAAAAAGCCAAAGTTTCACCAATGGCACCAGACTCTGAGCCATGTGTTAACCAGGTGCGTTGTCCTGTTCCTTTCAGTATTCTTCCCTGCTAACAAAGGGATTGAAGAAAACACCACCTGTGCTCCTCTCCTTTTAATCAATCAGTCCAGGGCCCTGAAGGCACTTTTGATCACCCTTGGACTTTTCTCTTCAACCTGAACTGCCAACCTGAACAACCAATAGTGGATAATAACTAGAGGGCTGAACCAGACCAGGTAGTCTCCTAGTAACATGTCTTTTCCAGGCCCCAGGAAGGCAGCAGACTTCCCTGTGGGATGATGCTGGTTGGCATACCAAGCCCTCTGTTCCCCTCAGGAGGGAGTCGCTTATGATTATTACCTTTCTTTCTTTCTTTCTTTATCCCAACAGTTTGTAATGCTTGTGATTGACTGACTTGCCCTAGGCAATGCTCTGGATGGACCTTCACCTGAATTATCATTTGCCTGGCCCTCAGGTTCCAGAGCTTCATACCTATTGTGTAAGAGCACCTGGGAAGGTGAGAGGGGCTGAGAGGGGATTTGTCTCCTGGAAGGTGTTTCCATTCCCCTCCCACATCTCTTAGGTCTTTTCCTTCTTCAAGCAGAGGCAAGAGGGTATGGGATCCTCTGCTCTTTGATTCATCTGCTGCATTTTTCTCAGGTATAATAGGGTGTGACTCCACCAATCTATTTCCCTCGCACTTACAGATACTCCTCAGTCTTTCCACTTCCTCTTTCAGCTCTGCCACTAGGCTGAGCAGGTCATCATCCTGGTCTCACCTCATACAGGTGTTTTTCTCTGCTGCCCTCTGATACTAATGACAGGCTCAGGCACTCCCTGCAGCTGGAGACCTGGATAGCTGCATATTTATGTGGGAGCTCTTTATGGGTTGCCACATTCCTTCTGGCAACAGCTTTTGAGTAGGTGAAAATATAGCTAGGTCTGTTCTAGCTGGGTGGGCAATGACTGCTAGTTGAGTTCACTTCTGGAGCTGGGAGGGTGCCTGTGCCCTCCTGTGAGAACTGCCACACCCTTCCTTGTTTGTTTGTGCTATTCACCACGATACAGAGAGCCACTTAAATAAATCTCCTGCACTTGCCCCTGGCAACGCTCTCACCACATCAGACTTGCTTGTGAGCACTGCTGGTTCTTGGTGGGTGTCTCTGCTTGGGTTCCTCTGATTCCAAGAACCCCCTGCTCGTCTCGTTCTAGTGCTCAGCTCCCAGAATTTGTGTTAGACACCACTGCTGATGCTGCTGTTGGCTGCTAACCTCACTATTTATATAGTCCATTCATTACTTATTGTGATAGTTTCAAAGGGTTATTTTTTCCTATGGTCTAGTAATCTTTTCCCACACATATATTTTTATAATTGAGCTATCTATAGAAATTTCATTCTAAAATATTAATTACAATTTTTTGGTGTTATTATTTCATTTACTGAGCTTCCTTTTCCATGCAAGCTGAAGTCTATCTGTGCAAAGCCATTATTGAACTTGCTGAAAATGTATTTTACTTAAATTTAAATTTTGAAGTGTGAGCAGCAGGAGAGACAGAGTGATGTCAGCTGCTGAATACAGGATCTGAAGTCTTGATGCCCGAGCAACTTTCATGAATAAAAATCAGGAAGAAAATGAGCCTCCTCCCTCCTTCTCCCAAGTACTTCAGAGTGTTTTCAATAGATAATCAATGCATATGTCAAAGGTAGATAAAAGGCCTTTAATAACTGTGGTTTTTCTCCTTTAAATTGTCAATGATTCCACAATTACTTTGGTTTATTTCCACTAAAGGTAACGTTTATCACTATAACCTGTATCTGGTGAAGCACAAAAACTCCAGGCATCCACTAATTGTCTTGCGTATTCTTCAAATTCAAGATTACTAAATTGACATTTTGCTTTCATTAAAAATGGACTCTTGAAATAACCTTTAGAATAAAATTCTAAGTGTTATATAGAAATCATTTCTTGATTAGAACGGCTTTTTTTTTTTTAAGCCACGTGGAAAATTGATCTTGTACATCTGATCCAAATCAGTAAAATTTGAAGGTTTATCTCATTCAAAATAGATGAGGATTTGACTAGACAAGTTGCCTTTATTACTGTATCTCTAGAATTTCTAATTATCTATTATATTTTTTGTGTGGTGTTTATATTCTTCATTTTGATTATTCCCTACAGGCACCCAAACAGGGATATCTTCATCACTCTTCTTTCTAACTTTACACAGCGTATTTAATTAATTTCTTTTTCATTTCTGCCACAAAATGTTTTGATCAGTTAAATGATAAGCAACTTTATGAATCCCAGTTTCTTAGAAAACAACAGTATTTTCTAAGGTGTTTCTATCATGGGAATACAATTTTAGGACTCGGTAAATAATTTAGGCTTTAGGATTTTTTTACTACATCAAAAGACGATGACAGATTAATAAATCTGCACCTAAAGAAATCCCTCAAGGTTGTTTTACTTTGAATGAAATTTGCCTTCCAGAGAGCTTTCACTTCAATCTAGCTCCCTTATCACAACCCAAAACAAAATAGATAAAACAAGGGTGCAGAATCAGAGCACATATAACAACTGTAATTCAGATGTCAATAAAGATCTGTAAGGATCATGAATGTATCTAAAATGTGACAATAGTTATAACCTTTGAGAATATAATTGATTGCAGGTCAGTACAATGTGTTCTAATTTGGCTACTTAAAAATATCTTTGAGGAACTAGTGCACTGGAGAAATTCAGTAGAAGGATTTCAGGAGGAATAATGCCATGCATGGAGACATTCTGGGTTCTGAACTGGCTGGAAAGCAACATGGCTCAGAAGGACCTGTGGGTCTTGCTGGGCACAAGCTGAATATCAGCCAGTGATGTGTGATCGTGGCAAAGGCAGCCCAGGCTGAATTAGGAGAATGCTGCCAGTGGTTGGAGGCAGGTGATCCTTCCCCTCCACTCAGCACTCCAGGCCACACCTGGAGTTCTGTGTCTTGTTCTGGGCACCCAAGAGAGATATGGCCATACTGGAGTCCAGCACAGAGCCACTAAGATGATGAAGAGTCTGCACCATCCCTCCTAGGAGGAAAGGCTGAGTGAGCTGTGACTGTTTAGACTTGAGAAGGCCCAGAGGGATCTCATAAATGTGTACAAATACCTGAGGGGCAAAGGAAGATGGAGTCAGACTCTTCTTAATGGTGTTCAGTGGCAGGTCAAGAGGCTATTGGCACAAAGTTTAACACAGTAAATTCTTCTTAAACATTACAAAAATCCTTTTTCACATTAAGGGTGTTCAAACACAAGCACTGGTTTCCCAGAGAGAATGTGGAATCTCCATGTGTGGAGATATTAAAAACCCAACTGAACTTGCTCCTCAACCAGCTTGTGGTACCTCATCACTTTTTGAGCTGGGAGTTTGAACTACATGATCTAACAAGGTCCCTTCCTATCTCAAAAATTCTCTGATATCTTGATAATCAAACATGATCATAATTATTTTTTGATAGTTCCAAGTAATTTTCTAATAAATTTAATTTACCAAAAGTTATTTTAAAAATCTAACTTTTATTCTTAATACCCATGATACTCTTTGAAGTGTTAAAACTTTGGGGCAATTTGCAAGGATTTAAGGATGTTTACTTCATAAATGTAACACAACTTCTGTTAAACCTTTTTGACTGGGAAAAGAAAATCCCAAAATACAAAAATATTTTTAATAATTCAGTATGCTTTAAACAATAACATGACCTGATGGTACGCTTTACAGAACTGATGTATATTGAAATTGAGTGATTTAGATGAAGCCTTTAAACATAATTTCCTAGACAGGCATCTCTTTTTTTTTTCTCTCCTATTTCTTTCCTTGATCAACTTTGAACTTAAGGGCTCAAATGTCATCTTAGGAGCCCACAGGACACCTCTTTAACCCAGTGAAATGCACTAACAGACTCTCTTTATAATTCTAAAATCTTTCTAACACCATTATCGTTCAAACTCTCCTCCAAGTTAATTTCATCCACCTAATTGAATATCAAAGAAAACCATATTTGGTTAGTTTGAACCCACCTCCAAATAGCACATAAAAGGAAGGTTCCTATATAATGTATACATGTAGGAAGCTAACCAGATTCTCATGCTATCACAGAGGTTGGTCTGTATAGTTCCTATATCCATATAGTACAGTATAGTCACTTAGTTGTCTGTTGTTTACTAACTGGTGTACATCTGAAATTGTAGATGAGACTCAGAAGCAGAATCCAAGTATACAAATGATGCAAAACTTTAGTATTTTCTGCTACTTTGAAAAACTGCAAACATGTCCTTGATTATTGCCTCCAAGTCACGAAAGGAAACTATTCTGGCAGGAAAATATTCTTTTGTATAAGTCAGTTCCACAGTCTTGTAAAATATAAGTAAAAAGCATACAAGGAGGGACTTTCAGGAACATATCTACCTAATTCATACTTGTAATTGTGGCCAAATTTCTACTGCAAGTCCTTTAAAAATGTGTTAAAATTAAGTTATTTTTGGCTTTAGAGATATAGTTTTCAAAAAGTTTAGTTATATTTTTTAGGTTGTGCAAATAAATCTGTTTCTTTTTGCAGCACATTTATACATTAATTTCTCATTTACCTCAGGATTCTCCACAGTGCCAATAAGTATTATTTTATAATTTCCATATTCACTTACACTGGCAATTGAGATGTTAAGCTGATTCATGCTTATCCTAGCAAAAAAAAAAATCAGTGACTGGCTTTGAATCTTTTGGTAATGCTGCAGGAAGATTTCTAGCCCAGTATTTGCCCCCTTCCTCTTTTTCATCCTCTTTTATTTTGTGTCAAAATGCATTATTACAGAGTGCTGTTTGCTTCTGTACAAGTCAGCAAAAAAGAAATTGCATAGCCCACACTGGCCCCTTTGCATTAATTATGTCAGTTTTTATTTGTAATTTTTCAAATTGTTTCAAGCACTGCCAATTTGAGAGATTATATCCTTATAGAAATAATATTTCTTTAATTTGAGAGGGCATATTAAATTTTTGCTATTACTTCCACACAAGTGAAAAAAAAACGATTAATATTGCAATATTGATTTTTATCAAGAATGTATTATTCAAGATACTGTATAAAAACATGTCCTGTGTTTGGGATAGAGATTATTCATGAGTCTATATTTAGATTTTATTATTATTAATAGAATAGTTGAAGACCGATGGTTCTCAGTTTGTTTACAGATAAATATTGGAATTTAGTTACATGGATGTTAGCTGACAGAAACGCATATAGTAAAATAAATCCTGTAATGTATTGTAAACACATAGGACATATTTGATTTCAGTCATATTAATAAATCTATCTTTGATAAATTTCTTTATAGTAGCTTGTATAGGCTTTGGAGATTTTTTTTTAATTATTTGTGCTGAAAATGGTGTTGGTAACGCAGTGTTGTTTAAAGCTTCTTGTCACTAAACATGTACTACCTGAGTGTGCCTCGATACACTTTCTCAAGTTTTTAACCTTTCTTTATTGAAAATATCAAACATGCAGATCATCTTTTCTGTGCATTTTGGAGTTGTGAAACGATGAGAAAGATTTTGATGAGAGAAGCACCTTCCAACAGCAGATAAAAGTGGTAGAAATTCCTGATTATATCTCTCAGCTGATTTAGATGTCTAACTATTCTTTGATTTTGGTGCACCATAACAGTATTTGAGTAAGTTGTTCAATAAACTTTCAAAAAGTGCATTTTACTCAGCTTTTCTGACAATCCTGTCTTTTGATATAGATATGAATGGT
The DNA here is from genome assembly GCF_003984885.1 of Neopelma chrysocephalum. NCBI lineage: Eukaryota > Metazoa > Chordata > Aves > Passeriformes > Pipridae > Neopelma > Neopelma chrysocephalum. The sequence goes on along the minus strand of NW_020897731.1, from coordinate 12,606,909 downwards.
ACCTCTATGACTGTGTAAGACTCTCCAGTCTTGCAATTTGCTGGCTTACATCAAAAGAAATTCAATCACTTTATTATTCACAGTGGAAGTTGAATGGAAAAATTTATTTCTTGATGTCAGTTCGCTCATTTCATGGTTGAAGTACTCTATACTTTATCTTTGAAATGAAGGTGCTAAATGGAGGAAACAGCACAAGTTGAGTGGTTTTAAATTCACTAGTTAAGACTTGCTTATGTATGTACTTAAAAATGTTATTACCTAATACAGTACAAGAGAAGTCCATCTGGATCTAAATCAGATATAAATGCTGCTACAAGGTTCAGCTGTGTGTTTCCAGCCAGATGGACAGGCTTACACAGTTACTGAGCTCATTTGAGGCTGTTTTTTCAATCAAATGAACAATTTTGTAAGATAATAAGTTTGAACTGAGTCTTCATGTTTCCTATCTAAAGCCATTGACCCATGGGTGAATGAGAGCAAATAAGTTCTTCAGTAAGTAGGAAAAGGAGTAGCAAATGTAATTGAAACAATGCTTTCCTTACATTTGTAATGATTAACCTAGTAAGCAAGAATCAGTGCCAAAGGGATGCAATGATTTGTGTCAAATTGCCAGGAAAAAGCGAAATTCATTAGAAATAAAAGATAAATTGGTTGGATTTTACAGAAGTTAATCATTTTAATGATACTGATACTCCACTGTGCTTTCTGTAACTGCCAGTATAAAAGAGACAGACAGTGTCTGAAAATCAATGCCTACAGCCCAGCACAAGTACAGAATAGATACTGCTGTTACTTGTTTTACTCCGTCACCTTCTTGGAGTTTCAAAGAAATAGTCTAAGGACCTCAGAGGATTATAGATCAAATGCTAAAAATGCTGGCCTCACTGATCATTTGTCCACCAGCCAGCAGTGCAAACAATGAAAAAACAACTGAGAACAAGGCAAGCCTGGACCAACCCTGAGGCCTGTCAGGTCAGTACAAAGAGGGAGATCTCCTTTGCTTTGACTTACAGCTCAGTTGTCCAAGTGGTTTGTTTTAGTTTTGATTTCCTTCACTTCAGAAATTGCAGCAGTATTGTTTGGAAGAAACCTCTGGAAGCCATCTGATCCAACATGCAGCCTGTAATAGAATTGTTGCCAATATAAGATCTTGTCACTGTGACTTTGGCTAGCTGAGTCTTAAAAACCTCAAAGGATGCAGATTTTACATGTGACTGTGTCATCCAGTTCCAGTGGTAGACAACTACCCCAGTAAAAATACATATTTTCCTAAGAGACAACCTGAGCTCCCAAATTGTAACCCGTGGCCATTGTCCCTTGCTTAAAACTGTGCTGTGTTTGTAATTCCTCCTCACATAGCTGTAAACAGTGTACCTCTCGACCTCATCTCCTTCTAATTGATCAAGGTCAGCACACTTAATCTCTAGTTTTAAGTGATAGGATGAAAGCCCCTGACCAGTTAGATATGACATTTACATTTTTCATTCCTTTTTTTATTTGCCTTTTTTGGCCCTTACAAATGTTTCTCCCACGTACACTGCGGTCACTGTTTCAAGCAATTCTTGAACTCTTAACACTTTGAATGATACCTGAAGAGTGAGGAGTTGTTTCTTCCCTCAGGGGCTCCCTAGCATATCTCACTTGAAGTTATGACTCCCAGAAGTGTTGTTTTTGCATTTCTCCCCAGTATAATATCTACCCAGTCTGTCATATTGTCTACCAGTCTATCAGTTTAGAGATTTGAAGCAAAGTAACTAAACAAAATACTATTTCCAAGTCCCTGAATAATTAAAAAGACTCAAGACTATTGGTATTCCTATTCCTATTTCCCCAAATGAATTTAGCACTGAGTCTTTGAATACTTACACTTAATTCCCCATTTCATTGTGGTGAATGGAACATAACCTCACAATGATTGCTCAGATCATTAAGAATCAAATTATAGAAGTCGTAGGAGGTTGTACATTTTGAAAATAAAAGCCAGCTTGCTTCACAAACACCAATTTCCTGTCTTTCAGAACCATCCCATATGTTTACTTCCTTTGAATAGGCTACTTACACTGCACATTATTTTTGACCAAATTTAAGAAATTCTGCGATTTAAAAAATATATCATTAACTGTAATCCTCTTAGTCTTTTAAGACTGAAAAAAAATTAACTGGGTTTTTAAAAGTAATGTATGTTGAAGAATGATCCAGCAAAATTGAAACTTTTTACAAATTTGTGCCTGTGTTATACTAATTCTTTTGACATAAGATGGAAAAAAATATTTTCAGATTTTTCCTCTTTGTAATGCAACTGGAAAAATATAATTTTGTGTAAGCTCTGTTAGATTTTCTTACTCTGTTGACATAACAACAAAGTTGTCAAAATAAATTACGTATCAAATTCTTTCACTTTTAAGCATAGCCTTTTTTTTGTTTTGCTCTCTACACAAAAGTTAAAATGGAGTAACATTAATGAACTTTAATGAACTCTATCTTAAATGACTGCCCCAAGCAAATTGCAATTTAAATAGAAATAATAAAATGAAGCCTTAATATGTGTCACTAATCAAGAATGTACAAATGGATCCTGATTTTTGACAAGAGCTGGTAGAAACAGCCTGTTGCCTCAGGAAGACAGCACTCTAACCTAAACTATTATAGATAATTTTAGTGTCAGCAGCATGACTATTTTATACCATATGAATTTTCCTTCTGAACTCTAGAGGCTCAGTTCAGTGATTATGCTGTGCACTCTCTATATTTTTTCCCCCCTAGATTACTGGAGAGAAAAAAAAAGGAAATGTTATACTCAAGTAGGCTTGCACGCATTTATTATTACTTCACCCTCTCAGTGTGCTGCAGTTTTTTGTGTCCTCTTTTATATGAGAATATTTGTTTGCTAGAAAAATCCCAGGGAAGGAAAATGGAGAAAGCCTCTTCCTCCTTCTGATCTAATAAAGATAAAACCAGACTACCTTTGCTTTTGTAATACAGCATTTCCAAATTAATCGCTATGTGACTTGGTACTTAATTACTGACCAGCTGAGTATCAGTTCCCTAGTATCTATTGGGCCTTCATATCCAGACAATTAGTGGTAAAACATTTTATTTTCCCTTTATTCTAAATATCTTGAGTTATAAGAAATTCAGACACTTAATACAAAGCTGAGATTAAAACTGTATTAATATTCCATATTTTGTGTAGTCCATCAGTGAAACACTAATTTTTTTCCCTCTTAGGATAAAATACATTATTCTTTATTGTCTTATAAAATAAATAATTAATCAGTTTTTGTTAAATGAAAAATAAATTAACCACTGATCTATAATTTTTCTGCGCTCTCTTGTATTCCAAACTCTTTTATATTCTGAATTAAAAGGTGTGTTAGTAGTATGAATACCTCACTAAACAATTTGCTTTTACTGAGATAGTCTTACAACTTATGGGTTTATATGTGAAAATTTAAGTGTCAGTGATTATAAAAGAAATTCAAACATTCTTTTTATGAAAGTAATAATCTTGTTGCTCCAATGTTATATAATTAGCTGCAAGTGAGATTTATTGCCTAATTATATTCTACAGATAGAATAACTCCTGCTCTTACAGAACCAGATGATTTTTACCTCTCTTCTGTCTTTAGAGTTGGGGTGGAAGCAGAGGTGTTATAGTGTGCAGATTCTTTACTTCACTTATTCCCTTTAGTAGAAAGTATGAGTGACACAACTTAAAACATGAGAGACATACTTGAAAATTGAAGGGAATAGTCGTGGAAAATGCTCCTTCCCAGCAAGAAAATTGCTAATTGGAGGGTGTATTTTTGTGAAGATTTAAATCACAGACCATACATAGCAGAACTACTTCATCACATATTCAGGGCTCAAGGTAAACTTGCAGCTGGACTGAGATTCAAACAAGGACTTTTTAAATTTTGCGTCATATCTTGCTAAGTTATATTTTACAGTCTGAATTTTAGTGAGATTATTTTTGTGTTTTTTGTGTTATGGTTTCTATTTGCCACTAATAGGAAAATGACAACAGAAAAAACAGTTCTAAAAAACCCCATATATATTATTTATGGATTTTCTTATATTTTTTACTATAGGTTCATATTCTTTTTAAGCAATTCTGCATGTTTTACCTCTCAATCTGAGTAGCCTACAAAGAATATCCTTGACGTTACAGTGGTAAAACTTAACAGAATCCTTTGAGTTTTAACTAAATCAACAAGACTAAATGTAAAAGGTGGGGCCCAACCACATGATTGTGTCCTTTGGGTTAAAATTATTCATAATTTAATTACTCTCAAAATCTGAGTATTACAGGGGTTTATGTGTCTTACTCTTATAAACTATAAAATGTAGCCTACATGTGGTTAAATCTTCAACCTGTCTTGTTCTGCTGTGCTTATACCCTACATATGCTATACTTTTGTTTATTAAATTGTTTTTTTCATGAAATGAGAGAGAAATATCCTTAAGTATAAAACAGGATTAATACTTACAGAATGTAGGGAAACTCCAACAACCATTATATACTAAACATCAAAAGAAATTAATACCATGATGCTCTCTCCTTCAACAAATAGAAGCAGTGTCCTTATTTTTAACAGAAGTTGACTGAAAATATATCTGAATGATGGAATACTCAGCAAGACAAAATTTCTGAAATTTAGCCATTGATGGAGTTACTTCATAGCCGTTTGGTATATCTCCCGTCTCAACATTTCTTATTAATAAAATACGGTTTACCAGGGCTTGAATTCCTTCTGCTACTTACTGGGTAATGTTTAATTTGTCTTGGCCAATAGACTGTCCAACCTGGTAAGGAGAAATTTGAACTAGTAAAGACATGGGAGTGTTATAGAGATCACCCACACAGCAAAACAAGGCTCGAGCAGGGATACTTCCAGCAAGACATGCAGCAACACAGCAAGGCACAAACAATCCAGGAGTTTATTATAAAGGATTGATGATTACTTTCTGAAACAGGGGATGGAGGAAAGATGTGCTACTGGATGTTAAATTTAAAAAAAAGGAAGATCTGGTTGGAGATGTGAAGGCTGGGAGCAGTATTGGCTACAGTGACCAGGACATTGTAAAGTACAGTAACCTGTGATGAGGAGGTAGGGCAATGATAAAGATGTCAACCTTGGACTTAGGAGAGATAACTTTGGCTTCTTCAGAGGCCTTCTTGGAAGAGTCTCATGGGAATGTGCCTCAGAGGGAAGTGGGGTCCAAGACAGCTGGTCAGTATTACAGGATCACTTCCTTCAGGTTCAAGAAACATAGAATTATAGAATCATAGAGTGGCTTGGATTGGATGGGACCTTAAAGATCACCTAGTCCCAACCTTCCTGCCATGCACAGGTACACCTTCCACTAGAGCAGATTACTCATCCAACCTGGCCTTGAAAGCTTCCAGGGGTGGATAGCCACAACATCTCTGGGAAACCTGTTCCAGTGCCTCACCACCCTCACAGTAAAATATTTCTTCCTAATATCTAATCTAAACTTACTCTCTTTCAGTTTTAATACATTCTCCCTTGTCCTCTCACTACATGCCCTTGTAAAAGGTCCCTCTCCCTCTTCCTTGAAGTCTTCCTTCAGGTACTGGAAGGTTACAATTGGGTCACCCTGAAGCCTTCTCTTCTCCAGACTGAAAAATCACAATTCTCTCAGCCTATCCTCACAGGAGAGCTACTTCATCCCTCTGAACATCTTGGTGGCCCTCCTCTAGACCCACTCCAAAAGGATGACATCCTTCCTGTGCTGGGGACCCCAGAGCTGGATGCAGCACTCCAGGTGGGAGTGAAGTAGAGGGGCAGAATCCCATTCCTCGACCTGCTGGCCACCTTTCTTTTGATGCAGCCCAGGACACTGTTGGCTTTCTAGGTTGCAAGCTCACATTGCTGGGTCATGTGGAGCTTCTCATCAACCAACACTCCCAAGTCCTTCTCCTCAGAGCTGCTCTCAAACCATTCTCCATCCAGCCTTTTTTTGTGCTTGGGATAGCCCTGCCCCTGGTTTCAAGACCTTATACTTGGCCTCAACAGATAGATTGGACCAGATGACCTCCAGGTGTCCCTTAACCGTTCTGTGATTCTGTCATCGTCATCATGGCTAGGCTTTGTGAACAAAGATTTGGGAAGGGCTCTACCCACATTTGTTACAAGCACGCTGGTGGCTAAAAAGTCCAATACAAGATAGACAAGTCTGATTGCAAAAGGCACAGCAGAAAGACTCCTTAGGTGGAATATTCTGCAAGGCACGATTCTTTCTGTGTTGTTTTTTCTCCTCGAGAGTGATCCTGCGTGCTTTCTCAAAAGCATCAGCAGTGCTAAAGATAGTGTGTATCCAGAGCTCCCGATTGGAGGTCAGAGTAGACCAGTTATGTTGATCAGTATGGCCAAGGCTGAGATGTTGTTTCAGAGAGTCCTTGTATCTTCTCTTCGGGGCTCCTCTCTTGCAGCAACCGGTGGCAAGTTCACCATAAAGCATGATCTTAGGACCACCGCCTGGTGGTTCTTCATCCTTGAGACTTGTCCTGTCCAACACAGCTGTGTTCTCAGCAACATGGCCTCAATACTTGTGACTGCTGCTTGTTCTAGAACAGACGTATTAGTCACATAATCTGGCCAGTGGATATTTAGGATTGTACAGAGACAGCGTTGATGGAAGCGTTCTAAGAGTCCACCGCAGGTGGTGGCGGTAGATGACCCATGATTTGGATCCATATAAAAGAGTAGACAGCACTATGGCTCTGATAAGTTTTTATGCAAAAACTTATCAGAAAACATGATACTAAACACTTTCTACCAAATCTTTAGCGAATATCTTCTTTAAAAGCTTACAGAAACCATGAGTGAAACATATTAAATTCTCAAGATTATGTATGAAATATATAATTTATATGTCAAAACACAGCAAGATGAATGTCCTGAACAAATATGAGATACACTGTGTAACTGCTTACTTAATTTCAAATACCTATTTGAAGATCTTGGAATTAAATCTCTATCAAAATACCAGGTACCTCCAAATGCAGTCGTGGATACAGCTGTGTATTCTTTCATTGCCTTGAAGTTAGGATAGAGGTATATTTTGAAGTGAGTTAATGGCTGTATGCTTTAATTCTCTTTTTTTTTCTCAATGAGGTATCATAGAATCACAGAATGGGTGAGTAGGAAGGGACTTCTAGAGAGATCCAATCTAAGTCAAATCTACCACTCAAAAGAGGATCAGCTAGAACAGGCTGCTGAAGACCAAGTCCAGTTGGGTTTTGAAAATCTGCATTGATGGACACCCCATATCCTCTCTGGGATATCGATTCCATTGTTTGATCATCCCTAGAGTGAAAAAGTTCTTTTCTACTTAAGTGTGTTTCATTTCATGCCTGTTGCCTCTTGCCCTGACACTGAAATAGTCTGGCTCTATCTTCCTTACTCCCACCCATCAGGGAGCTGATAGTCTTAAATAACCTCATGTTTCTCAACAGTATAATACAAATGATATGAAATATGAGTAGCAAAATCTGGCCTTCAGAAAGCTATGTACTCATTTTATGCTTATTTTATTAATTTTTTGTTCCTTCAGACGTTAAATGCCTGCTTTTACAGAATATTATAACATATCTTATGTATTTTTCTTCTTTCACTTTGGTTTCTGTATATGAAATAGCTTTTGAAATTTCTTGTTGTTGTAGAGGACTGCCTCACGTTATCTGAGAACATTAAAAATGTAAATAGCTTAAGGATGCTCAGTTACAAGCAGGCAATACACTAATTACCATTTTGGATTATGTGGAGGTGTGCTTGTTTTTCAGTTACTAATCTTTACTTATTTTATATACATTCTAGACCTAAAACCATTTTTGAGTCATCCTCTTACTCGTAATTCTGTAAGAGAACTTACACAGCTCAGCTGCTGGTAAGACAACAGGTGCAGTTATCTGACCTAAATAAGAAGGCCTAGTTATCATCACTTCTTGCAAAATTTGAACAAAATTTCTTAAATTCACTATAGCTGGTATTAGAAGAGGGATAAACTTTACTATAAAGTTCAGAGCGATAATCCTAAAAAAGATTGCTATCTGCTTTCAATCCATGCATATAGCTATGTTTGATATCAATGAAAGTTCTACAGGCTGGAGTCAGATAATATGCCAAAATTATGTGGAATAATAAGTGGAATATACACTAAATGAGCTGCCTGTTTTCTTGAGAAGGATCAATAGAGTAAAAACAAAAATATATAAAAGCTGGTGTCCTTGATATAGAGTTTGTCTAAGATTTATCCAGACTTATGAGCATACGTTTTTAAATACACTAGTTTAAAAATAGATGAAGACTAGAGGGAGATACCACAGGGCAGATCAAAAAACTGGGTGAGGATAATAAGTTCACTGTATTTAGTGCAGAATGTTTATGTTGCCTGAAAAAGAAATAAAAGCGAGACTAGAGAGGCTTGAGAAGGTACTGGATTCTTGTTCAAGAGCCCTGTCTCTGCAGAAAAGACTTTAAAGAGCTGAAATCTTAGCTAATGCAAAGCCCAACAACTGGTAATTTTGATTTTGGATTTGGTCTAAAAATTGCTATTTGAAGACACTGATGGCTGGCATTTGAGAACTAATCAGGGCTTTATTTTTGAGAAAATATTGTTAATCTTAAGGATTCAATTTTGCTAAAACGGTCTTTACATCATCGGATAGAAGAATTTTGATTTATATCAACAAAAAAAGAAGGTTGAAAGAAAAAGGAAGGAAGGAAGGAAGGATATAATTCTTTCCCTAACAGCATAGCTAAAAGGAAGATGCGTTAGTGTAGCCAGACATATTAATTGAAGAGAAATTGCCACTACATTATATTAGCGAAAACAATACTGTTTTGTTATGTTTATAGTCATCATGATGCTCTTTAAGTATCTCCTTGACACTACAGAATTCTTGTCTTGGATAAACACCCAAAAGGTCACACATAATATGAACATCTTATGCTTAATTAAAATATCAAAAACCCATGAAAATTGTTTTGACACAGACCAAATACTTAGTGTAACATGTCAACAAGGTCTACCAGTTTATTTATTCTAAAAATATCTTTCTGCCAGTTCATCTAATGATCATTTCTCTCACCTTTGTTCATAGAGAAAAATAATCTGAAAGTAAGAATGGACATTGTTCCATTTGTACCAATATTTCTCATTTTTTTGGCTAAGAAGATCTGTATGAGCAATTTGTTGTCACATATTTGACTTTGAAACAGGAATATCCTTCAGAAATACCACAACAAGTTATTATTATACTATTAATGTGATCTGTTTTAAATACTTGCTTTCATACTTTAACTTGATTTTTTTAAAGAAACATAAGATAAAATGCTGCAAAAAGATCCACAAATCATCAGCATGCCCCTGCAGCTAGAAAGGCCAATCACATAATGGTCTATTCTAGAAACAGTGTATTCTTCACTTGTGAAACTGTATGCAACATGCTATGTCCAGTTATGGCCTTCTCAGTATAGGAAAGACACTGACACACTTGAGCAACTTCAGTGAAGGACCATCAGAGTCATCCTAGAACATGAGTAAAACTGGGTGGATAAGAGGAAAAAAAAAGAGTTTACTGGGATAATGTTCACACATGGGAATATTTTTTCTGAAGTGGTTGTGAATCTCCATCCTTGGAGATTTTCAGAACTCAACTGGACATTGCACTGAGTAACCTGTTCTAACTGGATGTGCTTTATGCTGGAGGTAAAACTAGGTAACTGCTGGTTTTCCTTTCTAAAGCATATGAATCAATGATTATATATGGTAGGAGATAAACCTGGAAGGTCAGATTTATCCCTGGTGTCACTGCACTTACAAAATCATTGAAATTAATTTGAGAAGAGGCTTACACTAATTAAACGTGCTAGCTAGATGGAACTTCCAAATGTGATTTATCAGGTAAGGCCCCCATATGGGGACTACACCTTCTGCTGTTACTTAAATTATTGGTTCTGTTTCTCTCTTTAGAAGACATACACAATGAGAGAAAGTGTTTTGTAGATATTGCATTTACTAGTTTGGTCTGTTTAGGGAAATCCTGTAGAAACTGGAAGACTAGTAATAGTCAATTTGGGGTAGGTGAAATGGATGAGAAAATCCTTATGCTAAAATGAACTAGTTTTCAGTATGATGCAGGTAGCTTCCAAAAAAAAAAAAGATATATCCCAGCAGAATGATGTTTTCTTAGATCCAAAAGGAATAACATTCAAAGTTCTTACTGGCCTTAGGCACTGCAGAACTTAATCACCAGTCAGACTTCAAATCCATTTTCCTTAATACTTGCACACAATAATTATCATCGCTATTTTCTCCCATCTTTTCACAAATATCTGCCTTGCTGGAGGTTAGATTTTGCCATGGCCCTATTAGAAGAGTGAAGAAATACTTTAAGTTCAGTCAGTCAGGTTATACTCTGGACCAGTGCTCAGGTACAGCAAGATTCATTCAATATTTCCAATGAGTCCCCAGATATTAGGTCCTACTCTCCAGCAGCCAAAATGCATCTCACGCTAAGGCTTGTTCTTGGATTTTTCCGTTGCCATCAACAATTATCCTCAACACTGATGTTTGTAATGTTCCAGAGAAAGAATGTATTTGTGGTCACTCTTTACTTATATATGGAAAGAAAAAAGGAAAGGAACTCACCTAACATTTCAGTTTGCCTCAACTTACCAAATCTAGAAGCAAGACTCTGTGGGTGATACTGACCAGAGAGTCTTGAATTTATTGTCTTAAACCTGCAGGGCTAATGACCCTAATGAATAGACTAAATGCATTTATTTAGGTGAAAACAAATTAAAAGCTTTTAATTAGAATATGAGCTCCTATTTTCCTTGAGTACCAGACAGAAGTAAAATAGATGAGCCATTTTGTGGGGATATCCAGTATATTTTTATTTGTTTGTCTTTCCTTTTGGGAATTAGAAATTTCTTTATATTGGAATGCAGTTACTCTGTTATGAGTACTACAATAGCTGAAGATTTAAAAATAATTAAAATTCTTACATTTAAATATTCTTTTTAGCCAATTGAAATTAAGCACACAAAGACAAAGTACTACGTCATTTTATTTCAGGAAGATTGTAATTAATTATTTATTAGAATAAAATAGATAAAAGATACAGTTCTGACAGCATATATGGTAAAAAGGGATCTTGCTATAATATACCTACTATGTCATTCTGAAAATTATTTCACTGGCTAAATAATGTCTCTGACAGAAGAACAGTTGAAAGTACCATAATAAGCTACAGTTATGATTCTCAAAGTGAAAGAAGAATAGAGCAAGCACATGCCAGGAAACATATAAGAATGAAAAAAGATGAAGAATATATGACTGCCACTTAGGTATAGAAAAAATAAAATGGCAGTAAAATAATTGTTTATCAATTTAAAGTAACACTACATATATTCATTGTGAAAAAGCTATTAAGAAATACAATACAGTATAATAAAAATTATATACACATTGCATCCCCACATCACCATTGGCCAATCAGAGCTCAAATCAGTTCAGCAGCTTAATTACCTAGGCAGCCTCATCTCCTCGGATGGTAAGATTGACGGAGAGATAGACAACAGGTTAGCAAAGGCATATAGTGCTTTTGGAAAACTCCATAAAAGAGTATGGCGTAATAAACACTTGAGGAAAAGTACCAAGATCAGTGTTTACAGAGCCATAGTGCTGTCTACTCTCTTATATGTTTCCAAATCATGGGTCATCTACTGCCACCACCTGAGTCTCCTAGAACACTTCCATCAACGCTGCCTCCGATTATGTGACCAATACATCTGTTCTAGAACAAGCAGCAGTCACAAGTATTGAGGCCATGTTGCTGAGAACTCAACTGCGTTGGACAGGACAAGTCTCAAGGATGAAGGACCACCGCCTCCCTAAGATCCTGCTTTATGGTGAACTTGCCACCAGCTGCCGCAAGAGAGGAGCCCTGAAGAAAAGATACAAGGACTCTCTGAAACAACATCTCAGCCTTGGCCATATTGATCAACATAACTGGTCTACTCTGACCTCCAATCAGAGGCCACCATCTATAACGCAGCTGTCTCCTTTGAGAAAGCACGCAGGATCATTCTCAAGGAGAAAAGACAACACAGAAGGAACCGTATCTTGCAGAATATTCCACCTAAGGAGTCTTTCTGCTGTGCCTTTTGCCATCGGCCATGTCTATCTTATATTGGCCTTTTTAGCCACCAGCGTGCTTGTAACAAATGTGGATAGAGACTTCCTAAATCTTCGTTCGCAAAGCCTAGCCATGATGAATATACACATTGTAATAGAGTCTCAAAAAGGGAAAGATATGAGAGGACAAAACCCTTTTTCTCTTGCCACCTGTATGGGTAATTTCTTTCTAGGAAAGCAGACTCAATTACTTCCCTTCATGACTAATCATAAACATACAGAAATAGTTTTTGTGTATTTTCATAATATTTAAGGACATTCTTCAGATCTAAATTTTGTGAACTCTATGGTGCCTATTTTGAGATGTGTTTATGGAAGTACTTTATTTTGAAAAGGCTATCCTAAATAGAGATTAATTTTGAGATTGTAACTGTGTATGGCAGAATACAGCATTTGATACCATGAATATCTGTTGATGCTTTCATGATACATTTCTCTGAATGGTCAGAGACTGAATTTATAGATACATTCCTTTATCAGGGTGCAAGATGTTAAAACTAGACAACATACTTGTGTAGAAATACTGTGTATTCTTTGCTGATGTTAAAAAGTCAATGTCTTTATTGCAAAGAGAAATCTGACTTTTTCAAAAAGCAATCTAAACTCAGAGACCACATAACATAGAATATGATATCTGAATATATCAATATAAAAAAGTGAAGAACCTGTTTCAACAAGCATCATTCTAATTTGATAATAAATTGCTTCAGTTTACTAGTTGATACATGGTATTTGTCTCAATATGAAATCTCCCTTATTTGCAGGTTTGAGCAGAGGATTCATGCAGTATATGTTCTGATAGTCAGCACATATGTTTCAATGAGAAATATATCTGATTCCAGTATAACATACCTGATTCAAGAGGAAGACCATCTCGTGTGATGAATAATTTATAAATGCCTTTCAAAAGATGATATATCTATGACCTGTATCAAATTTACTGAACATTGCTTTTTTCAGTGTGGTGTGTAAAAATTTCTTGATCTCAGTAATTCAGGATTTATATTCCTGCTGATATTCTAACATAGCCATATCACTTGTACTTTTGCAAGTGGACAAAAAATAGATGTCAAAAGAAGAAAAAACACACATTAAATATGCAATAAATTTGATCTCAGCTACATTTCCAAATTAACTATGATACTCCAGTCTGATACTCCAGTCTCTCAATTAACATCACAGCATTGTACTACCTGAGCAAAAGACATTATTTTTTTCACCTTAAACATTTTGCAAACTTTTTACTAGATTTTAAGGTAAAGCTTATATTAACAAATACTTTAGAAAAATAAGGGAAATAGCGTTGCTGAAAATATATACACTCACATTAAATTTACCCAATCCAACATACTTCTGTTCAAGTTTTCAAAACAGCTTTAGGCAGTCTTAGTCTTTCTTCTACATTAAACTTGAGCTTTCACAAGGTTATCATCTATTTGATAATTTTTTTGTGGTTGCAAAATTGAAATTAATTAAGTTCTATCCTGTCCCCTCTGTTGTACACATCTGCATAGAGATTATTTTTTTTTCTTTTCTGTCAGTTCCTGGATGTTTTTCAGGAAAGCTTATATGAGTTTGTGTTGTTTAGTAATTGTAAATAAAGTCTAATTTTTATTTCAATTTTAACTGCAGTATTGCAATAAATTAAAGAGTAGGGTTTTGGGTTTTTTTAGAAAATTAAATTTTGGTTTTCTATTTGTAATAATGATAGAAACACATTAGTAATTCTCTTAAATTATACTTCTGTAATATTTTAATTTGAAAAGAAATACATAGAGTAACATTATGTAAAAGTGACTTCCCACTGTAATTCAAGCAATTATATGTGCTATTTCCTATTCATATTATGAGGAACATTTCAACTACTGCAATGGAGATAAAAATTGTAAAGTATGGTCTCATGCTTATGCAACAGTTTGTTTTTTCATGAGCTCTGAAAAAAAATTGGTAAATATAGTCTACAAGTCAACTCATTGATCACATTACATTCTGCAGGATTACCATTTATAGTCATATAGCATGGGAAGAACCATGCAAAAAATTAGAAAATATGTTATACTTCTTGCCTGTTATTCTGCCTGTGATGGTGGTAGACACTTTTTAGGAAGGATGTGCAATCCTGTTCACTAACTGAGGTCTTCTCCCCTCAGTACCCCTCCATTTCCATTGCCTCCCCAAACAGTCCACAAGAGATGAATTAGGGAAAATTCCCTTTCCTATCTTCTTTCTATCTTTCCTGTCTTTTGTCTGTAAATTTTTTCTAATTCCTTTCTGCACTTGCAGATGCTTTCTTCTTTCACGATCTCCTGCAGTAGAGGATTAAAAAAATTCACTAACTTCTGTGTAAAAAAGTTCTGTCTTAACTGTTTTAAACTGATCTTGTACGACTTAAATGACTGTCTCCTAGCTTCAGTATTGTGAGATTGTGTTCTAAACTCAGCTTGTTGATTCTGTTAATCTCAATCATATCCTCACCTTACCTGTCTCCTCCTTCCATTGAATACTCAATCACAAGCCTCTTAGTATTTCCTTACAGAGCAGCTACTACATTCACTTTTTCAATTGCCTTTCTCTGTACAATCTTAAATTCTATTGTTTTTTTCAGATGCAAAGAACAAAACTTTTTATAGTAATCAAATATGTGAGTCTGCCAAGGTTTTCTACAGAAAAATGTGTTTTTTCTTGTTTTCAATTCCTTTCCCAATGATGCTCAATATTTTTCGTTTTCTTTTTTTATGTCTTTCCAGGGACAAAACTGGAATGTTTTTAGACATATGTCAACAATAACACAAAGATTTATTTCCTTATCTGTTCCCACCAGTTCCCAGTTCAGTGTCATATGTAAGTGGGTTTTATTACTTTTCCTGGATGCCTTTTTACAAGTATCTACTTTGAAGTATCTACTATCTACACTTGCCACCATTTTGCCCATTGATTCAATACCAACAAGTTTTGAGAGACTTCCTGATCACTGGCATCGTGTTTGATCATCCAAAAAACCTAAATTTCATCATAAAGATAGAAATTTCAGTGTACATTCCCTTTCACAGGTAATAAAAAATTAATTGTTCTCCAGCTACTGTAAAAACATATTTTTCCACCAAAAAAGATATCTAGGCCTGGTTTAGCACCTTATAGAATCAGGTGAAATGTACATTGCAATTTAAAAGGGGGTTTCAGAGGAAACCAGGTACTAGCCTATTGGAAGTCTAACATTAAGCCAATTATGAATTAACTTAAGAAACCCCATTCCAAATTTGGAAATCCTTAAATTTCAGCTGCAATCTCTTTAAAATCATAAGAAAAAAAAATCATACTTACTCTCTTTTAGAAGCAACACACTTTGAATTGTCTCCTATCTGAGCAATGTCAGATACGTTGTTCAGCACCCTATGGGAAAGATTAAACTTGTAGCTTTTCTTGACATCCTTCCAGCTTGATTTTACTTGATGTAGCTGTAGTAGCATTTTTTTTTAAATTGATCAAACTTCAATGACTAATTTCAGTAGCTCAGGACTCAATTAAGTCCTACTACGGGTCATATAAACTTTTGGGATAAGTACTCAATACTATTTTGAAGAAAAAAAAGAAAGATAAAAGTGTATATTTCATGTGCAATGAATTCACTTTATTTATCTTACCGCAGATTTAGTTGTTAAAATTTTTAAAGACAATCATTATGAAGGAGTAAGGTATTTTTCTTCAAATTTCACAAAATCAGTTTTCAAATTAAGCTTGAAGCATAATGAAAACACCTTATGTTCTATTATTTTACAATGAAATTACTTAGCATTTTGAAGTTAAATGGAAAATCTCTTCTACCTTCCTCCTGTCTTTAAGCTCTTCAAACACTTCCCTTTTTGCATTTCCCTTTCCCCTTTCTAAAGTTACACTGCCCATGTTCACCATCATTTTGCAGAGCTCTTTTTATGTATCCAGTAGGCTTCCATAGAATCATCTTCATTTTCTTTTTCCTTAAAAATTATTACAGTTGTAATGTTTACAAAAAATTTGTAACATCTAGGTTGTTGGTACTCTAGTACCTCACGGTGAGGGAGGTTTTATTGTTTTATTGTTGCACTGTATTTTACTATCTATCTCTCTGAATCCATACTTCTCAGACTGCAAGCTTGTTGAAGAAGCTACTCTTCAGCTCCAGCAAGTCCTGTATCATCCAATGAACTTCAACATTTTACTCATAATGTTAGACATTTGATCTGATTGAACAAACAAGGTCCCAAAAGATGTATATGGGTGCCATGTACATTTTTTAAAACAGAAGATGAAGAAGTAATCTGGTTATATTCTAGGAAAGAGAGAATTTATTTCCAAATTCTGTGGAAATATCTTCATCCATTATTATTGTTGGAGTAATTTGGGGAATTTGAGTTTTACATGCACTTGGAAAGAGATATAAGGAGCATTTCCTTTTTTTTTTAAGTGCTCTTGTGATTTAGTCAAGAACAAATTATAAAAAATAGATTCATACCATAAAGAAAGTTCTAATTTTCATGAAGTCAGTTAGAAATCTGAGACATGACCTTCATTTGGAAATCTGGTTACCAGGCCTTTTTTTTGACGATCTTGTCCTCCTGAGAATGATAATATAAATAATTTTACTGAATTACAAATTATAGAATTACAACTAATCTGAACTTTCTTTGAATTTTTGAAGCTTCTTTTAATATCAAGCAGAGATTTTTTGAAAATCCAACTCATGTTTAAATCTTCATTAGCAGTTTAGAAGTCACAAGTCTGCTCAAACTTGTGTCTTAAAAAAGTACTTAAAAAGTACTTTAAAAAGTACTTAAACAGTACTTTTAGGTCTCACCTTCTTTAATTATTATGCACTTACCAAGTCAATGTACAAATGTCATAAAACTCCTGTGTTGTTGCCCATGATTCAGATGTATAAGAGGAGTTGAAGCCAAATTTGTATTTATTTTGTGGTGAAAGAGTATTAAAAGATGAATAGTTTAAAATGTAGGTTTGATGGTTAATGAAATAAGTATTTTGAAAAAATTGTTTTGTAGAGGAAATCTTTTGTGACTGCGGTAAAAATACAAAATTGCAAGAACATACAAATGAAAAGCAATTATTCAGAATATATTTAACCAAGCACTCCATGGTGTTTTCCTGGAAATGTAGAGAGAAAAAACAAACAAGTAAACAAACAGAGTGAGCCAACAATAAAAAAAAAACTAATATGTAAAGGGTGTTCTTATAATCTATTTTAAAAGTTCTTATTTGCAAATGAATATCAAATCATCAGCAAGGAGGAAATAAATAACATCCTCCCCAAACCTTCTTCAGCAATAGTCTTCAACACCACCTCTCAACTGTCTCAAAAAAATTATAATGTGTCAATTACAACTGCTCATACCTTAGACAAAGCAGTCACTGCATCTGAATGTAGCATATAATCAACCTCATTGAGATATGATTTTTGATCAATTATAATCAAGAACAATCAGATGATTTTAATGGATGTGAAAGCATTAACTGCTGTGATAGAAACTAGGTGAAAACTACTTAAAGAAGAAAATAGAGAATAATTTATTAGCCAAGGGTTCACTCCCTCTTCTACATATATACATGTGTACACACATGTATACACAGCAAACACACACACTTTTACAGCAAGCAGATTTTGCTGGAGATCATGGAAAATAGCAGAAGAATCTTCTCCAAACCACTGAGTGTTTGGTGTTCTTGGAAGGAATCTATTTTCCTTTTGAAAATTATCAACTCTATCTGAAATGTTTCATAGACTCACAGAATGGTTTGGGTTGGACGGGCCCTTAAAAATCATCTAGTTCCAACCTCCCTGCCATGTGCAGGGACACCTGCCTCTAAACCTGGTTGCTAAAATCCCCATCCAACCTTACCTCGAACATTTCCAGGGATTGGGTAGCCACAACTTCTCTTGGAGACTTGTTTGAGCATCTCACCACCCATACAGTAAAATATTTCTTCTTAATACCTGAACTTAAACTTCTTTCAGTTTAAAGCCATTAGCCCTTGTCTTATCACTACGTACCCTTATAAAAGGTCCCTCTCCATCTTCTTGTAGCCCCCTTTAGATACTGGAAGGCTGTTCTAAGATCTTCTCCTTCTCTTCTCCAGGCTGAACAACTCCAACTCTCTCAACCTGTCTTCATAGGAGAAGCGTTCTATTCCTCTGATCCTCTTCATGGCCCTCCTCTGGACTTGCCCCAACTGGTTCATGTTCTTCTTATTTTGGGGGTTCCAGAGCTGGATGCAGTACTCTAGGAGGGATCTCACTAGAGCAGAGTAGAGGGGCAGCATCACCTTTCTTGACCTGCTTGCCATGCTTATTTTGATGCAGCCCAGGACATAGTTGGCTTTCTGGGCTGCAAGTGCACATTGCCAGGTCACATGGAGCTTCTCATCAATCAACACTCCCAAGTCCTTCTCCTCAGAGCTGCTCTCAATCCGTTCTCCACCCAATCTATATTTGTGCTTGGCATTGCCCCTCAGGTGCAAGACCTTATACTTGCCTTCAACAAGTTCTCAACAGCAGAGGGAAGAAAATAAGACAGAAGAGCAGATGGATCAAGACAAAAATAAATTTACGAATTGCCACCACAGGCAAAACAGACTCAACTTGGGGAAAGTAAGTTGAATTTATTTCCAATTAAAAACAAACTAAAATGGTGAGGAACCAAGGCAAAAATTTCAACACCTTTCCCCCATCCACCCTTCATCCCAGGCTCAACTTTACTTCATTCCCAATTCTTCTGCCTCCTCCTCCTCCTGCTTCAAGTAATGCAGGGGGAAGAATAGTGAGGGATTACAGTCATTCCATAACAGTGGAAGCCAAATATTTCTCTGCTGGTCTACTGAGGCTGGAAAGTGGATGAGGCAAATAACAATGCACTGGAGTACTCTGAAGGTACATTGGTATTTGATCCCTTTGTCATGGGCTATACTCACTACATATTTCCATACGTATGCTGTGCCTAAGATTGCTTGCAGATCATGAAACTTGAGACACTTCATAAGCAGCTATAGAATGATGTGAGTGATATTAGAAAAAAAAAAATCCCTGTTATCAGTGTCACCAGTATTTACTGTCAGGAAGTGTGCATGGAAGAAATAATCACAATTATTAACTGAAACAAAGAAGACTCAAATGCTTCAGATGCATCCATTTCTCCCTATAAATTCTCTTATGTGTGCTAAACTGGGGACCACATTCGTCTGGACTGCTTGAGACTGAATATAGACTCTGCCAAAATATACAAAAGATAATTTTGATACAGGAAAAAAAAAATTAAAAATGAAATTAAAAAAAAAAAAAAAAGGATAGAAGACCAATCAAATATTTTGTGTAAAACAGCCACTAACAAAACAGAGATCCTACTATTGCTATACTGACTATGTAAGAAATCATATCTATGGACAACCTTAGGTGTCAAATCAGACTTCTAAATTATTCTCGTGTCAGGAAGGTCTTCCCAGACAAGGAGAAAAAAATGATGAGTTGAAGATTTGAGGGCTTTCCTACATAAGGGCTTTTCCTTCATAAAGCAAAAGAGAGAAAACAGATGAACATGTAGTCTTTGTTCATGTAGGCTTCTTTTTTTGTGATTGTTCTGTTTTGTTTGAACAAAGCAAAATGTTCTTTTGATACTGAGATTTTGCCCATCCTGCAGCTTAATGTCTTCCATGAGCAAATGTTGAGTTTTTAAATCAATCAACTTGTCTCATGTCCACCCAATCACTTTTTATACAACCTATCTACATTAACTGTATTTACATAAGCTGTTTCTGCCAGCATTGTTATAACAATGAAAAATGCAGATATTTAAAATTAAGATCACCAGAGCTACACTGTAGAGTAAAGCTGGGTGTATGTTCATTGTGTCATCTCTAATGAATGGGGTCACAATTGTTTTGATAGATTGAGCTAACTACTTGTTTATGCATATACACAAAAACCTGTCTTGCATTTTTTCTCATAAATTATGCACGATTATCCTCTTGAAATGACTTTGCCTGTCTGACACACCCAACCTTTAATCCTCCTCAGATTCATGGTATTGACTCACATTTCATAAGTCTGAAATAAAAAGTTCATTCTACTTTTTGAATCTGGATTCCAATTTCATGTATTAGTTAACAGTATATCACTGTTAAAAAACAAACAAACAAACAAACAAACCCCAAACAAAAATCCCACAAAACCCAAACCACAAAAGGAAATAGAATACACACCACCAAGCAACAGAATCTATGCTTGTCTGAAAACACTGTAAATGACTGGAAATACTCAATTTTGGAGTGCAAAGTCCTAAAAAGAACACCCAAAATGTTCTGAAGTGACTCGACTGAATCTGAAGTTCTGTATCATATAGCTAAAATGGGTATGTACTATCATAGAAAAAGTAGTCGGGCTTGCAATCATTTTTCAGTTTCAGTAAAAGACAGTTTATACGCCTTTTAGTTCTTGTAAAAATAGAAAAAAAGATGAACCTAGGGTGATAGGTTACAAAAGCTGAATTTTTTCAAAATTATTTACGCAGTCTATAACCTCCATAAACACCAAGTTGTATCAAAAAAACAAAGGCAATTATCTGGTCCATAACCACATAAGAAATTTGGAAAAAGAAAAAAAAATCCTATAAACACCTGTAAAAAACCCCATGATTGTAAATGGACACACATCACTGATGATGTTTCAGTGTGTGGTCCATGTTGCAAGGGGTACTTTTTCTTTGAAGAATTTTTTGATGGACAATCCAAGTTAAAGAAAAAGAATTGCAACATATCTAGCTGTCTTTAATACTTCCTTCGGAAGGAAATACTTTGTAATTTAGTTGTGCATCGTGCAATTTAGATGTACCTCTTTAACAGGCAACAATGCAATTTGAGATTAAAACTATTTTAGTGACAATACCTTTGCTAAAATATTATTTTAAATCTTTGGTAAAGCTATCTGAGAGGAGGGAGAGGTGGAGCCTTCTGATCCAGTATCACTAGCATTTTAAATTAATATAATCTTTTGGTCATTTTTAATGACCTTCTGGCTATGATATGTACACCAAATAAATAGAAGTGTCACAAAAACATTAATCTGGAAACCGTCTTTTTGTTTGTCTCTCCACCAACAATGGTATTCTAAAAATATCTTTATTGTGAGGTATGTTCACTGAGCTGTGCTTCCCACATCATAGCTTGTGTCCAATATGATTATAGTCTTTGGAGCTCTTTGGATAATTTGCTGACAAAACCTCCCTTGTTCCTGCTTTTGACAATCTCTATGATAGCATATGAGATTTGACCTTTTCACTGATGTCACATACAATAGTCCTTACAGAATAACTATTAAAAAGAACCCCAAGCCCGCACAATACGTTTAAGTGGAAATGAAAACTAAATATCCAAGTTCTTTTTGCTAGATGTAGATGCTTTAAAGGTCCATAAGAAACTTCTAGCTTTGATGTGGAAAGCTCCTGTGCATTTTTACTCACTCAGCATGAAAGAATTGATAAAAACAATGTATTGCATAGAATGCTTTCAGATGTGGAAAACTCTCATTGAAGAGAAAGGCAGTGTCATGAACAACAGCAAAATGACCAAAGTATGTGTAGTTTAGTCAGCTCAGAAGAGATGAGGATAACTCTGTTTTCAAGATATTAATGTCCTAATAGCAGTAGCAGAATGATATGAGCTATTTTAAAGTTTCCAAGTAGAGAACTATATAGAGGTGGATTTTTGACATTTTGTCTCTTAATGCCACCCAGGAATTTTCAAACAAACTAAACAGTTTAAATTTAAATGGTAAGAAAAGAAAACAGTAAGAAAATTCATAGAAATTATGATGTACCATATATTTTCAGCTTGGATACAGTAAAACTCCTTTACTCATTTTAGAACTGAATATTGTTGAAAACAATTTCCACATATCATGTTCAAGGGCTTACAACTATGGTTTTGCAAATGACCAAATTCAGTTCTTCATAACGATTTCTCTCAATGAATACTTTACTTGCTTAACAACAATCTTCTTGGTCATGAACATACTAAAATTCTGTATTCATTCATTTTTCCTTACATTCAAATTATTTTAAGAATGGAATGTTCCAAATGGTAAGCAGAGATATCAACTTTGAGCCAGCAGTGTGCCCATGTGGCAAAGAGGACCAATGGAATCCTGGCTTATATCAAAGATAGTGCAGCCAGCAGGACTAGGAAAGGGATTGTTCCTCTGTACTTGGCACTTGTGAGGCCAGACCTCCAATCCTGTGTTCAGTTCCGGGTACCTCATTTCAAGAAAGACACTGAGATGCTGGAGCATTTTCAGAGAAGGGTAACAAAGCTGGTGAAGGGTCTAGAGAGTAAATCATATGATGAATGGCTGAGGGAGCTGGAGTGGTTTAGTTTGGAGAAAAGGAGGCTCAGGAGAGACCTTATGACTCTCTACAACTACCTGAAAGGAAGGTGTAGCAAGGTGGGGGTTGGCCTCTTCTCCCAGGCAACTAGTGATGGGACAAGAGGAAATGGTCTCATGGTGTGTGAGGGGAGGTTCAGGTTGGACATGAGAAAGAATTTCTTCACTGAAATGATTGTCAAGCATTGGAATGGAGTGCCCAGGGAAGAGGTGGGGTCACCATCCCTAAAAGTGGTCAAGAAATGGCTGGTGTGGCACTTAGTGATATGATTTAGTTGAGAAGGTGATTTTGGTTGAAGATTGGACTCTGATCTTTTCCAACCTTAATGATCATGTGAAATACCTGCATTGTATTTTTGTTCATTTAGCAAGGAAGAACTGATGAAGGGAATTTTTTGCATAGAATACTTTTAGAGAATTGTGATGATACAGAGACAGTGAATGACACAATTATCTCTAACAATTTACAATTCATAATGTGGATATTTGTAATAATTTACTCTGGAGCTTGTACCACAACAGTCCGGTGGCCATTTTGAAGCTATAGGAGATAAATAGTTGTTAACTAAAAAATCAGGTAATTTTAGCTAGAAAACCCCCAAACAAATTAAATATTTAATGAGAGACTATAGGTGCAAAAGTTGGACAGATGTTCTTAAGAGGTCAACACAATTCATAAAAAAGGATTAATAAATATAACAGGTTTCCTTATTAGCCACTTAGTATTTTCTCAAAGTTCAAGTTCTTACTGACTCAAAGACAACCTCTTCCACTTTACACAGCTCATTTAGACATGATCTCAACTATAGATTGTGATTAGAGGAATATTCTCTTTTACCTCAGTTATCTTCATTCATATAATAAATTCTGGATTCCAGAATATAAAGTGAAGTAAATTCCACGCATAAATGTATGAGGGAAAAGTTTCAGAATACAAGCTCTCTAAATATGCTAGGGGGTTTTCAGTTGTTGCTTTGCTTTTTTTTCTTCTTAAAATGGAGTAAAACAAACAAAAAAGCCTCAAAGACAACAAAAATCCCATGAAAAGATCTTTCATTATCTCTTTCTGGCAAGTTTCTTACATTTACTACTCAGAATAATTTTTTTCTCTATCCAGTCAGTATTATAATTAAGAAAGCATACAGAGTTAATATGCTTTCATGCTTCAGGCTATATACATTTTAATGCAGATCAACAGAGATAGAATAAAACAAACAAAACAACAAAAAACAAACTGCACTTTCAGTTTTGGGTATGGTTGTTAGGTTTTTTTGGTGAAGGGGTGGAGGAGTGTTGATTGTTAGGGGTTTTTTTTGCTTAGAAAGTTTACTTAACTAGCATGCTGTTCAAAATACTATGTATTGGACAGTGCCATCCTTTAAAAGTGGAAGATTTGAAAGCATTGATTTAAAAGAAGTTACAGCTCTAAGAAATGGGTTTCAGATACAAGCTCTGCCAATTTTCACTCAAAGTGCATGCAAAGTTTGCTCTTCAATAAATCAAATTCTAAATTAAAGCCTAATAAACAAGCATGGAAATGAAGACTACACAATTAAAAATGCCTTGAGTGACTTGAATAACATCAATGACTTTTTGTAACAACTTCCAGGACAAAATGCAATCCTTCAGGTACAAGGAGAAAGAACTAGTCCAATAAAGATAATTAGAACAAGGTTGAAAACTACTTTCGCTTGACAATACTATCTTTTTTCTTTTTGGACATTGTGATCTTGATTATGATGTATTTGTGATGAATTTGAAACTGCTTCATAGAAATTGAATCTTTAACACTTTACTTAGTCTCATTCCACTTTCCACAGAGCTAATTCTATAGATTTAAATAACAGTAAATGAATAAACTTAGATAAAAGTTAATTTTTTTTTTAACCAGTGACAAATATCAGAATCATTTATTTCTCATTCAGGAGAATCAGAGTTAATGTTATATAGATGAGGATCAATAACTTGACAATAGTGGTTTCAAGATCAAATTAGTGTTTTAAATCATATTGTCCAAATAACATAAAACCTGTATCCTAAGATGCCTTATTATATATTGTTTGAAAATATTTTAAACCTATAAAGCAGTACAGTTTGAATATAACACATTTTTAGAACTATTTACTGTTTAAAATTCAATCCTTTCCCTCTAGTATGCAATGCCCTAAGGTTTTGTTGCTTTCTTGTTTTGTTGGGGTTTTTTTAAGCAAAAGAAAATGCTAAGAATGTAACAATTAAAAATCCAGCTATGAATGGCAGAAATTTTCACCAATGTCAATATCAGAAGACTAAAAGAATGCAAGTCTTTCACCCTATTTTCACGTAGAGTCAGTAAAATCAACATTGGTATTATGTCAGGATGCTCACGTACAGCAACAAATTAGATCACAATATTAGATATTAAAAATTCTATATTTTCCATTTTTCTTATTTTACGCTGCTTCTAGTTTTGATCTTCAGGTGTTGCAATTTACAGTGTCATCAAGGACTCTTGTAGAGATGTTGTAGAAACTGTCCATAACCAGTGAGAACAGTTCTGCCTCTTTATTCACTGAATCTCCCAGAAAAATAAATGTTTATGGAAAATACTTTAAGTGAAGTTTCTTTCTGTATCTATTTTTATTATTTTACTGGTGTCAGTGAAGTTTCACATAGATATGTGTATAAAAACTTTAAGCTTTGTGCAGTTTCCATTTTCCTGAAAATCAGCAATAAAAAGTTAGTATGGAATCTTCAGGTTTGACTGTTTTATTTGCCTTTTCTTTGCACTGTATTTTTTGTGCATCTCTGTTATGGACGTTTATTGACTCCAATAATTTTCTGATATTCTGATAAGGCTGCTGGGAAGTAAGTTTAAATTAGCACAATATGTGGGTTTATGCACCTATTTCATATCATAAGTTGCTAACATTCTTCTAATTTTTCTTTGCAGTAGAATCACATGTGAATTTTAAGTTTTGAAACAATGAAGAAAAACAAAACCAAACCAACACAGTTTGTTTTTATGAGACCAGCAGCACACACTGAATCTTTTTTCTGGCTTTTACATGAAAATTGGCCTGAATAAACAAGAAACTCTGTTCAAAGTTGGGAACACTCAGAACTCTGCAAAAGTCCTATGTTAAACTTCAATGAAAATAAATGCAGCTCACTGTTCTTGAATGTCTGCTTCCAGATAGCCTCAAAGATGAGATGGTAAACATCACTATGGAGAAATTTACTGATAATTTATTGAGTGAAACTGATTCTTAAATAACAATGCTTAGATGGAAAGGAATTTTAAATAATTATCAGCCTATCTCATGTCAGGTTGATTTGCAAGACAAGCATTTCTAATATCACTCTTCTTCAAGACAAAGAGAGTATTACACTCACATTAAATACATAATATTTCAATTGTAGGGAAATAGACATGTTTTAGCTTTGTTTAGTTTGTGGTAGATTTTTGTCAGAAGTAGCACACACATTAAGTACTATTTCACATGTGATTATATTTTTTAGGAAACCTGTTACATGCTTTTTCAAGTGAGAATGGAAAGCAGAACTTAAGAGAGGAACTCCATGTAACAGTGAAGGAAGTCAGTGTCCAATGTTAAATGGCTGGTTTTCTCTTAAATAAATAGATATGTGGATTTAAAAAAAATAAATAAATGAATTCTCATCTGTGACTAGAAAAGTGTGCTGGTTTTGACTGGTATACAATTATTTTTCTTAACAATGGCTGGCATGAGGCTGTGTTTTGGAACACAGGGTTGATAATATAGAGATGTTTTTGTTATTTCTGAGCACTGCTCACACAGGGCCAAGGCCTTTTCTGCTTTTCATACTGCGACACTGGTGAGGAAGTTGGGGTGCATGGAAGGTTGAGAGGAGACAAAGATGGGACAGGTGGCTCAAACTGACTAAAAGGATATTCCAGACCTTATGACATTATACTCAGTATATAAAGTGGAGGGAAGAAGGAGGAAAGTGGGGTTGTTTGGAGCATGTATCTTCTCGAGTAACCATTATTTGTGATGGAGTCCGGCTCTCCTGGACGTAGCTGAACACCTGCCTGCCAAAGGGAAGCAATAAATTACTTGTTTTGCTTTGCTTGTACAGAACTTTTGCTTTTCCTATTGAACTGTCTTCATCTGAACCCAAGAGTTTTCTAGCTTTTACCCTTCCAATTCTTTACCCAATCCTGCTGGTGGGGGAGTGAATAAGTGGCTGCGTTGGTTGCAGGCTGGGGCTAAACTATGAAAAGTTTTTTAGTGTGGGGTGGCAAAAGAGGTGCAAATTCCTATTTGTTTTAAAACAGTTACATTTTTAAGGCCTGTTCACTCTCTTGTAATTAAACATAAGTCATTTGCATTAGTACTTCTATTCTATTTCAACTGGTTCTTCTACTACAAAGAAAGATACTGCTGCAGTAGCTAATCTGGGTTTTTATTTGTACACCTGCTAGATAATCTGAAAATTTAATTTGTTTAATTTCAGACATCTTATTTTTCCCTCAGTAATCTAGATGTTTTCAGAGACTTTTTTATCTTCCATGCTTCTTCAGTGGCTTCTTCTTGAAGGCCAAGGAGCTTCAAATTGCTTAGTTAGTAGCATCCTTTAGATCACCAGACCAGGCCTGGTATCACATGGCCTTTGTTAAATTAAAGCTCTATTTGTTAGTTTTCCTTTTAGCTCATTATAGGAGCCATCATCAGACAACAGAATTACTGAATAGTTAAAGAACAATTTATTAATCATTATTATTTTGGAACTACATATTCATTTTTGATTGTAATATTTTAACTCTTTGCTTTGAAATTTGTTTTTTAATAATTCACAAAGATGTTTTCTGTTGATTGGCTTCTGGCCAGCATTCCTGATGAAATTTTTATGCATTTAAGACAGGTATGTTATTATTAAGTGTAGGAAAGACCATGCTTATTTGAAGTCTGTCCCTTCAAGTTATCCCAGAGCTCACCATTTGGACTGTGAGACGTTAATGGTTTTGTTTTGCTAAGGCTATCACAGGGTGATCCAGCATAGGGTAGGTCAGTGATGCCTTGGCTTTCAGCCTGTGTATTTTATAAGTTCTAAATCTGCCTGTCAAGGGAAAGAAGAGAAAGATAACAACTGCTAGTTAAATCAAATCACTTCTACTAAATTGGACAAATTTGGTTAGCCTCTGATGCACCTTGGCCCAGGTCCATGCTAGTGAGATTGATTGTGTTCAGTCTCGTGGGTGAACAAAACACAGTCCAAGAATACCATAGAACATGCTGTCTGCAAGGACAGCTTTATATGGACAAAAGGATGTTACTCAGACTTGATGGACAGATACGGCTGGAAATAAGTGATAAGATTTGTCACGACAAAAATGTTAGAGAAGAGTCTAAACTTAACAAATTAAAATTTATTTCTGGTTATTTTAAGGATAAATTTCAGATTTTCAATATGTACAGCTTAAATTTATATCTCTAAGATATTTTAATTTTCTCTGAAAATAAGTTGTAAGAGTAGCAGGAATACCCAACACAGCATGATCTAAGAATCACTGATCAGTTGTTATTAATATGGAATTTCAGTAAATAACATTGCTTTTATCAATACTTCTAAATCTTATGAGTTTTTATCAGTATTATAATTCTTATAAATAGTTGGTATATTGCCCACACTGAAAGGAGGATTTCCCACTCTGAGACATGATCTGTTTATAAATAACAGAGCAGTCATGCTTCACATCATTTTCCTATAGGCATAGGGATGAAATAAATGTACTAAACTCATAATGTGAGGGGCAAATAGATACATAAGTTGGTTGGATTTAATAATTTCAGTATAAATTTATTTCAGACACAAGAGTTTTTTTTTTCCACTATATAGATTTCATAATAGTGTTTTAAAAGAAAACCAAAACATAAATCTGGCACTTTAAAATTGTCACCCATGATTAATAATCTTGTTTTTGTTAGGCCTTAACCCAGCTTTTTTCAGTCTTGCTTTTCTGTTTTGAGAGTACAAAACCTTGTGACAAGACTCATTTATTATGTGTGGTAAGACAAAAGTCCTCCTTCATGAAATAAACAAGAATGTTAGAAGTCAAAAATAGAGTTTTAGTGCTAAAAAGGTAACATTTTCAGATATGCAATGATATGATTAGCATGGCGCACTTTACAGCCGAGCATCAACTAATATGGAAATATGTTGCCTGTTGAATGTTGGAAGACCAAGTTTACCATACATTTAACCTCTCAATCTTATTCATCTATGGGAACCTGCATGAGGTAACATTACAAAATAAAATTTAAAAGAAAAAAGTTTATAAATTAACAAATTAGGAAAGGATCGTGTATTTTTCACAGCAAAAAAGAGTGCTAATGAGTAGGTTGTAGTGAGTCTTCTCTACACACCTGAGGCTTGAGGACTTAACACTCTTGTTAGAAACTAATAAATAAATTAACTTTATCAGATACTTTAACATTCCTAAAATCCTACAGCATTTGAACTTTTTCCGTAATTTCTAATGGGGAAGCTTCTCACATGTATTAGTGATGTCTTTAAGTGTCTTTTTTCCAAGACTGTAGTTCAACTACCTTCTAGAATATGGGTCTGACAGAAAGGCAGCAGCAACATAGCAATTTTGGCAAGACCACAATTTTGGTATCCATGTTGGTTAGGAAGAATCCAATCTCTCTCTGTGATCTCAGTAACTTAAAACATTTTGGAAAAAAATTAGTGAGCATTTGAAGTATGTGTGTAGAAGACAGACCACTGGCTGTTTAAACCAGCAGTTAAAAATAATGTAAGTGAAAGTCAAATATGACATGACCTAAAAATCTTATAAAATGTTACAGTAAACTGCAGTAACAATTATAGGAGACAAGCCTAATTTCAGTTTAGAGAGTATGAAGTTTTGTATTGGGTGCCCACAGCAATGAGGGCTGCGGGCAGCCTCTGTGAGGAGAGGCCAGGGCTGCCCCATGCCAGGCACAGCTTGTTCCATTTGGCTCCAATTGGCCCCGAGAAACCCACAACAAGACATGGCTGAGCCCCTCAATCAAGCTGGTGGCGGATCTGTGAAAACATGTTACTAATAAATCAAAAATCCATTAAAAAGGAGGTTTTAAGAATTACAACCAATCTTGAGTAAGAATGTTTTGCTTTTAACTTGCTGTCCTGTTTTGGAACTTTCAATATACAATCTGCTGAGATATTCCTCAGATGACCTCAGAGAACCTGGTTTGTATAAAACTAGGTCCATGACATGCTGGATTTTTTCTATAAACTCCTTGAGGAAACTGGTTACTTCAGTGAAAGTCTTGTCTCTCTAGTTGTATAACTATGCCTTGTTCCTTTCTCCTGAAGAAATTAGATGCAGAAAATCTATGTAATGGCCAGTTCACTTGGGATTTTTTTTGTTGATGTTTTGAACATGAATAGAATATCTATGCTGAAAAAACCCCAATAGTTGTTAAGTTGGAGGAAAAAAATTAGAACTGGCCCCTAAGTGGACACACACGCAGACACTTGGTGTACAAAAGAATAAAAATGACATGCTGACCTTTGGAGAGATTTTTATGATATTTTTAGGCTAGCTACAATGCTCCAACCTTTCAAAGAACATATAAATATTTAAAGAGTATAAATAGATTGGAAATTTTCCAATATTAAAAGAAATACTTCCTGAATTAAAAGTGGAGCAGCTAACACATATATCACTGTATTAATTATAATGGTACCAGTTTCTAAACATTGAAGAAGCTATGCATCTAATAGGTTTACTGCAAATTATGTTTTTAGATACAGATTCAGCTGTTCAAGTAAAGGTATATCACAATGACAATGATTGATATTTGTGCAATTTTAATCTTTAAGAGCCTGTGTTTTTTTCTTTGCTTTTTGGGGGGGGTTTTTGGTTGTTGTTTGTTTGTTTTTGTTTGTTTGGTTGGTTGGTTGTTGTTTGTTTGTTTGTTGGATTTTTTGTTTTGGGGGTGTTTTTTTGGTGGGTTGGTTTTGGTTTTTTTTGTTTTGTTTTGTTTTGTTTTTTCCCCTTTGGTATAAATTATGGAAATTAATAACCCAGAAATAAAATGCTTATGTGTAAAACCAGTACATCCTGATGCACCTAAAGAGTATAGAACTGAAATAATCTGCAACTTAATGTTTGCTCCCATGTAATTTTCCCCAAAGTTCAAGGAGAATGTCTTGTAAAACAATCTCCAAAAGACTGGCACAGGCTAAAAAGCAATGTGACCCCCAAAGAAGAGAACATCTAAACTACTATTTCCATGTGATATTTTTCAAATAATCTATTTCTCAAATAAAATCTCTCTGCCTTTTAAATGCTATGATTCTTTTATAAGTTAAGATGATGTGTTAAGTTGCTGATATTTTAGAAAACACACTATTAAGAAGAGCTGTAACTGATACCTGTATTTCTTCTTAATAAGAACTCCAAGAAAATTCATAAACTGTTTTACATTTTATGAGAAGAAACAAGGAGAGAGAATGATTTCTTGCTGATACCATGCAATGAACAAAGTACAACATAAAAACATCTACAAGTACAGTTGAAAGAAACAGAAAAATTTAATGACATTCTTTTAGGCTCTACACACCAAATAAATCCTGTATTTTATGCCAAAGTACAAAGGGTAAGAATAAAACTTTCCATCTCTACATAAAGTATTACAGTTGCCATTTAACCTTGCATGAACCTATAAAACAAACAGACCCATAAAATCCTCATAAAATTTTGTATCCAGAGTATCCCTGGGAAAACAGATGCTGTCCAGTACAGAAGTTAAGTGAGCCTATATTTAAGAATGTTTTGCAAAGATATACAATTTATCTTCTAAAAACTGAAATTTGATCATAGTTTAAAAATGTGCGGACAAAACATATATGTAGTTTTGTCTGTGCATTGAAAATCTTCCTCATTTTTTTTGCTTTGTTCCAAAAATGAGATGTTACATTTTCCAGATAGGTAGTATTGTTTGAGGCAAATGCCGATACAACTCACGCATCTCAAATTAATATGAAAAATGAATTATCAAGATCTATTTCAGGCTATCAATGCAAATTTAACAAGAGCTGTTCCCTTTCTACAGCTCCTGTTTTAATTTCATGGTTTTCACTTAAGTTTCTCTTATCTTTTTACTCACTGATATAGTTCTCATTTACCATATCTAAGACTATTTTTCTTCTCTATCTGTTTAACTATAAAATAGTGCTATAAAAAGCAAGATATTTTTCACATAAGGACATATTTCCATCTGACAAAAAGCTAGTCAGCATTTTCCTTTTTAAAAATATCTGAAGGCAAATGGATCAAAACAACCTCATATATGCTAACAGTTACTTTGGAGACATCCTCAGGAGACCATTCTATGCCATGAATTCTAAATGGACAGGAGTTTGCTACCTTGGTGCTTTAGGGTACATCGGCACAATATAATCGTCGTCAGGGCAACTCTGAACTTATAATAACAAGCCCTACTGAGAGACAGAATGTAATCGCACAGACTTACAACCAGATTTATGTGCAGATAGTTTACTTTTTAAGTCTAGACCCAGATTTCTTCTGCCAGCAAAATAACACATAGAGCTACCTTAAATAGAAGGTCCTCAATCTTTAGAAGTTGACTTTACTTCATCCTTGTTATTGTGTAGCCACAAGCTGCCCACTGTCATGTGTACTGGATGCTGTTTCCATCACAAATTGCTTAACTTCCCCCAAATCTAGTCCAAACAATCCAGATACTTTTCCCATTAGTTGAGATTCCCACTCATTGAGCACATTAAGCACCAAACTCCTTTCATGGAATAGAATACCACTTCAAAAACATGGAGACTAAGTAGGAGGAGTGCAGAAGGGAGCCTTCTCCATATGACTGAGGGTGAAACAAAAGGAACTTGGAAGATATCAAGTATGTTATGTAAAAAAATAAGTACAGTAGTTTTAAACCACCACAAACTAGATCTACCTAGTTTTACTAGGTTGTTGTTTTACTTTGTTCTTAGTGTTCTACCTTACTGCAGAGATTTTTAATAGCAAAATTACCCACCCACCCTGTGTGGCAATGATAACTTACTGTTTACCTGCATGAATAAATTAAAGATAACATAACTCTATGGTGCCTATTGTGATTCAATGGCAAGGAAGAGATTAAAAAATTCAAAAGCTTGTGAACTCCATAGAAAGATATTGAAAGCAAGGTGTCACAATTTTTGTTTAAGCAAGCATCTAATTAATACTATATTTTTGTACTATACAATAAATAATTATAATACAATAATACAAACCTGATGTAACATGAAAATGCAATAGTACATTATTTTGTTTTTTCCCAGTACTTGTTCAAAGTGTACTGCATTATGGTTCTTGTGCTAATCCCACATAGAAATAAATATTATTTAAAAAATATTTTTGGTTTTCTCTGTAAATATAACTCTTTATGATGACATAATTTTAATGTTACCAGGTTGATCACCTGACTTATTAGCTAAGTTATTAATAGCTTCTCAGCACAGTAGTGATTACAGCAAGAAGAAAAAAAAGTGTATAAATTTAAATGCCTGTTTCTTGTACAAGGAAGTATGGAAGCTCTCTTACATTTTATGTTGCTAAAACTCACTGTCTTTTTTCCATCTTTTTTTTTCTCTCCCCCACAGCCATCTCTGCATTGTCACTTTATGAATACTGAAACACAACACTGAAGGAAGCAAACACAGTTTAGCAAATGCTCCCTAACTACAGAGCCTGTCAAACATTCCTGATCACAGTTCTTGCTGGCAGTCAGCCTTCAGCTGTTTTAAAGTGACACACAATTTTCCGCTCTTCTTTGTAAAATCACATCACTTTTTAAGTTAAAGTTTGTAACAGAATTATAAAAGTGATTTGAAGATGATCCAGTCCGTTTTTTTTTCTTGTAACTAACCCCTCACTGCCTTGTAAGACCAAAGCCTAAGAACAGTATTCTCTAAAGATGAAATAACTGCTACATGTATTGCCAAGGAAATTTCAGAAGATTATGTCTCTTTTTAAGTAGATGTGGTCACAGTTCTTTCTGAGAAATAGATTAGTCAGATTCTTCAGTATAAGGTTTAAATTACAGACTTTTTCTTTGATAGAAAAGTAAGAGATTTTCAGATAACATTTGATAATACAAGTCAATATCTTTATTTAATCGAATCTCAAAAGAAGGTAAAATTAAGTATGTTAAGACACAGCACTTAGATTTCTGAGCTATTATGTTAAAGTTTGCTTAAGTTAATGAATATTAGCCACCTCCAGAAGATTGGTTCATATAATTTGAATATTTTAAAAAATGTAAATTCCAATAAAACTCTTTTTAATTTTGAAACATTTTTAAAAATGCATTTCTTGCCCTTTTATGTGTCCTTTCTGAATATTTTATCATTAAATTTCATTGAAGTGGTCTTAAATATTTTTCTTATTTCCAGTTTGATGGGCTGAGGAAAATTTTTTCCTACTTTCAGTCTTGTAACTGAATTTTTTTAAATAATGACATTATTGTTGAGAAATGAAACGCAGTGACCATGAAAAGTTAAGATGATTTTTTATTGCTTGTTGCTTGTTTCCTTTTTTAAAAGATGGCTTTGTTTCAAACAAGAGATATGTAAGTACAGTCAAATTTGAACTAGCATTTCTTAATTGTAATGTTTTATTTGTTCCTGACTACCTTTAATATTGCAATTTTTTACTCTGGTTTTAAAACTCATTTAAAATTATATAAAAAAGAGAATACATATTGGTAACATTAATGTCTCCTCATTTAATAATATTCTTTCCCCATAGTACTGCATAAGCACACAAAAAATTGTGCTACATGTATAGGTATATGTTTTATTCTTTATGTACAACTATGATATTGTCCTTTTTATCCATACTCCCTTAGAAAAATACCAATTGGTAGGTTTGATTTTTTTCTTAGCCATATTATGAATATTATTTTTCTTAGCCAGATATGAATATCAAAGAGGGACTTTTAAGAGCAAGAAAGGAAATTTGATAAGCTAGTGAGTATTCATGCAGGACTTGAGAACCACTTAGGTTGGAAAAGACCTTTAAGACCATTGAGTCCAGCCACTAAACTAACACTGCCAAATACACCACTAAACCATGCCCCTAAGGCCACATCTACATACCTTTTAAATACCTGCAGGGTATTTAAATCGCTTCTCAGTCAGTCTGTTCCAATGCTTTATAACCCTCTGGGTAAGAAATTTTTCCTAATATCTAATCTGATATCGAGAAGCCAACATGTTAGCATGAGGAACTGCTGTTTTAAGTGTATGTATGTGCCTCTGCAAAGGAACATGCTGGAATACCCCATACTGGTCTGTGCTGCACTCTAGTGGATAGCATGACAATGTGAACATCCCTACCTGTCGGGAGAAGACACTTGGTTTGGTTTGTTACACAAATCACAGCACAGGAGAGAGAAAGAACCTCTCCATCGATGGGATATGTACGGTGTGCCATGAGAATTCATTTGGATTCTGTCTGATGCTGTGGGGCTCTCAGCAATTGGTGGCACACGATTTACTCACTATCTATATTTTAATTCTAATTTCAATTCTGCTTCACTATTTGCTGTCAAGCTTTTCTTACTGAGGTCTAGAAAGGACCTTGCACTCTGCCCAACTCCCTGGTGCAGAACACATAGCTACAGTCAGAAATTATTTCACCCACTTATTAAATCAATCAACATGAGAAATCCCTTCCTTCCAACTTCACTGAGATTTTAAACCTTCAAGGTGCCCAAGACTATCAAAAATAGATCATTAAACAATAGGGTAGTACACTGTTCCTAAAGTTGTTAAGTGCTCAGAAAACTGCTTGACAACTGAAGTAGAAGAATAAGAAAATCAGGGTTCTAATTTCATTTTCAATAGGAATTTAAAAATATAAATTTTTTAATCTGTGTCATTCAGAGAAAAATGGAGCATTGCTAACATATGCCCTAAAATTTGAAAATATGAACTGATATGAAAAATTAGATTCAATATATTTTTCAGTGAATACTGTTATACTTGTAGTCACTGCATCAAGTGTCTAATGTTAGCTGCCTCTTACTAATGCTAGAAATGTATATTTGTCAAAATAAAAATATGAGAGAATGGGTATATTTATCTGTATTCTTATTTTAAAATGTTTAAATTAATCTTGCTGATAAAAAGAAGAAAAGGGTTTTGATACATTTCATAAGTTTATTATTTGAATAATTTATCAATCTAGGATACTGTTATATTACATCAGTATCAAATGCTCAATATTACGGCAAGGTTCCTGCAGGCTCAGCTCTGTTGCTCTGGACATCTGGCACATATGATGAACAACATGAATGCCTTAAGCCTTTTCTTTATGGCCATTAAATGCATGGTGAATGGCTGACAGGTAGGCCATTGAAGTCTTGTAAGAACATGCTCAGGGCAAATCCTCAACTGTGGTACCAGCTCCACAAAGTGCAAAACTACAGATAAAGACCATCTGTTATATCAAGAATTGTGCACCATTGCCTTGAAAGTCTTTGAAGAAACCTGGAACAATGACTCTGTGCTGTACTACTGCTCTATAGAAAGGCATAGTGCACTTCAGAAAAAACTACTGTGGCATTTCTAACTGCTGACATACTGTGACAATTTCACTGATTTTTCATCAACCAAGCTACAAAACAGGAAATCCTCAGCTATTAAAAGAAAAAATATACTCATATAAATGACTATACCTTTACAAATATTTTCCCATTCTAAGCAGATTAAATTACCATCCTCTGTGTTTAAATAGAGCCCTAACTAGTAATCTTGCAAGCCTAACTCTCAGGATTTCAACTGAATTTTACTAATAAAGCACCCTGAATACAAACTGAAAGAACTGGAGTTTAAATAACAGTTGGAAACACAAGTATTAAGCTAAAGATCTTCTGCTAGCCAGGATGTACGTTTCATGTTTACACTAGATTCTATGGCAGTTTATAGTTTAAAGTGTATTTTCAGATGGCAGTATTATTTTTACTGTTGATTTCAGTTATATATGTTGTCTTTCAAACTGAATATCTATTGACATGACTTTAATAAATGTTTAAAATTTAAACACCTTAGAACTAGATTTTTCTAAGGGAAGAGGGGCTGATTTATTCTATTATATCTATGATTTCTGTAGCTCTTTTCTACATTAAATATTTTTCAGCAAAATCTAGAAGAGTAAGCATATCAAGACAAATATTTTCTTTATATTTAGGTTTAAATTTTCAGTCTTTTAGATACCAGAGAGCAAAGTAGATGAAATTTCCACCTTACAGAGTCAATCATTAGTAGTATGAATATGGTAAAGAGGGAAGGTGATAACTGTTACCATTCAGAAGGGGATGTAAGTATATGGCGGAAAAAAAATCCTTGAGCATTGACTGTAATGTGATGACATTTTGTGAAAAGAATGTGAGGATAGTTGGGAAAAGACTGCATATGTTAGTGTAAAATTCTGGCAACCGTAATGTATGTTGGAGTATTTTTCAGTCAGAAAGGTTCCACAAAATATCTATCACACCTCATCCATATCTCCTACTTAAAAATGGTCAAGATTCTCATTTAGGATTGAAATTTGGCAGGGGAGTCTGTAGGCTGAGTTCCTGGATTGGATTTTATTAGATAACTAAAACTGATGCTCAGACATTGAACGCTTGCATTTGCTTGAAGCGTTTTATTGCAATCAGATATTAGCAGTTAGAAAGGTACAATGCTTACAAACAGCAGTTTCCTGTCCCTTTTGGCAGCTGAGGATATATATACAATTTCTGAAAGAAGCAAAGATGAAATTAAATTACTTAAGTAATTAAATGTAGTATTTAGATTTAGAAAAGTTGATTTTCCTGTGACAAGTGACATGTTTCAGCATATGAGTTTAAAAGGCAAAGATGCTTTCTAATTATAAAAAAAAACCACCAAAAACTGAACAAGACACTTTAGCTTTTCTTCCTGATTCAAAAATGGATTTTCTTTAAAGAATTAATTGTACTGAATAAATACCTCTAATAGACATGGCATAGTTATAAATTATACTACTCTGTTTTTATACAGTCAGAGACATAAAGAAGAAGAGATTGAATATATTATATGTATGTTTGTCTAAACCATTTAACAAACTTATTACTACCACCCCTTTAACCCCTGAAAAAGAACTGAGGTTTTTCTCACTAATAATAATGAACTTGTAGCTGAGGATCTAAAGGGGCAACACGAAATAGTTTACAGGACAATATTTACTGAATGAAGCACTCTTTAACATCTGTGATGTGCCACAGAGCAGTTTACCAAGGAGAATAACTCTGACCTTTTTTTTATTATTATTTTTTATTTCTCTTGTGATTTTTATAGCTCAAAGAAGGAAGCTTATCAATGCTTACTAAACCACAGCTGCTCTGAATCTGCCTATTTATTTCAAGTCTGTGCTAGACCAGGTAATTTCCACAGCACCTGATTTATTTCAGCTTGTTTGGTAAAGATTCCTCTTTTAGAAAGCAAAGCTTTTTAACCTTACAGATCTCACCCTCTGAGTTAAACCTCAAATATTTTCCATAGAAGCAAAATGCTTTGGTGGGGTTCTTCCCCACAGAGAATCAGTCTGCTCCAAGAGCATCGCTCCAAACAAGTAATTTATTTATATAAACAATATAAATAAAGCAGAAATAGAGGAAAATAGCTCAAAAGCCCCAGCCCTACAGCATGTCTTCCTTTGCAGCACCCTGGTTGGTTTATTTTATTTCTTGCAGAAGGTCTACAAGCTGCTGCAGTTTGCTATCTGTGGGAGGCCCTCAAGTTGTTCATGAAAAATTTAGGTAAGTAAAATTACAAGTTTTTTTTCCCCTTCTCAGTGGTAGAGATGTAAGTTAAGATGCTCCCATAGAGAGTTACTTAACGACCTGCATTTTTTTTAAATAATTGTTGGTAGGTTTAACTATTTAAAGGTGGTCTTCCCCATAAGAACACAAAAAAAAGCTGTGCTTTGAATTCACCTATCTATCCATTAAATCATATCCCATCATACTCAGATCCCATATCTGACCATCTCAAGCACTTTCACAGATCCCATTCTATGGCCTTCTTCCATTCCTCCAGATCTTGGGCTCCATTCCACTGGGATGGGTACAAAGGGCTGGAGAAGCAACACAATCAGTTGTTGGGCACAGACACCAGCCTGGCTTGGGCCACTGTCACACTCTTCTTGCTCCTCTCAGAATTTGCTCTTCATTGTCCTGTGACTTTACTTCCTGCAACATACAACTTAGAAGACAGATTATTTTTCCCCCAAGGTTAAATCTCCTTGAAGCACACACCAGGTCTCTGCATCTTCCTGCATTACTGATCAGATACACCCTAGTGCCTGAGTGAAGACAATTCCACAGATGGGTTTACCTTTTCCCATGGGAGGAGAAATCCACACTGACTTCCTCCGCCACTTCCCCATGTGTAGGATAGGGACTTTATTTCCTCCCACCATGTGTAGGGGTTTTGTTTGGGCAGGACGGAGGTCATTGGCAGATCCCCTATTGTTGACCAGCCAAGTGGCTTCAGCTAAATTTGCCTCCCAATTCTTCCACGTCCCATTACCTAATGCTCTCAACACAGTCTTCAACAGTCCATTATACCTCTCAATCTTTCCAGAGGCTTGTGGGTGACAAGGGGTGTGATAAATCCACTTGATGCCATGTTTATTTGCCTGGGAGCTTATAAGATTATTCCGAAAGTGAGTCCCATTATCTGATTCAATTCTCTCTGGGGTCCCATGTCACCACAGAACGTGCCTCTCGAGGCCTAAGATGGTGTTTCGAGCAGTGGCCTGGTTTACAGGATATGTTTCCAGCCAACTAGTTGTTGCCTCCACCATGGTATGTAGCTCTTGCGCTGGTGTGTTCATGGCAGTGGTCCAATGTAGTCGATTTGCCAGGCATCATCATATTGGAAATCCAACCACCGCCCT
Source organism: Neopelma chrysocephalum (assembly GCF_003984885.1). NCBI lineage: Eukaryota > Metazoa > Chordata > Aves > Passeriformes > Pipridae > Neopelma > Neopelma chrysocephalum. The sequence goes on along the minus strand of NW_020897731.1, from coordinate 12,567,280 downwards.
CTATTCCAGGGAGATTTTACTTGCATGGCTCGCTTAATTGCCGTACACATTTCATGGTCATGAATAACCTGTGTGATAGCCTCTATGGTCAGGTCCACCCCTCGGTCACGAGCCCATCTGTACGTCGCATCTCTTCCTAGATGTCCTGATGTTTCATAGACCCATTGGGCTATAAATAGCTCACCCTTCCACTTCCAGGCCAAGTCTACCTGGGCTATTCCAATCTTGGCAGCCTTATCCACCTGCTCATTGTTCTGATGTTCTTCAGCAGCACAACCTTCAGAGTCATGTTTTCCACTCATGCAGCAGTGATGTCGTGCCACAATGTAGCAGCCCAAATGGGTTTACCCCTGCATTGCCAATTGGCTTTCTTCCACTGCTGTAGCCACTCCCATAGGGCATTAGCCACCATCCAGGAGTCAGTATAGAGGTATAGTACAGGCCACTTTTCTCATCCAGCAATCTCTAGGGCTAGTTGGATGTCTTTACTTCTGCAAACTGGCTTGACTCGCCCTCTCCTTCAGCAGTTCCAATGATCCATCGTGTGGGACTCCACATAGCATCTTTCCACCTCTCATGGTTTCCGACCACACAGCAAGATCCATCAGTAAATAGAGGATAGCCTCTTTTGTTTTATGGTAACTCGTTATATGGTGGTGCTTCTTGGGCACAAGCCACCTCTTCAGGCAATGCTCCAAAATCTCTGCCCTCTGGCCTTCCATAGTCTTTTCCAGGACTCCTGGAAATTGGGCTTTCCCATTCAGGCTCACTGTGTGATCAAGGCTACCCACTTACTCCAGGTAGCACTGGCTGCCTGATGTGTTGAGGGGATGTTCCCTTTGAACATGCAGTGCAGCGTGGGCAATTGCCTTGCCAAGAGGAGACATGCTTCTGTTCCAACAACTTCTGAGGTGGCTCAAACCCCCTCATAGGCTGCCAATATCTCCTTTTCAGTTAGTGTGTACTGAGCTTCTGATCCTCAATAACCCCAGCTCCAAAACCCTAATGGTCAACCTCGGGTTTCTCCTGGTGTTTCTCTGGTGCCAGAGGCTTCAGATGAGACCATGCTCCCCAGGTGCAGGGTAGGGGATATTTTGCACAGTTTGTCCTGTCAGAACAGACACAAGAGCTATCGTATGGCCTATTTCCATATTGATCTACTCAAAGGCCTCTTGTTGCTCACGGCCCCACATGAAATGGTTCTTCTTCCAGGTCACTCGATAAAAGGGCCTCACAAACTGACTGTAATGTGGAATGTGCATCCACCCAAAACCCACAAGGCCTAGGAAAGCTTGTGTTTCTTTCTTGTTAGCCAGTGGAGACATAGGTGCTACTTTGTTCACATGGGCACATGATGGCATCCATCCTGCCATTTTATTCCCAAGAAGTGGATCTCCCCAGCAGGTTCCTTTACCTTACTTTGTTTTATGGCAAGACCAGCTTTGAGAAGAATTTGCACTTATTTTCCTTCATTTCTCAAAAATGTCTTCTACTGTCTTGCCCCACACAATGATATCATCAATGTATTGCAGGTGTTCTGGAGGTCTCCCCTGTTCCAGTGCAGTTTGGATCAGTCCATGGCAGATGGTCGGGCTGTTTTCACCCCTGGGGCAGTCCATTCCAGGTATACTGGATATGCCTTCAGGTGAAGGCAAACTGTGGCCTGCACTCTGTTACCAAAGGAATGGAGAAAAACTATCGCATTGGTGATATCAATAGTAGCGTACCACTCAGCTGCCTTTGACTCCAGCTCATACTGAAGTTCCAACTTGTCTTGCACAGTGTCACTCAGAGGTGGCGCGACTTCATTCAGGCCACGATTGTCCACCATCAGCCTCTACTCCCCATTAGGCTTTCACATTGGCCATATGGGGCTGTTAAAGGGTGAGCAGGTCCTGCTGATCACTCCTTCACTTTCCAGTCTATGAATTAGCTCATAGGTCAGAATTACAGAGTCTTGGTTGATGCAAAACTGCCGTCGGTGCACTGTTCTGGTACCAATTGGCACTTGTGGCTCTTAGACTTGCAGCAATTCCACAATAAAAGGACCTTCTGAGAGGCCAGGCAGGGTAGATAATTCTTTGATCTTCTCTATAGCCACAATAGCTACACCAAAAGCCCATCAATATCCCTTTGGATCCTTGAAATACCCCCTCCTAAAGTAGTCGATACCAAGGACACCAGGGGCCTCTGGGCCAGTCACAATGCAACCGAGATAATTTGCTACAGTCAATAGTACAGATTTTATTTAAATGAGGCGTTTAAGGAAGAAGGGGGGGAGGGGGCAGAAGCAGAGAGGAACAGATTAGGAAGCAAAAATATTCCAACAAGATCCCTTTGGATCTTCTGGCTGAAGACGGTCAAGTGGTGGAAGCAAAAAGTCCACAAATTCCCCCTTTCATGGGGTTTATATTGTGCAGATGCTAGGTGGAAATGCCCCCTGTACTTCCCCTGAATGATGTGATACTGGACCAGGGACATTTTATGAATCTTTAACACCTTCTAAGATGTTTCAGCTGTCAGTATAGTTGAATGAGTCATGGCTCACTGCGGTCCATCATCCGAGATTTTTAGCTCAGGCCAGGTGTGAATGTCTTCAGTGCTCCCTGGAGGGGTTTTCACAGCTGAGTCATGATGTAATAGAGGACATTGGCATGATATGAACTATCCCATCTTGCAGGATTTGCCTCTTATAAGCCTCTTCCCTTATCTGGAAATCCAGTTTGTAGCTTCAGGTATGCAGGCCCTTCTGCACCTGGGAGGCCACACTGTGCATCACTAGCAAAGCAGCCATCCAAGTGTTTGAGCCATTAACATCAGTCTCTTACAGCACCTGGGAAGTTACTGCAGGTGGTCGAATGTTAGCAGTTCAATCTTTTACACTTGTGAATACATTCTTCTCCTTTGACCTGGGATAGCTGGACAACAATACCACCTTACCTTACTTCAAGGCCCTTTGGCAGTCCAAATTATTAAGCATATTCAGGGAGGGCTTCCATAGATGTGCAGCTATTTCCTTGCAGTTTGCTACAGTGGACAAAAGTCTTTTGGTGATTTTAACAATGTTTAAGTCATTAACCATTTCAGTCTCTGACAGACCTACAAAAATGGACTTATCAGCTGTAAAAAATGTGTAAGAGGGACAAAAATTTTATCAAAAGTTTGATAATTAATTAATTAATTAAGAAAACCAAAGTACATTGGATATGAACAGGGTCTTTAAATATCTTTTGCCTCTTAAAAAGCCCCATAACATGCCAACCATTGTATGGAGGAAGAACCCAAACTAATTTTCACATAAAATCTGTAACAGATTTTAAGTACTGAACAAATGAATATAAGTTAAATGAAATATTAATATAGTAACTCTTTCATTGTTCCATATATTCAAAGAAAAAGTGAACATTCTTCTGGAAGCTGCACTGTCACAAATCGTACTTTATTGTGCCCTGTGCCAGTGATAGCTGGAGAAAGGCAATATTTTTTGATATGGATCTCTTCATATTGTGTGATCCAGTAGGATATTGTAGCTTTAAATTTTTCATGAAAATAATGGCTTGGATTTAGAAGAACAGTGAGGGACACATGATATTTAAAAAATGACAACAACAAATAAACAACAAATCAAAAACCAAACCTCACTACAGAAAACAAACCAACCCCGAAAGGAAGAAGTATAGTACACTTTGATCATTAAGAAGTATACTGTTCACCATGCATGTAGTGACATTACTTTTCAGTTGTTGATTATCTTGACTGTCAGATATTTGGATAGATCCAAGGTAGATAAATACCATTAATTAATATAATTTCCATAAATATGCAAAATAATTAGACATAAAGTATTTTTCTTCAAAGTTAAATAGTAAAATCCTTTAGTTTTCAAGAAAAAGACAAAATTCATGAACTCGATTTGCACATGACCTTTAAAGCTTAACAATATGCAAATAATCTGTTTGGACAAAGAATCTGATACATAAAGAAATCTCTCAAACATCCAGTGGAAAATCAATGTTTATCAATGTGTAATAAAGAATTTATGTTGCTAACAGATTTAGCACTCTAAGTCTTACTGTAGAATTAATTTGTTTTTTAATTTGCAAGAATGTCTTCGTCATAGAAAAGCTGTAAAACATTTCTGAATTTTTAAATTGCTGAAGATTTATTGCTGATATATTAGGAAAGTGTTGATTTTTAATTCATAGAAAACCACAAAATTTATTTTTTAATCTTTAATGGCTTATTCTAGCAAGTTTTTATATCAGTGTAATTGACTATAAAACTTTAGCCTTATAATAGGCCATATGCACTGCTACACTACTTAGTTCCCTTGAGGCTATTTTTAAGTTAGATGTTGTTGATTGAAACCTTGCCTATACAATTCCAGTCACGTTTCCATGAAGTTCATGTAGAGAGACCTTAAGGGCAGATTTACACCTGCAGTATCATGACATTTTTCAAACTGAGACACACACAAAAAAAGACTTGTATACAACTTTTTGATAGAAATATTAAAAATATGTTAATGTAAATTGCCTATTACTTTCAACTAACTAAATGTTACAGAAATTTTTCATGTAGAGCAGAGTTGTAGATGATTTACAGTTTGGTTGTCTTCTTTGGTTCAATATCTCAGCATTAATAATATTTATTTGTTTAGAAAACAGGCCAAAGTGTTCCTCAGACTATAGAAACCAACTTGTGGGTTTTTTCATGGGCTTTTTTACTGTTTTGGGGTGGGTTTTTTCATTTTTATGGATTGGGATACCCAAAGATCATTCTGAGCAGACTGAATAAACTTCCCGAGTGATTCAGAGATATTCACAGTTATGTTAATTGCATTAAATGACACAATATTTGGAGTAATTTTTCATTCTCTCTCTTGATCAATATGATGGACAACCTAATTTAAAATTTCTCAAAATTTTGAGATACATGTCTCAAAGATCAAATCCTTTCTAATTCCAAAAGTACACTATGTAAAGTTAAGAATACTTCACAGTCACAGATGTTTTAGGCTGGTTTCAGCAAGGGACCTACATTATCAACTCAATATCTATCACTTTTGTAGTAATTTTTTTCAATCTCAATTTCCCCTTCTCCCAAGTTCCCTCTACCTTTTATATCTACTTATTTCCCCAGATAACTTTCTGTTGCTGATATAGAAATACATGTGCAACCAAGGGACTAAAATATAGATCAATCTCTTAAGTAAGCAAATCCCTCATATTATCCATTATGTCAAGAAGGAGACAAACAGTACAGAACACAAGCACTTGAACTGAACAGGCTTATGTTAGAAAGCATCAGTCCAGTCAACCCTCAGCAAAATGCAGTAGATAGCATTAGGATTAGCTGTGCTTGACAGGGAGATAGCTAATGTCATTGTGAGGCTACTCTAGATCATCTTTGAATGATCATGCAACTAGGAGATGTGCCTGAGTACTGGAGTACATTGGGTTTGCATGCAAAATTATTTTAGTGACTAGGCTACAGGGGTGGCTTCTGTGTGAAGATGCCAGAAGCTTCCTCTTAGTCTAAAAGAGCCAATGCCGGGCAGCAAGTGTAGAGTGTGAGGGGGAAGGAGCAGCAAAGACGAACTGACGACAGTCCCCATTCCCCATCCCCCTGTCCCACTTGAGGATAGGAGTTAGAGAAGCCAGGAGAGAAGTTGAACTGAGGAAGAAGGGAGGGCTGGAGTCAAGATGTTTTATGATTTCTCTTGACTTCTCATTATCCAACTCAACTGGTGATAAATTAAATTAATATTCCCCAGGTTTAGCCTGTTTGCCCATAACAGTAATTGGTGAGAGATCTCTCCCTATCCTTATCTTGATCCAGGAGCCTTTCATTATACTTTCTCTTCCCTTTCCAGCTGAGAAGGTGGAGTGATAGAGTGGCTTAGTAGGCACCTGTTTCCTCCACAAACTGGAGGAATACAAACTGGAGGTTCCATTTGAACATCAGGAGACACTCTTACTGTGAGGGTTACTGAGCACTGGCACATGTTTCCAGAGATATTGTGAACTCTTCTATGGCCAGTATAAAACTTCAGGGACTTTGTTATATTCAGCAGAGTTACTAATTTCTACTTCTTTGGATTAGTTCATATATTTCAAAGGAGGTACTTAGGGACAAAACACGAGTATGTCTATAGCCTTTTACAGTAATTATAGATGGCTTTTCTACACTTTTTCATAAAACATATTGGATAGTTTCTTTACCTGAAAATAAGAAATACTTTGATTGCTTTCAGCTTATTCTTTCCTTTCTGTTTTACCTTTCTAGAAGGTACTTTCAGTTCTTATATTACTGATTTATTAAAGGTTTGCTTTAGAGGCTTGCAGCAAACCTTGACAAAACATTCAATTTAAGCTCACTTGAACCCTGTCATACTTCCATGGCTTTCGATATTTCATCATTGCCAATGAATATGTGATTTATTTCAGAAAAGTTGCTTTGGTGCATTAGAAATTTTGAAAGCTTTTTTGAAGAAATATTTTCTTTAGATACCTGGAAACACATCAATAAAAAATAGTCAAAACAGATAGAAACTGACTTTTCTATGTTTTTTAAATCTAAAAAAAGCTATAAACCCCCCAAACTATATATATATAAAAAAAGACAATAAAACAAAAAAAAACACCAAACCAAGAAATTTTCATATACCAAACTTAACAATTAGTAAAGTATGTACTAATTCTGATTTTTTAAATCCAGCTGTTTACTGAATAACATGTTTTGTGGCCATTCACCATATTCATTCTCAGTGTCAGGCAAGAGTTAATGCACTATGCAGACTAGTGGTTTGGATGCTTTGGTGGATTGGGAAGCCCTGGATTTCCTCTCATTCTAACTTTTCACTTTCCTGGGCATTTTCCTTGATTATATTTATGGAGCAAGTAAATTCGTTCTACAGTTATTGGTCATTGCTATAAGTGATACATTTCTAAAATAATTATTACCTTTGACTTGTTTGCTTTCTTTTCTAATTTTCTTTTCCTGGTAATTACCTACTATGAAGTGTCATTCCTGTTTTAATTTTAACTTGGAAGTCTTCCATCTAATGGTGAAAAGAAGAAGAACAACTTGTATTTCACACTGGAAATCTGTAGAAGATATTTGCCCTTTATTATTCTGTCTTGTCTTCTAAGGATATAGACTATTACCTCCTATAACAGCATAACCCTTCAAGGCACTGTTGTAGACTATTTTGTCAATGACTTGCAAACTAAGGACTCCACTAGAAATCTTTGACATGATAAGATGAAACAGGTACAATAGAGATATTATGGGCAATTATGTCAGCTAACAGTTGTGTTCCACTGAGATTCCACTGGATAAAAACTGAAGAGTGAATCAAATGAAGTCATACATCTAATTAAAAGGAAATAAAGTAACTAGAACTCATTTCTAGCTTTACAGGGAGGATATGCTTGTCCTGATATCCTACAATTAAATAAAAACTTGCTGAAATTTCATCATATGACTTTGTAATTTTTATTTATCATATTAATAGATTTTGGGACCAGCTATGCAAAATCTCTCTGTAAAAAGTAATGCAGCTAGTAATAAATACTCTGGAAAATCTGTGTCCCAAATTCTTTACTTGTAAACCTGAACTTTTGCCCTTTGTTCATACGTTTTCATAGATAATCAGTTCACCCCAAACTGAATTCTTTCCTCAGTAGAGAAGAGAGCAAACAGACAAAACTATATATATCATGGCTAGGCTTCGCGAACAAAGATTTGGGAAGGGCTCTACCCACGTTTGTTACAAGCGCGCTGGTGGCTAAAAAGGCCAATATGAGATAGACACCTCCGGTTGCAAAAGGCACAGCAGAAAGAGTCTTTAGATGGTATATTCTGCAATTCACTTATGTAACCAAAATTCATAACTCTTTTACACATGGTTGAGCATCTTTTATTGAAGGACATAAGAATTAGCTCCTTAGAACAACTCTAGAGCATAAAGCTGTCCTCTGCAGCCTAGCCTTGGAAATATAAGTTAGTATGTAAGCAGTGCCTTTCTGCTTGCTTTTGTCACATGCCACTTAGTAATCAGCTCATTCTAACAAAGTGGACACGTGCAGCCTTCTTTGAAGTGCTAAATGTTTGATCAATCTTTTAAGAGATTTTTATTTGACACACACAGACAAATGTCTCTTTCCACACATATATGCAGAGGCTTGTGTTTATATACAGTCATTACGATACAGTCAATAATGCTTGTCTCAGATATGTGGGAAGTTTGACAACAATATGTTTTCTTAATTTTGTGGCAGGGAGAAGGAAAAAAGGCTGAGGAGGAAGAGAAAAGAGGTACTGGAATAAACAGTTTTTCATAATATGTTAGTCACATTAAATAGTTGATTTTAAAAAGTCCCAGCAGCTAGGAATTTTGTCACCTGCTGACAGTATTTGGAAGCAGGTGTGAAGAGTGAGGGTATTAAGAACCATGGCTTCTAGAAAAAATAGATTTTTGAATCCTACAAATGCAAATGCAAATGGGACAAATGCAAACTAAAATCCAACTTCTTTTTATTCTACACAGAGAATTGTCTGCTCCCAGAAGAGAGAAATTCAGAGTATTTCCCATAACACTGATCCATGAATTTCTTATTTTTAAAATAATTACATGGGAAAGTTGAAAACAGAAGCCCTTCTCTTCAGAAGGATTCATAAAGTCAATAATTTAATCCGTAGTATTGCAGATTTGCAGTTGTTAGATCCTACAGGATATTAAATATATAGTAAAGTTTCTGTAAAACATTTTCAAATTGTACCCGTTGTTTAGGTAAATACCATAAGTACCTTTTTTTCATAGCTGCAACAATTTTTGGTTTTATCAAGTCTATGAGACCTGACAGTCCCTTTAGTTTCATTACCATCTCCCCTCTCCATTGAGGTAAAGGCATTCCAAGACTTTTGGAAATACTACCGAAATACATATAAATGAAATCTGGCTAATATTTTATCTTTGTATACTGAAAGAAGGCCTCCTGCAATTATTAATATTTTCTCTATGGGGAAAAAGAAGAAAAGCTGATAATTATACAAATTAAACAAACTATTAACTTGATTACTTAAATTAAACGTAATTACATAAGTTATGGAAATAATTTAAACAAAAATATCTTAGGTGAATATTTAAGCATGTAAAAAGTGGGAGAGCCAGGCATAGTGCCGGACTGGGAACTGTGACTACAATGCTTTTCTGCAGGGACATAAGTATAGAACCCTAGAATGATATCTCCAAGGATCAAATATTTGAGTTCTGTTTTGCTATATAAAATTTCCTACTGCAGAGTGACAGAAGTGATGACTTGAAGGAGAACTTGTTTTTCATTAATGCTGTGTATTCTGAGAATCTGTACTTTAACAGGTGAGATAATATCAAAGACTGACTCAAGATGAGTACAAGTTTCATTCTGCTGGACTTCCCTGACAATTTTGTCAGAATAGATTATGATTTGATTCTATTTTAATATTAATCAAACTCCCTAGGGTAAATTAAAAATGAATAACAATTTTTCTCAGTCTATTCAAAAGAATAATTTCTGATATGTACCTGCCCTATCTTTAATCTTCTTTAATTCTGAAGAACTTAGATGAAAACAAATCAATTTCCAGTGGTTTACAACTTCAGTGTACCTTATATTAATCCCTTATGTTAAGTGTATATGTGTATTTTTGCACAGGTATATTTACCTCTTTAAAAAATCTGTATTATATCCTTCCATAGCTGTGAAGAACTCATGAAATAGGTGAATTGATTTCTGAAGTAAATGAGGGTTCAATGTAAAGCCTTCATCTATGGTCCTGTATGCTCTAATATGTTAAGAAGCAAAGCAAAAAAGAGCTGTTGGATATTTCTCAGCACTCAAAAGCAACAGCAATGAGTCCTTCTGCTTTACCGATTTTTTTGTCTAATGTGCATCCTAACATCACAAATGAGGAAGGTTCTTTGGGATTAAACCTTTCAAATAATACACACAGATGTTCAAATTTCCTCCTACAATAACATCAGGTTGCATATGCTACTAAATACTAATTACAGCCCACAGGAATAATTCTTTAAAAATTGACCTCATAAATTTTTCTTAAGGGTTTGAAACCAACAATCCTTTGTAGTTTATGATTAACTGTATGCATAAATGAATAATAATGAAATGGTTACATATTTTTTGAGGTCTACTAACATTGCCATACATGAAGAATAATGCATTATTCATCACTTCTATTCTGCCAATACAGGGCAGCTCAGGATAAAAATTTCTACTGCAGTATATATATTTTAAAGGAATAACATGTATTGTTTAGAGTTCAATTCTTCTACAATGCAAATCCAACATTTTTGAGATTTTTTTTATTCCTTTTTGAATAAATACATATTAGAAGAAAGATGAAAAAAAGATTATGTGATCATTAAATCTAAATTTTAAGTACTTTTCTGTTTTAAATTCCTGCTTTTGAAAGAAATGCAGATTAACAGCAATTAATTTTGTTATAGCATTTATAGTAAAAAAAAACCAAACATGAAGTAAAGAACTTCCTACTGTCAAATATTTTTTTACTGAAAGACTGAAAGATATAAATTCTGGAGTCAAGAGGAAATTCTGCTAAGAAAACTGTGCTCATTTTGTAAAACTTGAAGAAGCAATCACGTCATACAGAAAAGAGAAAATTGTTTTGACTAAATTCACAGAGAACAAAGCTATATCCACATGAAAATTGCTGGAATCATACCTGGCCAGTTTTGAAAGGAGGTAGTTTTTTCTGTGGTAATCTGGGAATCAACAAAAGTTCTTCTCAGCAATAAGAAAATGTAACTTTTATTATACTTAACTAATATAATAAAATTGTATTTTATAATTTTGACCAGATATTAATAATTTTAAATTAATTTTAATATTTTATATTTAATATATTAATCAGGGAATATTTAAAGGAGCTCAATGAACCTTAAGATTGGCATGCAAACTTGCAAAGTAACATTTGCTATTATCTCCATAGGCAATATAACAATCTAAAGTGTCTATTCTAACAGTAAAAATAACAAGAGAAATATCTATTTAAAATATGAAAATCATTTTACATTTCATTCTAGAATAAAATTTTGACACTATAAACATCCAAGGAGCCCTGAATAGTTGGATTCTATATACTTTGTAAGAAAAAGCAAGAATTCATAATCAAGTGCTTATGAAAATAAAATCAGGTAATATTAGCAGAGTGACTGCTTTATTACATTTGCTAAAATTGAGTATGTCTCTTTATTTAGAGATCTCATTTCTAGACACTAATAAATATAAGACCTTTTAATTTTTGTTTTAGTAATGCCAAATATCATGGAAAAAATATCGCTTTATTTTTTCAGTTCTATTTTGACTACTTTCAGTCTGACCTCCAAGTCCCTGAAAGTCATACCTGTACAGTCAGATCAAGTTTGATGCCAAAATTTTAGAAAAAGAGATGTCACAATAAATTAAGGAATGCAAAGATAACTTATAACATCATGTGGATATAACAGAAAATAATCTAAACAGAGATTCTATAGTTTAAAAGATCCTGAGGAGAAAGGAGATCTTTAAATCTAAATATCCCAGACTTAAACATCCCAGATCGTAAACCAATTATTATATCTTAGCTGTGGGATGTCATCCAGGTATTGAAACTCCTATAATTTTAAATGAGTAAAATGCGCTTTCTAGCTTTACCTATTTGATGATTATTTTCTCTTTCCTTACCTTCCACTAACTTGAAGCTGCTGTCAGTCATATATTTCAAAGTATAGTTATTGTGCTTTGTCCTCCAGACAACGAGAATTCCACATTCTCCACAGAAAACTGTTTTGCTGTGAAATTCATTAAATCATAGAATCGTTTGGGTCAGAAATGACTTTAAAGATCCTCTAGTTCCTTTCTTTACTACCTATTTTTTGTATCATAAATTATTTTTAATATAGGCAAGAAAACTTTTTATGGTGAATGAAGCGCTTGGTGTTTCAGATTAAAACATCAAAAGAGATATGCTGATAAACATATTCCTTTCCTTCAGGAAATTAGCTTCTGTACTTGACCTAGCAACAGGACAGTAAATTAATTGTTTTCCATGAGGGTTATTAATCACAATTGTGACAATTTCCCATAGTACACTACTACGGTAATTGAACATTGCCATTCACTCTGAATACCATTTAAGCCACAGAGCAAAGTTAAATGTTGCAGACAGAAAAGAGTGTAAGTTTTTGAAGACGATCCACACACTAATTGCTAAGCCGTGATGGCATTTTCATTTATTATAGGCTGCTCAACCATTAATTGTGTGTGGTGATACAGATCACTGGATTTTCTCATTGAACAAGTTACAAAGGTTAACTGAATCAACTTCAAAATAAATAAATTACACAATAAAATGATTTTAACTCATTGGCAAACTACATATAATAAAAATTTGAGAGATTATTAAGTACTCTCTATAACTGGCTCAATTTTTAAAATAAAGGTTTAATATATCAGGCCACAAACATGAAGTAAATAAAGCTGATCCTTTGTATCTGATATACATAAAACTTCTGGAGATAAAAAGGATTTATTTCGCAAGTTAGTTCTCAGAACTTAGTCACAGGTTAGTCTTAAGATTCCTTTTAGTGTGCTGCTGAACTCAAATGAACGGCCTTGCTATATGTAAGGTATTTTCCTTGTTAATATCAGTTATTAAATATAATAGCATACTAAAATCACTCTATATCCAGCTCCTGAACAGCAGATACTTGAAGTACCCCAACACCACCGGTAAACTGTAAAATATCGAGACTTCTGTGATAGTCTCAGCATTCTAGTTTTAAGAATAATTAGAAACAGCTGCTTTTCAGATAATTTAATCTGTTTAATATGAGACAAGTGTTAATGTCAACATATGCTAATGTTTGGAATTCATGATGTAATCTATTTGTAATAGTGAAACAAAATTTTAAAAGCATAATCATTGCTTTTATTTATGAATAGTTGAATAAATACAACTTTGAGGAAATCAAATTACAGAAGTGACCAGAAGTGCTGGAATATTACTGTTTTACTTAATGCAGCTATACATAGACCTTTTTTTTAAAAAAAAAAATGAAATTCAGAAGCTTCTTATTCAAAGGATAATATGTTAATTTTTTAAAACTCTCAGGTGATCATATATCTTCAAACCTATCAATTTTAAAGAAGCACAGACATCTAGAGAATTCATCAATACAGACAAGCAAAACTGAAAATAAATTGTATGTTGAAGTGAAGGTCTGTGACTGAAATTTAGATCAGAAGTAACAATGTCAAGGCAGACATGACTAAAGCATTAGAAATACTCCAGTATATATTTCAGTTTTAGTCCCAGTTTTGTAAATATTTGTATAATCTATTGACTTTACAAGTTTTGTACTTCCTTCTCATATTTATATAACAAAGATCATGAAGTCAGGATGATTTTGGTATTTTTCTGAACATTTTAATAGCAAAAACATGTTTGAATTTTAATATGTGGTATGTGCCTACATCCTTTATATTTCATATTTGTCCCTACTAGCCACAGTGGTCTACTATATTGAACCTGTCTCGTAAATCCACTGACCTGAGCCATCATGTCTGTGCTGTCTTGTCATTGAAGCTGATACCCTGCTCTCTGCTCACCTTCATTTCAGTCCTAGGGGTTGTTATCTGAAAGCTCCTTGTAAAGCCTGCAGTGTACAGCTTTATACCAGCTCACTCCACCAACCAAAGCAAAAATCACAGAATGCCAGAAGCCATGGCCATGAAAAGACAATCTCAGGAAAATCACAAAACTCAGGAATCTGGTGACAGCTGTTGTGACAAGTTCATCCTTCTTGATGAGGAAGTTCTCTTTTACCTCTTTTTTTAAATGCCATTTACACATAGATAGCTTTGAGTCTGTTATATACAGTATCTGTCATGAGCTCTTGTGTGATGAGAATAAAATTAATTCTTGTCACCCTTTATATAGTACTCTGTTTGATATTCAAACCTAATGTGTTCTTCACCAGTTGATTATGGGCTGTTTACTATCTAGTAGTCACTTGTAGAAGATGCCTGGTAGATATTTTAGCCCTGCCTGTCCTATCAATCTTAAATCTTTGAATACCTGCTTGCTGAGCAAAACATTTCAAAGATGTTTCCCATTACAGCAAGACTTTCAGAAGGAGATTGTAACTGAAGTAAAAAATTCATCATCACAGCAATGTCAGGTGCTAAGTGTGTGAAAAAATGGGTGTACATCTGGCAAATCTGTGTTCAGGAAAGTAATAATAACCATTTTCTAATTCAACTTTGAATTAATTTTATATGATCATCTATTACTGTAAACATGACCTGTGTGATTGGTAGGGGGTCAGATTAGTAAATCATAGCAAATCTTCAGGTTTTATCTAATAAGCTATAAAACCTATATATCCTAGACATACCATTGTGAGGATTCTATTTTCATTGGGGAAGAATTAAATAAGAAATGAAGCTAAGAAAAAAAAGGCTGTAACCTCTGGGCATACGATATTTATTATCAGTTTGCTCCTACCCCCCAGAAGTAATTTTACTTCATAACCTTGAAAGTATGCTTTGGAGGTTGTCATACAGTGAAGCCACTTTACTGTTACAAAAAAGGCAAGATACTATAGAGACCTTTGCATCTCCAATAAATCAATGTGTATACTGCTTGAAAAAGCTGTTGACTTATGTGACTAATCCTAGTAAAATTTGTCTTTTCTGTGTGCAATGATTTTTTTTTATTTTTGTTACATTGTTCCACAGGGTCTACTTTTGTCAGATCAAGTATTTCTATAGAAATGCATGGGAAGAGAAGAGGAGGGAAGGTCAATTTCTGCTTTTACAGAAACGCTACATACTGGAATAAAACGAAAACCATTCCAGAATTTAGCCCCAGTGAAATCAAAGGAAGGCATCCAGTTAACTTCAGTATGAATAATATTTCATTAGAAAATCCTCAGCAATAGTGAAATCATAAAATAATTCAGGTTGAAAGGGAGCTGAGGTTGGAAAGGAGCTCAGAACACCTTTTGTCCAGCCTCCAGGCTAAAGCAGGACCAGCTCTGAGATAACGCAAGGTTGCTCAGGACTTGATCCAGTTGGATCTCAAACACTCCCCAAGGATGGAGACTGGACAACTTCTTTAAGCAGCCTAGTCAACTGCTTGCTTGTTCTCTTTAAGATAATGGTTTTTTCTTCTATCCAGCTGGACCATTTCCTTGTTTCAATTTATGCAAATTCCTCATATCCTTTGGCCTCTGTACCCTCTATGTACTCTCTGATACATTCACCAAGTCTATCAATATCATCCTTGACGGGGGTGCCCCAAAACTGGGCAAAGCACTCTAGATGCAGCCTAATGAGCTATGAGAAAAGTGGGGTAATCATGCCTCTTAACCATCTGACTGGGTTTCTAATAGCAGCCTAGGACCCTCCTGGCCTTTGCTCCCAGAGCACTCCGCTGGCTTGTGCCCAGCACCACCAGATCCTTCTCAAAAGAGCTGATGCCCACCCAGTCAGGCCCCTACTTGTGACACTGCAAGGTAATTTCTGCCTATCCAGCATCAGGATTTGGTACCAGTCTGTGCTGAATTTCATGAGGTTACTGGCAGCCCATTCCTTCAACCGCTCCAGATTGCTGTACATGGCAGCCCTGCCGTAGAGAGTGTTAACTGGTACGTCACCTTTTCCTTACCCTTTGCACTGCCAATTTGGTGTTGTCTGGAAAAGATGAGTACACAGTTACCTCTTCCAGGTAATTGATAAAGACAGACCTCTCCAGCCTTTGATGACTGCTAAGTAGAATAAGACTAACCATTATCCTCTGAGCCAGGTCCTCTAAACTACATTTTATCCATTCAGCATTACACCCATCCAGACTATAAGTTTCTAACTTTGCTACAAAATTTTCTATGATATAAGAAAAATAATTTCTTTAAGCCAAGTATTTGTCAAGTGAAGCTAGCTGAACTGCAGAGAAGATTATCACAACATAATAATAATGACAGGGAAAGATTGCTAGGGAAAAAAAAATTGTAATTTTAATCATCTATCCGAAAATCTGGAATTATGTAATCATAACAACTACCTAAAATCAGACCTAATGGCTCTGAAGTATTTCATATTATTAGTACAATTATATATAAGGCATTATTACTTACACAGACATATTTTATAGAGAAGTTTCTTGGTAATAAATGATGGATTTTAATATATTTATTAAAACGTAAATTTATCAGACCAAGGAAAATGTTCCTTGTAGAGGTATAGAGTAAGATGGTCACTTCCCTGTGTCACAGGGTCTATCTAAATCATACTGCACCTTAGAGTTCAGCAGAAAATTACTTATGAAACTGAGCTACTTTTTCCCATGTTATTTGGAGAGAAGAGAATATAACTGTCACTGCTTCAAAATCAGTGGCACGCTAATATCCCCTCTCTCTCTTGGCATTGTGTATACAACTAACAATCTATTCATTAGATGCAATTTTTTCTTTGTAGATATTTGGTTAAAAAATCTCCTTGCTGAATGTCTATTACATATTTCCCGAATCTGTGTTATTCTTACAGGGTTATTTTTGAAGGACATGTGGTTAGGACCTTTAAAGTGCCACTACAAGCAAACAGAAATGCAAACATTTGGAAATAAAATCTTAGATCAGTTTGCAATATGAAATGCCATTTGGGCTTATATGCCTAGGGATTTGTTGAATTTCATTGTTATTTCACATGTAGTTACTTCCAGTTTTGAGATAAAGTGAGATGTTGTGAGGTTGCAGGAGAACATCATGCAAACTTCACAGTTTTGCCATGCAACCAAATGAAACTCAGTGATTTTGATTGATTTTCATTTTGCATTTTTTACTTTTCACTGAACCAGATACTCAAAGTGAACCCTGAAGAAACGGTGGGATAGAAGGTGCCAACCCACATGAATCAGACCTGAAGAAAATTACTCACACCAACATCTGTGAAACAAACCTGCGAAGTTTCGCATACAGCTGTCTGCATTTTGTCAGGGCACCGAAGCATCAAACTTTTTTTTCTTTTTGGTGGATCACATTTACTATCTTTGTGTTATCTTTGTACATTTCCTGTTATTCACTGTAGAAAGTTAGGCAGACTCAAAGGAACCTTGATGTAGTTTTGAGAATACTTTTTTTATGAAAAGCAAAATAATTAAATCTGATAAAGTTCAATCCAAATATTTTGAAGAAGATCTGGACAAAATTTTGCTAAAAGCTAAAAATTTGCAATATATTTTTGAAATTCAGATGACGTAATTGTATTTTTTCTTCACTGAATCCTTTCTCTAATAGAGAAAACATTGAAAACTCTTAAGTTATTAATATATAGCATTATTGTATTTTCAAATAAACATATTTCTGGAAATTTTTGGAATGTTGCATTTAAGTGCATCATATATATCATATATTGCTTAAACAAGGACATTGTCATATCCAAACAATTAGATATCTTTGTAGATACTGCAGATAAAACCAATCACAGTGGTAGGATGTGGGGAAAGGCAGAAAAAAAACATTAACAGACTGAATTCGGATGTAAGAAAGGAAGGATATGAGCTAGAAATCACACAGCTTTAGTAACCGAGTGGCAACAGGAATCTTACACGTAAAAAGTCTTGTGATCCTAAAAAAAGCTTTGATTTCAAAAAATAAAAAAGGAAAAATCAAATAAAACTAGTTTTTTTGAACAATAACTGAGGTAATAGAAAATAAGTTAATTATCTCCCTTTTGATAATTACAAGCTTTTATTGATTGCTGAACAGACTCCAGTGAGTAATTTCTTACTTTTTGTTGCTTGCTATTTGATTTGATCTATGTAATAAAATTGTAGAGAATCTGTGATTGAAAAAAATGCAAGACTTATGAGTTGAGAATCATTTAGTATTTTGTAAGTGAATAAAACATACAGAGTTTCCTGTCTAGCAGCAAATTAATTGAGATTGGTTTTATTCCCTGTCCTGAGTAATGTAATAATATCTGGATTTTCAGTTTCATTATATTCTTTCCATTTTATTTATCAAAATACCAGAATTTAGATCCACTTAGAAATGAAAAATAAGTAAAAAAAACCCTTTAATTATTCCAATATTACTGTACTTCCTACCTGACAAGAATGTGATGAGTTTCATCACAGTTGTTGCACCTCATTGCAGACATTTAGAATAAATATTTTTACAATCTATGTTGTCCTTTCTCTTATTTATACAGCTCATTACCTATATACAAATATATATGTATACATATATTTTTATATATGTATCAAATACTACATGCAGGAAACTAAAGTTCACCATGTACTCTTGGTAATTACCTGCAAGTTTAGTACACCTCTTTATGGGACCCCGACTTCTTATTTTGGTGCAATTCACCTCTGGTTAGCTTTTGTTTCTAATTGCTCCAATCCAAAAGGGGATTTCTGTGTTATAATCCTGAGCCCTGAAATTTTCTTTTAGCAAAGTCACAGATTTAATAAAGACTTGTCAAGACCTAGCACCAAAGTTTGGACTTGAGAAACAAACAAGATAAAACCAAACAAACACTAAGAAAAGAGACTTAAGAAGAGAGACTTACGAGCTTTCTTCATGTAAAGTATAATCGTGTAAATAATTAATTTTCTAAGTCTTGACTAGTAAGGAAACGTGAAGTACTGTAGTTTAGGTCTGTCTTCTACCCTTGTTTTAACCTGGCTGTATGGAAAAGTCATTACCATTAAATCAGAAGTTACTCACTACCATTATCATCAGAAGTTAAAGAGAGAGTCTCTCAAGAAGACTAGAGACATATGTCCTGTTTCTTTCTGAAAGGATTATATCCATCTCTTGTCATCTGCAAATATTTGTCATAAAAAGAATTCTAGGTTAATTTGTTGAGACAAGCAAGCTTGAGACCAAAGATCATCTTTGGGCTTAGTAACTGGATCTTTAGTCTGTGGCATGAGGACAACAGTATTCTGATTCAAAGACTATTCTGCATTTTACTTTAAAACAAGATTAACTGAATACAAGTATTTAGAACTGGAAATGTCATCATTTTCTCTCTCCGAGTCATTTTAAAATAATTTGGCAGCTATAATGGGTTCAACTCATTAAGCTTCCCTGAACACTCATCACATCCAATGTTTCAGAAAATACAGTTAGAGAATTACCAAGGATCCAATGAATATTTGACATGAAAAAAGCGTTATGGTTGCTGAAGTATGTTAATACTTCTGGTCATAAGCACAATCTTTCATGACTAGCGTCTTTTTACATGCAAACATCCCTGTGTAAATACAGAAGCTCCAAAGGTAAATGTGACTGATCCCTAAAACTGGAAATTTGGGAGATCAGAGTTTTGAAATTAAGTGTCCATGTCTCTTTATCAAATATGTTCTGTCCTGCTCCTATAAAATCAAATCTTTTTAACATGGGATAGATTTTTAAAAAAAACATTTCTACTTTTATCACCTCCTAAATTTAGTACATTTTTTTTTTCAAAAACAGAGGCTCGATGTAATTGTAGTTAGTCTAATCATAACCTAACTTGAATTTTTTAGCACCACCATCCTGTTAAACATTTATCCTATGCTTCAAGTTACACAGTAAGAGAAGCATAAAAGAGCCCATTAGGCTCTATGTCTATTTCTGTGAATGAGGCAATCACCATTTAAAAGTGGTAGTTCTTGCCCTGAGTCTACCAAGGACTGTAATGAAAGAAAATCATTCAAGTTTGAAATCTACAAAGGTCACTAAATAAATTAAATTTAGGTTTTTCTCTTTGAGTAAACTAAGAGAGGAGCATTCAGATCACAGCTCCCTCCTAAAGCTAATGCTAATTTAGGTGAATTATCCCTGAGAGATTCAAAGGAAAGTGATTTCACAAACTTTAAAACTAATGGGATGCATTCTTAGTGCTGATATAAATGCACCATCTTCCTAGTTCAGCTTTGTCCTTTTTCAATAGAAAGGTCCTTCTATCACCTTTTGGTCTCATAATCTCAAATCATGCTGAACACTTAAACCATTCCATTAATTCTTACTGTCCTTTAAAAAGCCTAAAATTGCTGATTCCTAGTGTCCTTCAAACTGTACATCAAAAAAAGTAAAAGGGAAGTAGGATGATTTGCCACTTTAAATGTTTTTTTTATTGCTGCTGTTGATTCTTTGTTGACTATATTATTTATTTTATTTGTCTGGCTGACAAAGTGGTTGACCTTCCTTCATTTTGTCAATTAAAAACTTAAATACTCCAAAAATATTGTTGACTGTTCAACCAATAAAAAGTAACAATTCAGTATGTAAAACATTTTCACTGCAAAATATGAATTAATAAAAATTAGGACATGTTGAAGTTATGCCAATTGCTTAGCAAAAAAAAAACACTTGTCTATTAAAAAAGAAAGGATATCCCTACTGGATTAAAAAGAAAGCAGAATCAAACTCTGTATCAAACCTAATAAAATTAAGACTGTCATTAAACATATATTTAATATAAACTGCCTTTATCTAACCTTCATAATTTCTCACAAAATCAGTGTATTTGAAATGGAAATATTTCATTATTATTCCCTAAGAAAAGGGTGGAATACTTTTTTAAGTTTCAGAATTATTTATTTTTAATCACTGAAATTTTAACAAACTCAGTGAATACATATTCAAACTCAGGCTGAAACACTGTGGTAAATTTCAGGAAGATTGAAATTTTATTGAAGTATTAAAATTTCTCTCAGAGTTTTATAATTGAAGTACTGTCAGATCCTGAATTATTGTGGTGCTGTTGGACACAATAAATGTTGCCTTATGGAAACTAAGTAATGACAAATATACTAGGTAATGGAAGTTTCTGTGTAGCCTATGATGTACATATGATGTCTGCTGAATAGCTGTTAGTACACTGAAACTTAGATTACAATGTATACTTAATCATCCTTTATTACTTTAAATTTCTTATTGATCTGTGACCCCCTAGAAAAAAACTAATAGCAAATCCATGATAAAAAATTATAAAAATCCCAATTAAATATGGAACTAATGCAAGCTTCATAGTTTTCCAGGTTATTAGCTGTTGATTTAATAGTACCCTGTAACCCAGTTTCAGTAGTACTAGTTTCTGAGAGTGGAGGGACGTGTGGGAGATTAAAAAAATTTTTTTTTCTGTGTCTCTGAGGCTGTTCAACTACATAAAGAAAGATATAGAGAAGTTCACCACAAAGAGTATAAAGGTTTAAAACCCTCAAACTGAGGCGCTTCACTTGCCATGTATCTATTGTGCCTAAAGAGTGTGGTGACAGACTAGGTCGGATGTCCTTCAAACAGTTCAGGGGTGAACATTTGAAATTGCTTCTATCTTGACTTTTTTTCTCATAGAGACTGAGAAAATGAAGACATTTGTAAGGTAATTAAACTAAAAGTGTTTTTCTCCATGCATCCAGTTAATTAACAGGAAACATGAAGTTCCCCACACCAGACTGATGTATTGCTGAAACTCAGTCATAAAATTGCATTAATATTCATTTATTCATTTAGTTTACTAAGGAAAGTATATAAGTACTTTCTTACCATAAAATTTATCCTAAATTTCTTCAAAGGTAAGAGGAACACATGCTTAAAATGGAATGGGTTTTTCATGAACCTGTGTAAAACTGGGAGAACATTTAAAAGAATATATATGGCTTGACATCCTACTTACATAGTCTTAGAAATTTTATTCAGAAGTAAAGTGTTTGTAAGGTAGGACTTGCAATAATACACCTTGTCTAAAATACTTAAGTTCCAACATGTGAAAAATAGAGTGGAGTTTAAAAAAAAAAAAAAAGCAACCAACCATAGAGCTGAACACATGAAATATATGACATAGCTTTCCCCAGGGATATCACCCCAAAGTGCTGTAGCCAGTGGCCTAGGGATTTTCTGAGCTGAAGGTTTCGTTAGACTAACGTGTTTCACAGCTGATAAATGAGATATTCTCAGAGATATTTTTATAATTATCTATGAACTGTTCCCAGTTCAGAATATTGTTTTTTGTTATTTTAAAATTTATTTCTAACCTAATTTCTAATAATTTCACTGAACATAAATGTTTTTTAACTGGTTCTAAATAGCTATTTTTTATTCATCTCCTTTTCTCTTTATAGTTTTATGTACTTATTGTACATTTAGTCTTATTTATCCTTTCACCATGGGAAGAGTTGAAATGCATTTAGTTTCTTTTAATCTGGAAGACACTCCTGTGGGAATACTTTATAGAAACATGTATTCTTAGTTTCATATTATTTATTATTATTATTTCCGAGTTTGCCGACTAAATGACATATAAAAAATAAAAACTGTAATGGATTTATATTTTCCCCTCCCACTTTCCTTTAATAATCTTATTTATTTTTCAGATAATTATTTAAAAGTATTCCTTTTTTTTGGATCCATTGTTTCATCTTTACCCTTTGGTTTATTTTTTGCATATGTCTTGCAATGTCAGTGAGGATATATGTCCCACTTCCACACTCCATTCCCTTACACATTTCAGAATGGGAACTGAAAAGGCAAAGAAAGTACCTAATTTGTTGAAGTATCATAAATTGGAACTGAAATTTCATTAGCAATGAAACTCTTCCTGAGATAACCAAAACCATGGAAATGGTAGTTTTGTTGTATTAAAAACATCGGTGCATTAAACAAATGAAAATAAGACTGGAAAGATCACGCAAGCTATTCAAACAGAAACAAAACAAAAAACCACAAACAGAGAGAAGAAAAAAAAGATAAACATATCTTTCCTTTTGCATGGGCAGTTTACAATGCTGTAGTCATAATGCAAAGAATATAATTATTTTTAAGTTGAAACATACTGTCTGGAAACAACTTTTTTAAAATTAGTAAACTTAAATTCAAACAAAACAGCTGACAGAATGTTGCAATTAAATTAATAACTTTAAATTATGTTCATTAATCCACAGCCTTGATTTAGACTGGGATAATCCCAGGTTTTGTACGTAAACCCAAAGAGGCTTTGGAGATTCATATTAACCTTCTGAAGGGCATTTCACAAGGTCGGAGCTGTGTCACAAAATGAATATTAATGTAAGTGGAAGCTGTGGAATGAAGCATTGCTCCCATCAATTTCTTGAGAACACCACTTAAGGAGGACTTACAGGAAAAGGTATAATAAATAGTTGTCAGTGCACAGCAGGAGCTGTAGGCTCCCTGGGAGACAGGATTCTGGGAGCTATGGTGGATGCTTACAGGGGTGGCAGGGCAGGACCTCGCAAGCCAAGGCCAGTTTCAGAGTCCTGCCAGGGAGCAGATCTGGCCTCCATGGGCAGGGGTTCAGTCCTGACAACAGCCCAACACTTTGGGCATGTGGTAGTCTCTTCCCTCAACAATCAGCAGGACAGGACTGTCCAATGCCATGCTGAGCTGGCTTCGGCAGAAGGGCTCTCACGACACAATAATAAATACAACTTTTTACACAGACAAACTGCCTCAACATACATCATATGCAGAGGAAAATTTGTGATAGGTACTAAAAAAAAGCTTACTGTCCTCTCTATAGCTTCATGGACAGTAGTAGTTCTTTCATAGAAAAACATCTGACACATCAGAAGCAGGAAAACAACAAAAACTGGGATTCCTGGCAAAAGTGAAAGATAAACATGTAATTATTATTCTGGCACTATTTCAGTATGTGCAACATTAGATAAATGCTGCTATTATTCTATCACTGGAAGCTTCCTGTCATCTAGAACTTGTTAAAAAAATTAGTTATGTAGTATTAAAGTTAAGTGAAGACTGAAACATTCAGGAAAACTGCTTATAACCCCGGATTTTGAGCATTCAAAAACTCTTATTTAAAGATCTACAGAAAATCTTAGTACAGTCTTTGTGTCATCAGGTCCCTTAGTTACCAGGCACTCATTTGATGAAACACTTTTAAATATCTAGAAACCTGTAGAAAACTATTGTGGAAATTCACAATGTTTGACAGTAGTGTTTAAACTTGAGAGTAGTGTGAGGTCATCACATTCGAAAGTGAAATCCTGAGAATGCATGTATTTTAAGACATGTTGCTGGGCTAGATTTCTTACAGAAAAAAGTATACTTAGCAAGTAAAACAACAACTATACGGGCTATATGACATTAAGTGCATTTTTCTTGTTAAACCTTGATAATTTCAAATGGGTTGGGCACCTCAGGACTTTTCAAGACTTTTCTCTTAGCTTCTTTCACTTCTGCTGTGAAATTTGGTTCTGCTGAAAATAAATGGGAGTATCAGGAAACATGAACAGGCACTATCAGCTCTTTGTTTTGATTCCTTGCTACAGTGGAAAATCAATTACAAATACTGTTACACTATACCCTCAATTCCATTTCCTTTCACTAATGAGTGGGTGATTCACTTGTTTTTTTTGCCATATCCTTCCTATTAATTTGTGTCCCAAAGAAAAACTGCTCATTTTAGGTAGTTAAAATCAAATCAAAATCAAATAATTTTATGTATTTATTAAAAATCCATAATTAACCAATAATGAGTGAACCACATGAAATCAGCAGTCAAAAGATATACCACAATACTAATCAGCTACAAAATGTTAATAAGCACCTACAGATGTCTAAACAACCTTCTATAAACAATCCCAGCGAGTTTTGATCCTATACAAATATTTCCTCACAGTTATATGGCTATACACACATTCTCACAGGATATGTGGGCTACAAGCTGATATCCCTCTCCTGACACTGGGATACGTTACTAACACTCACCTGTGCTGGAGATGGGGATGTTCCAACTTTGTATGTACCTGTGCCCCTCCCTAAAACATGATAATATCAGTGTCAGTGACAAGTGTCTCACAAGGCCATATACAGCCCTGCCAGGGTGTACCCCCACATGGTACACTTGGCCTTGTCCTCCAAGAGCAGGTACAGTCTGCTTATAGCATGTGATGGAGAGCCTGCTCTCCAGCTTAGGCAGAAGTTCTGGCAGTATTAAACCAGCTTCCCACTACTGTTCTTTCTTCTACATGGTCTCTACTCCCAAGTTATTGATTTTCATATTTCTTTTATACTGCCTTTCAGGTTTACTCCTCAATTGTTCCAATAGTCTCTTCAGTCTCCTCACTGATTTTTGTTTAATCTTGATTGTCATTTTCCTCTCTTACTACTTAACACCATCACTTGGGAGGTTATGGTCATATTCCATTTTAACATGATCAATTTTTGGCAAAGATTCACCAGATTTTTATTTTTTTTTTAAATATGATCCACATATGCACTACACACATTCACATTCCTACTTTTACGGGCATTGTCTGAAAGATATTTTAAACTAGGAGGGTCAGATTCTCAGTGATTTTAAAACTAACATTATTCAATTGAGGATTAAAAGTAATTTACTGTAGAGGAAGACAGTTCTTTAAGACCTTCTGTTATTAATTTCTCCTTCTAAATAATACTTCTCCGTTAAACTTATGCAGATCATCCTCATTCATGAACAAGTGGAAGAGTAAAGCCTTACTTACAAAAATATCTACCAAAGTAACAGTTGAACTGTCTTACTTCATAAGTGAATATTATTAGGTTGGTAAGTAAAGCATCAGCTTTTTAAACTGCAATAATTGTCGATATTAATACTGGTAAGTCCAGTTCTGGATCACTTAGCAACCTGTCCTTCATGTGCTAGCCTATGTCAGCGCTTCACAGAAAGATTGAATATAGATCCATTAAAAATCTCATGAATCTGCCAAAAAATATTTAAAGGAAGATTTTGTTAATTACACAGAAATGTTTTATAAGTCCATTTTGAGACAACCTGCATGTTTTTGTGTGCATAGGCTCTGTCCCTTAAAAAGAATCTGTGACTTTTTCCTTTAAGCAGCAATTTTGTACGGCATCATCAAAAGCATTGTAGTGCATCATTAGATTGTATGACAGAGGTGCACAACTAAGCACTTCTAGCTACAAATAAGCATAACTACCGTCAGATAAAAGTATGACTTCTTTAACAGGTAATTGGTATCATACGTTAACACAGAGAAAAACATTGGTATCTCCATAATTTTTTCATGGCTAGGCTTCGCGAACGAAGATTTGGGAAGGGCTCTACCCATTTTTCATGCAAGCGCGTTGGTGGCTAAAAAGGCCAATACGAGAAAGGCAGGTCCGGTTGCAAAAGACACAGCAGAAAGACTCCTTAGATGGTATATTCTGCAAGGTTCGATTCTTTCTGCGTTGTCTTTTCTCCTCAAGAGTGATCCTGCGTGCTTTCTCAAAAACATCAGCAGCGTTATAAATGGTCTGTCTACAGGCCTCCCGATTAGAGGCCAGAGTGGACCAGTTATGGTGATCAATATGCCCGAGGCTGAGTTGTTGCTTCAGGGAGTCCTTGTATCTTTTCTTTGGAGCTCCTCTCTTGCGGCAGCCAGTGGCAAGTTCACCATAGAGCAGGATCTTAGGGAGGCGGTGGTCCTTCATCCTAGAGACGTGCCCTGCCCATCGCAGTTGCGTTCTCAGCAACATGGCCTCAATACTCGTAATTGCTGCCTGTTCAAGAACAGATGTATTGGTCACATAGTCTGACCAATGGATGTTAAGGATTGTACGGAGGCAGCGTTGATGGAAGCGTTCTAGGAGACGCAGGTGGTGGCGGTAGATGACCCATGATTCGGAACCATATAAAAGAGTAGACAACACTATGGCTCTGTAAACACTGATCTTGGTGCTTTTCTTCAAGTGTTTATTACGCCATACTCGTTTATGGAGTTTTCCAAAAGCACTATATGCCTTCGCTAACCTATTGTCTATCTCCCCATCAATCTTACCATCTGAGGAGATGAGGCTGCCTAGGTAATTAAACTGTTGGACTGAATTGAGTTCTGACTGGCCGATGGTGATGTGGGGATGGTGGGGGACTTCCTGAGGTGCAGGCTGATGGAGAACTTCTGTCTTCTTTAAGCTGACTTCCAGCCCAAAGAGCTCAGCAGCCTCTGCAAAGCAGGATGTTAAACGCTGCAGAGCTGCTTCTGTGTGGGCAACAAGGGCGGCATCATCAGCATAGAGTAGCTCCCGGACAAGATGGTTAAGGGTCTTAGTATGGGCCTTCAGTCGCCTTAGGTTGAATAGGCTTCCATCAGTACGATATCGTATGTAGATACCGTCCTGATCATCGAGGTCTGCCGTGGCCCTTTGGAGCATCATACTGAAAAAGACTGTGAATAGGGTAGGAGCGAGAACGCAGCCTTGTTTCACACCATTCTTTATTAGAAAGGGCTCAGAAAGTGTGTTGCCATATCTGACTTGGCCGTGCTGATCCTCATGAAGTGAGATGATCATTTTAAGGAACTTGGGGGGACAACCTAAACGTTCCAAAATCTGCCAAAGACCTTTTCTGCTCACAGTATCGAAAGCCTTGGTGAGGTCGACAAAGGTTACATAGAGACCTTTGTTCTGTTCCCTACACTTCTCTTGCAGTTGTCTGAGAACAAATATCATGTCTGTGGTGCTCCTGTTGGCTCTGAAGCCACACTGACTTTCAGGTAGAATTTCTTCTGCTATAGCGGGTATTAGTCTGTTCAGGAGTATTCTTGCCAAGATTTTGCCAGCAATGGAGAGCAGAGTAATACCACGGTAGTTTGAGCAGTCTGATTTAGTACCTTTCTTCTTATACAAGGTGATGATGACTGCATCTCGAAGGTCTGAAGGTAGTTCGCCTAGTTCCCAACAGCGCACCACAAGCTCATGAAATTTAGCATGGAGTGCAAGGCCCCCATGTTTCCAGACTTCAGGTGGGATTCCATCAACCCCAGCTGCCTTGCCGATTTTCACCTGCTGTATGGCCTTGAGGATTTCTCCTAGAGTGGGGGCAGTATCCAATTCGTATTTCACCGGTTGTTGTGTGATGGACTGAATTGCTGAGTCTTGTACTACACGGTTGGTACTGAAAAGAGTCTGAAAGTGTTCAGACCATCTATTCAGAATGGAGGTTTGATCTGTCAGAAGCGTTTGACCATCTGCACTGAGTAGTGGGCTTTGGACTTGGTATGTAGGCCCGTATGCTGTTTTCAGGGCCTCATAGAATCCTTTGTGATCCCCTGTATCTGCACATAGTTGAGTTTTTGCAGCTAGATCGGTCCACCATTTGTTCTGGATGTCACGGAGTTTCTGTTGGAGCTTGCTGCAAGCAAGACGAAAGGCTGTTTTTCTAGCGTGACAGGATGGCAGTGCAAGGTGTGCTTGGTGGGCAGTTCTCTTCTTCCTCAACAATTCCTGGATTTCTTGATTATTTTCATCAAACCAGTCCTTGTTCTTCTTGAGGGAGAACCCTAAGGATTCTTCAGAGGATTGGAGGATGCTACTTTTAATATGCTGCCAAATTGTTTCGGGAGAGGAAACTGCAGAATCTGTGGAATGGTTATCAAGCTTAGTTTGAAGGTTTGCCTGGAATCTTTCTCTTACTGTGGCTGATTGGAGATGGTTAACTTGGAGTCTTCTCCTTGGGATACTGCCCCTTTTGGGTTTGAATTTGAGATAAAGGTTGAGTTTACAGCGCACAAGCCGATGGTCTGTTTGACATTCTGCGCTGGGCATCACGCGGGTATGGAGGACATCGCGGACATCTCTCTGTCGCACCAAGACATAATCAATGAGGTGCCAATGCTTAGACCTGGGGTGCATCCAGGTTGTCTTCAGACTATTTTTCTGCTGAAAGATAGTATTGGTGATGGTGAACTGTTGCTCCGCACAGAATTCTAGCAGAAGTCGACCATTATCGTTGCAGTTTCCAACACCATGCTTGCCTAATATTCCTTTCCAGGCTTCAAAATTCTTACCTACTCTGGCGTTGAAATCACCAAGGATAATGATCTTATCATCTGCGGGCACCTTTTGGGTAAGACAGCGCAGGTCAGTGTAAAATTTATCTTTTTCAGCAGGGTCAGCTTGGAGAGTTGGGGCATATATACTGAAGATGACAACGTGTTGGTTGTTGTTTAGTGGAAGGCGTAGGGAGATAATGCGGTCAGAGTGACCTGTCGGCAGATTTTCGAGTTTAGGGACAATGGAGTTTTTGATCATGAAGCCGACACCTGAGAGATGTTTTTCGGTTCTGGGCTTACCTGACCAAAAGAGTGTGTAACCGGCACCATGTTCTCTGAGGCTGCCTTCCTCGTGAAGGCGAACTTCACTGAGAGCAGCAATGTCGATGTTGAGACGAGCCAGTTCATGGGCAATTAGGGCAGAACGTCGCTCAGGACGTCCACTGTTGGCAGAGTCGAGCATGGTTCTGATGTTCCAACATGCTAGAGTTAATTTGAGTACACCTTTGGAGGCAGGTGCATGCCTTTGTTTTTTGCTCTTTGTGCGACCGCATTGGAAGAAGATGCCCGTTGGTCTGCGGTTAACCAACCGGGTGAAGGTGGAGATGAGCTTTGTTTAGGCCACCTTTTCTAGGCCCCTCTCCGAGTGGAGCAAGCAGTGCTGTCCTTGAAAAGGCTGCTTGGTCGTTCAGGGTGCTGCCCCAAGAGACTCTCATCTCCGTCAGTCTCAAATGACCAATATCCTGAACCGCCTGCATGCAGGGTTGAGTCTGCGGCTCCCAGTGCACCTTTCACCTACCGTTTCGACCCTCGCCCGTCGCTGCAGGACTTTTTGCGTGTGGGTAAAGCCTTCAAGCCTGCGCAATGGATTTTTTAGGTGAGATGCAGTATGCGCGGAACTGAACCCACCCTTTAATCCTAAGGTTCATCTGCCAGGGCCAAGCAAGCTTGGACGGTGGCAGCGAGGTCCTCAGGACGTAGGTTTGATTAGAGTGACCTTCTCTGAGATGGATGGCCTTACAGGGCTAAGCGAGCTCCATCTGCCCGGGTTTGGGATGAGAGTTGTCCTTCTCCTAGGATGACTGCCAGAAGGCTAATGAGCTCATCCTGCCCAAGAATGTAGTGTATCTGGTCCTATGGTTTTGACCTGTCTGGCATGGGTGACCCTACCGAAGGCATGAACCCTCGCCAGCATAGCTATGCTGGCCATAATTTTTTAATATTCTTACAAATGCTGAAGGAAAATACATTTTACCATAGTAGTTCATAGTGGATCAGTGGTTTTTTATATTATATTAACCCTGTTTTAAAAATGGAGACCTAAATTTATAATGAGTATGTTCAAGATAACTTGTGACATAGTTGCAAAAAACTTTGGTTTGAGCAATTTTTTTGCAGCAATTTTTAGTCTGCATTTTGTATCTCATAAAAACTTCAAAATGTTTGGGGATATTCCTAGGTTATCACTATGTTTCTAGCACCTGGACTCTTAGAGATGCCCAAATATGGCAGCTTTATTAATAAGATATTTTTAGTGCTTGCTACATACTGCTTTATGAGATAGTTTCAGCCTCTAGGAAAAAAACCCTTGTGTTTTCCAGTGAAGGAAAAATACTCAGCCTAAAAACTACACATATTGATTATTTGCTTTAAATTCATGTATAAAATCTCTCCTTTTTGCTGTTTACTTTTTTTTATTATTTCTTATTACTTAATTATATTTTAGATATTTCTCTTTTTAGTAATTTTAGGTATTTCCCTTTTTAGCACTTCAGGAAATTGAAGTCAAAGGCATTATTGTTTGGTTTTCATTTTCACAGGTAAATTACCTTGCTTTATGGGTTTATTTTATTCTCTTCATTGATTACTTAGCCAGGTCTGTGAGCCTAGATTATAAAGGGCACTTCAGAGTTTTTGGTGTGTTTGGAATTTACGTCACATTTAAAAATTGGCAACAATGCTGCAGAACTGCCTGCATACCTGAGAGTCTATAAGCATAAGCGTTTGACTGAAAAGTTGCTTTAGGATTGAAAGTGTTGTCATTTTTTGAAGTAATTTTGTTAGAGTAGGGCACTTTTAGATCTATATTTCATCTAAAGCCAACTAAAATCCATTGGTTTAAATAAAAATGAAGTCATGTCATGCCAAATGCCTCCTGCAAAATTCATACCTCTTTGCTTCCAAGACATCAGTGAAAAAGGATAGAAACTATCTGACTATGCTAAATCAATAACTATTTACTCAACAGTATGAACTTTCTTTTTGGTCTGAAATGATATCAGTGCACACCTAAAAAAGCAGTTAGTCACAAATAGACAAGGTTGAAGAAAAAGGTGTCCGTCGTTCTTGTTGAAGTTGTCTCACCATGCATGTAAAAAATTGTAAGATTTCTGTGATAGCTGGAAACCTGTGTCCATAACTGGCTTTGAGAATTCACAGAGCTAGGCAGAGAATTAACCATTATGACACTGATGATCTTCATGCCTGAGAGTCTTTTGAACCTCAACTACTAGACTTTTATAAAATCACTTACCTATCTTTACGTATTGAAGCCTGTCTTTTTGAAGAAAGAAAATAAAGATTGTACACTGTATAAATGTACGTTTGAAAGCAAAACACTATCTAGGAGAGTGTTCTGTACAGAGTCTGCTTCAAATATTGTAGTTAAAATGTCAGATAATTACTTGATTCAATCCATATGCTACAATGGGCTGTTCTCTTTTGGGAAGCTTGATTTTTTTAATATTTTAATCTCCAGCCTCTGTGGACATTGATTAAAATCATGTTTTGCTGGGCTTTGTCTTTTAGTCTTTGTTGACTCTTCCCTTAAACAATGTTATGACTGAACTTTTGTCATCTTTTAGACACTAAAGATATCGTAAGTAAACCTAATCCAAAGGTCCTTGGTAAGTGTACACTTCAGCTCAGTGCTGTGACAGTCACAATATTTTAGAGGAGGAAGTCATTTCAGATATGTCCACAGAGCCCTTTGTAGAACAGTCCTTTGAAACTATCCCTGGGGAGAAAGAAAATATATTTCCACAGTGTCATTATCTTTACAGTTTGATTATAATGACTGCAGCTATAGTTCTATTACTACTGATGCTACTGTTACAAGTGTAATATGCCACAGCAGTGTGACATTTCCTAGGCTATTGTAAAGCCTCTAGAAGCTATCAAGGATTTGCTTAGTGTACTACAGAACATGTCTGAGCAATTAATTTTATGAGACAAGGCACCACTGTGAATAAAACCATCTCCAGCTTTCAAAGTGAGTGCTTTGTACCGAGTGTGATAAAGCAAGAATTTAGTTTAAGACAAAAGAATATCTGGAACACACCACATTTTATTACAATAGACACAAGGAAACCACATAAATCCAGAGTAAACCGGTGTGCATTTTGGCTATGCCAAAATTTTATGTCTGGAAAGAAGATTTGAGGCAGGAAAAGAAACTGTTATGACATCCACTTTTGTACATGCATCTGCTGAAATCACATTGGACTTATGTCAGTACTTGTTTCACATTTCTTTTAGAAAAACATGTAGATATATATTCTTTTAGAACAACTTCTAGAAAAAATATGCATAAAATATTAGTTTTGAAATTATCAAAAAATAGAGAAACAGAAAGGACAAGAATAAAGCAGTTCATAATAAAAAAAAAATGAGGAAGAGACAGAGAAACACTGCTGTAATCCAGCTATTTCAAATCTAGGCACACTTGTGGTTGTCTACATAATTTCCAGATACCTTCTTTATACTTGCATGCTTAAATTAAGATTTCAATAGTACATGAACATTACCAAATTCTAGCCTCATGTCTTTTTTTTTCTTTCATTCTTTTCTTTTTTTCTCTGAGTTTGTGCATTTTATAGCATAGAAAGTAGATTATGAAATTTTGATCTGATTTCCTGTATTATGTGGGGTAAGGAATCTCATCTAAAAACATATTTCACACTGGTTAAAGAAGTATTACTTTATTTCATTAAGGATTAATATTTAGAAATAAGGAAGAGAGTTTTTAAAAAATAATTCCAACACATTCCTTTTTCCCAGTTTAAACTTTGTAATAAATATGATGTCTGAAAGCCTGTTTCTATCCTGTGCAGGAGAAATTGGAACACAGTTACTTACATACTTGGAATTATGTTCTAATTTTCTTGAGGAAAAGTAGCCTTTATCCCTTAATGAAAAGTATATAAATACCTTTAGGTACAGAAATTATGGAGCATGAAATAAAGTTATCATCCTTGGAAAGGTGATTCACAATGATAGAATGCCTTTCTTTTCCCCATGAAAAAGTTGCAAATCCTCTGAATGCACTATAGTTTTTTTTTTAAAAATCCACAAACTTGGAATTTCTAAAAACAGATACCAATCTTTCTGTAGAGCATTCTCACACCAAAATGTGGTAAAATTCTGTAGTTTAAAAAAAAAAAGTTACTGTAGTTAGAAATTGTTGGGTTTGGGGGTTTTGTTTGTGTTGTTTTAGCTTGTTATTTGTTTGTTTTCTATCTTGCATGTTTCAACCTCTGTGGAAAAGAACAACCAGTATGGACTGCTCACAGACTATGCTTTCTCTCAGGACTCTTCAAATGAAACCAGTGGGTTGTAGCTCTGTAGCCTGAGAGAAAATTTTCATGCAACAATGAATTTCGACTTCTTAAACTGCTATTCCTGTAAAGGGTTAAGACTCAAACAAAAAATGTATCCAACCATATATATCCAAAATTGTGGGGTATATGGAGAACACTTCCCTTTACTGTAGTAGGACGATCCTTCAATAGTATATATTGTAAAGATATAACTTTAAAAATAAGCATTCAATGTGTTAACATGGAACTGTACTGTTATGTACAAATTTATTTCAAAATTCTTGACCTAAGTTTTGTATGGAAAATCCTTGCATACTATGTGTTTTCCTGACGTAATTTATTTTTTTCAATGTTATCAATAAATACTGGATAAACAAAATATTTCAGAAGTGTTTCAGGTGAAATTAATATTTACTACTCTTAGCTGCTATTGAGATTAAAGTGGGTTTTCCACATTTTTAGTTATGAGTCATCTCATATTCTGAATTAATTGATCCCACAACCAGTTTATCTGTGAATGTGTCTAACACTAGGAAAGGGCACCAGATTCATGACTGGAAATTCAGATCAAGAACTGTCTCTAAGTAGTGTACCAAGCCCTCTTTGTTGTGAAATACTGCCTAAGGAACAGATGACTTTCTTGTCTGCACCAGGTGGCAGTCTCATTTCCCTTCTTCTTAGAAGTTAGAAAAGAGATCTTTACTTCTGTTTGTGTTTCTTATGCTGCAAGAAAAGCACATGATGTCTCATAATATGTAGGCTTTTCTTCTTCAAAATGTACAGATGGTAATCAAACACAAAACAATCTTTTGGAACCTACTGGTTTTCTTGTTCAAATAAGCTTATTTCTTTCCTAACGCTATTGGTATTACTGTGGATGACACTCAAATAGTCCTGAAGACAGTGTCTGCATTAAATAACGCAAGTGTTTCTTCTTGATCTTTGCAACCTGCTCTTAAAGAAGTGGTTTTGTAACGCCTGTGTGGTGAAGTCATAAGCTCTAGAGAACAGCATTGGGAAGTCTAGCATAAGACTCTGCTTTTGTGCTATTGACTTTCAGCCAAAACAAAGATGTATCTGCAGTGGTGATTCTAACCTAAGAAATGCAACAATTTATTTCTTAGTACTATATTTAGAAAAATGAATTTAATTATAACACATTCCAAAGAATATAAGAGGCTAAGTAAATATGTATCATGATTTTTTATTGATGAATAATAATTATCCAAAACAAGTATTTAAAACACATTAACCTTTGATTTTTCCACCAGTCTTGCCCCTATAAGATAAATGAAAAATACTCTGCACAAACACACAACAATCATTAACAGCAGCAAATGCATTAATCTAGTCTTCATTAATATTAATTTTTATTTCTGTGATTTATATCTAAACTATGAAAATCTGAGACTGTTTTTGCCCATATCCTCCTAACAGACCAATCGTCTAAAACCTTTTCTACAAGAACTACAAGAACTTTAATCGCACTGTGCAAAATGTCATGGTATCTCTATTCCAGAAGTACATCGTAGCTGTTCTATATTATAATAACTGTAGGCATCTGCCAATAAGACAGTTATTTTGCTATCATTAGTACATAGACAAAGTACTTTAGTTGCATAAATCATAAATAGTCATTTGCAATCATTGTAGAGATCTCTAGTTAAAACTTCTAGTCTATAATAAGCAGATGTTTGGGATATAGCAGTACACGAATCTGTATTTCTCTGTTAAATCTCAGATTAATTATTCTGAAACAGTCTTTGACAGAAGGATTGAAAATGCCAGAGGGAACAGATTGTTGGTCACAATGTTTATCAGAGAAATAAAAAGATGCTTTGCTTTAACTTTCACAGTTAGGATCAGCATTACTACTGTACCTTAAAGAAAAGAAAATTGCTCAGATTTCACTATAATGTCAAAAAACAAAGGCAAGGTCAAAAGATACATGAATAAACTTTAAATTTTATGGCTGGAAATATAGCTGGAAAACATAGAATACACTAAATGATAAGAAAAAATAACAGAAGACACCAACAGAACCACAAGGTTTGCAAACCAATCTGATTTTGAGGGTAAGTACTTATGGAAAAAACTAGCAATAGAAACATAGATTTGATCATACAGTAGTGAATATGTAAGAAAGTGGAGAAGTGAATGACAAGGGACTGCAAAGAGTAAAATAAATGTTTGTGCGTAAGAGAAAGACTACAAATTGAAGCATATGGAGATTTTTCTGGGAAGTTTTTCATAACTATAAGTTCATAGTACTTTCAGGCTAATGGTATCCATGCTAAAATTGCATAATAAACAACATGACTGAGCAACTCATCCCACAAATCAACAAGGTTATTATCAATTCTTACTTGGTGGCTACACAAAACTCCTTTACAATTCTCAAGCTTAACCAACTTTATGAACTTCTCAAGTAGTTAAATCTCCAGCTATGAGGTCAGCAGTTACCTTCATTTTGTTTCTTGTATTGGTCAGTCGACAGAATCAATACTGGTACCTGTTAATCATCAATGATTTCAATAAAACAAAAACTTCTTACAACAATCTTTGCTGTTCATGAAGACAAACAAAGAAACACCAAAATGAAATGCTAAACTTTTGCAATGCCTTCTAATCTGTTGCTAAATACTAGAACTGTTAGAACAGCAATCTGAAAAAAAATACAAACAAAACCCCCAAACCAACCAACCAACCAACAAACAAAACAAACCAACAAACAAACAAACAAAACCTGCTAGGATTTTGTACTAAAAAACCAGTCAACTATGCCTATCAATTCTATTCCTACAAGTTGTTTTGTAAGAAAGAAAAAAGTGTTGAAATATTTTTACTGTGTGTTTTTGAAGGGTTTATTTATTTGAGAAAATAGAAAAGTAAAAGATCAAGAGTCTCATCCTGATAAAATTATATTCCTCAACATCCTGTTACTATGATTTTGCAGATGGGTACCAGCTCAAGATGAGTATTGCTAAGGATTTTTGTCCATAATTTTATTGTGTGAATTTAACTGTTATTAGACTTTGAGAATTTTTTTCATGCTTTCTTTTTCATGCTGGTGTTTTTAAAAATATTATCTTTCACTGACCTTTCATACTTCACATTTTTTCTAATCTTCTATTGGTCATACTTTTTAGTCTTTGAAATAGTCAAATCATGAAAAATTGTGACCAAGTATGTAAAAGATCCATGTAACATTTTCGTTTTTTCAGACTGTTACTTCTTACTGAAAGGGAATTATGTTTTGATCCAACAGCAGCCACTACCAATAGCAAAGTTAAGAACTGTAAGACTAAAAAATATTTCATCTCTGTTTTTAAAAAAATAGTAATCCAGAGTATGGATTGCTACATACAATGTGAAAGTATGTAGAATAGGGCAATAAAATAAAATAAGAAGCCTTTCCTGACTTTTCAGATTCTACATAATTCTTTTGGTGGGCAAATGCCCTTATTTTATTTTTAGAATGAAGTGTTTCCAGATTGAAATATGTAATATATAAAGTTGCTCTTTCTGTACACTTCCAATTGTGAATTTCTAATTTTATATTTAGATAGCTTCATACATAATGACCATTACAATGATATCAGGTCTCAGATCAGAAAAATAATACTGCTTTTTTAGATATATTTTCCTCAATATAAAATGTAGTGTAATTAAATTATGGTGTTCCAAAGGAACCTGCTAATAATTTTCTTGCTAGTTACAGTTTAAAATATGTCTTTTTGGTTTATAACTCTGTCATGGTTGACCCTTCTACCACAAATGGATTCAAGGGTTATGAAAGAAAAAGAAAAAAAGGCAAGCAGTTGTAATCGGAGGAAAGGTTTGCTTCTGTGTTCCCCATGAGGTCCTTTGTCAGGTTCAAGGATTGTGATTACACTGCAGGTTAACACCTCTATGAAGAACACTGATTTTTATACTAAGACTTTGTGATAAATTGAAACAATGAGGAAATTGCACCTAACTGGAAGAACAAACCCTTTATGCAATTTCTAGAAACAAGTCATGTATTATGCCAGCAATTACTCTGTAAAAATCTGTATTTAGGTTTGTTTTAGTTTTCTCTTTGAAATTATTCCATGTTTTCACCATGAATAGATAACACTAATATCTTGCAAAAGACTAAATCTTTTCCTATCCTGCTTCGCTAAAAGTAGGAAAAAAAACAAAAACAAACTAAAACCCCCCAACCTTTCCAGTGCTCAGGCATATAGTAAATGAGCTATCACGGTTCTACTGAAATGTTAAATGCGTTACAGTGAAAAATGAAATGGTTTCATCAGAGAGCAATCTTTTGTAACATTCAATTATACTGATTCAGATGGAAGTGTAACTTAGTGCATCTGAATGTGTTTCAATTAAGTAAGAGGTTCAGATAATTCACTGAGGGGCACAGAGAGAAAGAAAGTTTGCTTTCAAGTGCATGAATTCATCCATTTGCAAAAGCTGTAAAAGAAACATCTTCTTCTTGGGTTTTGGTGGATTTTTTTTGTTGGTTGGGTTTTTTTTTGGGCTGGCCTTAAGAATACGACTGAAATTCTCAGATAAGATTTTTTTTAAAAGTTCTGCAAAAAATGTACTATAAACTAGAAGTCAATAAACTGACCTGAAGGAATTCAGTGCATAAAAAGTACAATTGTATTACAGAGCATTAATAATATTAGAACACTTCCATTATGTTACAACACGAGGGAAATTGCAATAACATTTTAATTTTAAAAGAATCTGAGAAGCTGACTGTCAACGGGTTTATTAAAAGTTGGGGATTTTGTGGGGACTTTGTATTTCTTACTAATGCAGCAGAAAATTGTTTAATCCCTTACTTCAGAAATATAAAACATACAAAGAGCTATTAGAAAGAATGCCCTGCTATAGGAAAACACTTGATGGCACAACTCTTAGGAAATTCTGAATCCGCTATCAGCACAGGCTCTGAAGTAAGATGGAGAGGAGAACATGAGAGGATGTTGTTGAAGGGTAGTATAGCATTTTTATAAAATCTTTAGATAGAAAAGAAGTTGAATAAAATCTGTGAACTCAGTGATGGCATCCATTTATTTAAAATACTAATGTTCATACAATATATAGCATGTTCACATCAATTATAGATATTAAGTAGTAAATAGCACTCTTCCTAAACTATATATCAACCCACATAAATAAACTTCCAGTATAAATTTTAGTCTTGATTCAGGGCATATTATCATCCTGCAAGTGGTCCATATTCATTTACATCACTGCTACATGAAAATTATCCAGAGACAGAGAATATAACTGATCAAACTACTCTACACCAGAAGCAAATGACTAGAGGGATGTTAGAGGAGTTCAAAATGAAGTTAAGTCTGGGCAAAGGAGGAAGGGAAATGTATTATTTTGTCTCAGTTTAAAGAGACTGGAGTATTTTGCTAAGGAGGATGAGCTATGAGGTAGACCAAGCTCTTCTCTCTCAGCAATTGTAAATCTGAAATTAAGAGGCTCCAATCGAGGAAGTATGGAAAAAGGAAGAAATAACAACCCTTCATTAAAGGATATATGTATATTGGTAAAACCAGTAACAGAACACAAAAACAACTAAGCCTTAATCCTATACCCAAAAAGTCCCCTTCAAAAAGGAAACAGTCCGATACTTCTCCGTCCTCTAGTGCAATCCTAACCACAGTTGGTAGGGGGCGCTGTTGGTTCAATGGAGGAGCGGAGCCTGCAGTGCTCGGTGTTGGTCAACATGGGGCACTGTTGGGCTCTAGTAGTCACCACGTTGTGGCCCCAGATCACGAGAGAAGCTGAAATGGAGATCTCCCCCAGCATCAAGGAGGGGAAGGAGAAGAAAGGGGAAAGGAAGGCAGTTTCTTTCCCACTAAACTCATGCTGTCTGCAGCTGTCTGTAGACAGGACTCCTCCTTTGTTCGTCGGTGGGCACAAACTCCACGATGAAATATGAGCAGATTCAGCTGGTGACAGAGCAGACTGTGGACAAACCAAGGCTGGAGAACAGACAGATGACAAGATCGAGAGCAAAACGGCCTCCGAGCTTTTCCAACACACCTTGCCTCCATTAAGGCATAAAGTCAAGTGTTCCCCGTTTGTAAGGAGAGGAGGAGAAAAACTCCTCCCCCCTCCCTGCAGTTTTTTTAGATGGGCTACTAGCCAGGAATGCAGGTCTGCCAGCTACTTCTTTTGTATAGTTAATTACCCCTTCCCCCTCCTCGTTCAACCTCCTTCTCTTATAGTAGAACAGGGAAAAGGAAAATTTCTGCTTGGATTTTTAGAACAAGTAAACCTATGACAATTTTAATTTTGGTTTCAGGTCTTAATGTCAAAATCTACTTTAATTTGCCGTAAATTCATCAAGTTTTCTGTTCTGTCTGAAAGAGTAAATAGTAAGCCGTCTCCTTGTCCTTATCTTAAGCCATGAGCTTTTGTGTCCTCGTGCTTTTGAGAAGGGGGAGTGAGAGTGAGGGATGTCTGGAAGCTGGCCAAGGTCAACCAATTACA
This sequence comes from Neopelma chrysocephalum, assembly GCF_003984885.1. Lineage (NCBI taxonomy): Eukaryota > Metazoa > Chordata > Aves > Passeriformes > Pipridae > Neopelma > Neopelma chrysocephalum. Next base: position 12,527,318 of record NW_020897731.1, on the reverse strand, counting down.
GGAATTGATGCAGGTTAATCAATGGCAGACGGGAGAAGACGAAAGTATTAAAAGTTGGAAATGTCAGGAAGATGCATATTTGGGGAGTAGGACTGGATATAGGCAATGGTAAATAAAAGGCTGAAAGAATTTGCATTCTTCAGCTTGGAAAAGTGTCCATAGAGACCTTGTAGCAGCCTTTCAATATGTGAGGAGGGCTTGTGGGAAGATGCAGAAAGACTTTTTCCTAGGACTGTGGTGTTAGGTCAAGGGCCAAGAGTTTTAAATTGAAAGAGGGTAAATTTGGATCGGACACAGGATGAAATCTCTTACAATGAGGCTGATATGACACTGCAACAGGTTGCCTAAGGAAGTTTTGGGTTCCCCACCCTGGAAGTGTTAGAGGCCAGGGTGGGGATGGGGCTTTGAGAAGCCTGGTCTAAAGAAAGGTTGTTGGAACTAGATGATCTTTAAGATACCTTCCAACCCAAACTATTCTATAATTCTATAAATTACTTAAAAAAGAGCAGTTATGTTTACTAAGCATGAGAGACAGAAAAAGCACGAGTGTGCATGTATATATATATAAAGATAAATATATGTTCATAATCATATTTATATACATACATCTGTGCTTTGTTAATCTGTTTTCAAAGACATATATGCCAGATTTAACATTTTTCAAACAAATGCATGTCAGATAAAAATGCACAATTCCTGCAACTTCTGATAGTGAACTTGAAGATTTGTTTTTTCATAATGTTTGAAATAGACTGCCTCAGGAAGCTATGCAAAAGCAGACGAAGCCTCATAGAAAGTAGTTTACTGGCATGGATGATGTTTCTTTCAAGTCTGAAACTTACAAAAGGTTTTCTTTATTAATAATTTCAGCAATTTAAATCTTCTGCTTATAAAAATCAAGAAAACTCCATTGACCTGTTTTAGAGCAGATAAGAGCTCAATATTTTTAATGTTGTGCTCAAATTTTTCAGATCTGAGGCATCCTCAAGCATCCATACAGAGTTAGACAGCCTAGCTCTGGAGATTTGTACACACTAAAATTAAACCTCAGAAAATTGCTGAAAGAATGAAAGAGTCAGATTCTCAAAAGTTCATTGGAAATGTTGGCTTTGAAGGGAAATGTTTTTCCCACAACTGCAGACATCAAACATGAAAAAGGGAGTTTGCTTTTTCTCTCACCTTAAAAGTTTTGTCTTCCTACATTTTGCATTAAGAAGACCATAAATGGGGATATGCTTCCTGATATTTTGCCATCTGTGATACATACTTTATGAACTATCAGAAATAAGAAAAAAATTCAGGTTTGGGACCAGTTAATATCAGAAAGAAGAAGAAAAAAGTGGTGGGACACAAAAACAATAACCGTGCTGTTATTGTAACATGTAACAAGCAGTCTCTCAAAGACATATTACAAAAACAGCAAAACACACTAAAAAACCCAAAGGCATTGAGAACTGTCTACTTTGAACGTGGTTATACTGAATTTTCAGCCAAGGGAAAAAGAACTACTTTTTCAACAGTCTCTTGTAAATTATTTTTCTTCTTTACCATAAATCAACAATACATTATAATCATTATTGAAAATTATCAGAATATTGAATAAAGTTCCATCATCTTTGCTTTAGATATGTTGCATGTATTGTTACTGAACTCAATATCATATAATTTGTTTGGAAATTCATATGTCATTTATGACATAATAAAACAAATCAGAATTAATAAAAGATTTTGATACATATTTAACTGCAAATTTCTCATTTATTATTTTAGTAATATAATAGTTTGCCAAAGCAATAACTGTATCAAAAATAATGAATAGAAGGAATCAAAGCATAAATGGTTCATTGAAAGATGTTGTGGCTTAGAGAGAGATGTATATTTTTTAGAATTATCTTTACCTTCATTATGCAATGAATATGCCCTGCAGACAAGCTGTAGTAATACATTCACTGAACAGTTCAAGAGCACAAAACAATATGAAAGGAACGGTAACAGTTCCCCTCATATAAGACAGAATAAAATAACTATTAATTAGAAATTGTGAATATAGTAGAAACAAGAGAAGTAAGTGCAGAAAAACTGGAAAGGTGTTAAATAACTTATTGACAGTGAACATATCCTTATACTGAAGAGAAATCTTATTAATCATGTATCCTTTCTATAGAGCATGTGGTTAAACATGTTACAATCATTTCATTAGAGGCTGCTAAAGGGTGCCTAGCGGCTCTCCAGCAAAGATACAATTAGATTGAAGTTTCATTATTCTTTAACGTGTTATGTTTCCCATTAGACAGTGATCAAAGAAAAAACACTAGAGGAGATCTGTAGGATGCAAGATTGATTACAGACTGATTCAGCAGTGTAATCACTGTTTGCTGCAGTCTCAGCATGAATGGAGTCCCCAGAGAGCACATTGCTATCTGATAGCACTACAGTAAGAGAAAAATCAAACTACTTTTAGAAAGTAAATTAGTTGGGGTTGCATTACACAGGAAAGGATTATAGCTCAGATAGTCGTTCTTCCTGGAATCCAAAAGCAAGTGTTCTACAAATATTTCAGTTTTCAGTTGTACATAAAACCCAAGTCCAGAACTGTACAGTTACTCTAGCAGAAACAAAATATTTATTCTTTTGGATTATTGTGATACATGCAGTTAATAGTTCTCCTTTTAGTGTGTAACTTCCAATCTCTGCATTCAATTTTTTTAATCAATCTTAAATTTCCTTTTATGTGGTTGTTTCTTTTTTCCGTCTTAATTCTCCATCAGCCAATATAATTTCACATCTGGAAAACTTACTTAGACATGAATTACTTGTTCCAAGCGCAGAAGTGACTGATGGTGTACGCCAGCAGTATAAATTTTCTGCTGTTATGAATTAGCAAATATCCACTGAATAAAATTTTACAGAATCTATTGTATGGACTTAAAGAGCTCTGTCTCAAACACTATTAAGGCCACAGAAAGACTTTACCATGAGATAAGCACAGAAGGGAGCAACAGGATGAAGCTAACTCCAGGCCTGGGGCAGGCACAATCTGGTTAGCACATCCTGGTTAACAGACCCAGACAAAAATTCCCACTGTGGCAAACTATGTGAAGAAGCAACTGCTCATACGCATGTCATTGGTCAAACAAAGATCACGCCAGGTTACGGGACAGGTGGCATCTCTGACCACCACCAGCTACTGAAGCTACCTCAAATATGCCTCCATGGATACCTGGAACTGGACTGAGAGTTAAGCCACCACAGCAGGAACTTGAGGTAAGACAAAAGTGGTACTGCTGTCCGGGTGTTATCTCAGACCTAGGGGGAAGTTAACACAGCTAGGAGAAGAATGTGTCACTGATAATGGATACAAAGAATGCAGAATTTACAGTCTACAAGGAAAGTCAACTCAGCAACTGTGCTGAAATCAGCTTGGACTGGGCAAAAAGTAATTCTGGCAGGGCGAGATCATGACCACCAACTCACGGCCCACAGATCCAAGAAACTCACTGACTCAAAAGAAGAGAAAGACTGAGCATGGGACTAATTATCATTAGAAGCAAGGAAATAATTTAACCAATAGTATAAGAACTGTGTAGATGATGAGCATTAATTCCTTTGGTTTTTAAAATGTATAGATAGTGAAAAGTTTTGAACGACCTCAGAACCCCTACCACCAAGAAGCCCACAGTGAAGAAGGACCAAGAGAATGCCACTGGATCCATGGGTGATGACTGTTCTACTGCTTTATCTCTCTCTCTCTCCCTTACTCTCACTCTTACTCTCACTCTCACTCTCACTCTCTGCTCTCTTTTCTCTCTCTCTACCTCAAATTCATTGTTCAATAAAATCCATATTATTAACTTCAGCATATGCTCTCATTTAAACCTTAATATGCGCAGAGGTATCTCTCACTAATCAGATCTTAACATTTTAACATCAACCATATACTTTTTGTTTAAAACAATGGTACGCAAATTTCCTCCAGGAATGTGCCTTCTCAGTAACAGCTCCTATATGTATACAGAGGAATAGAAATCCAAATTTTCGAACTGCGAAGGAGCCTTAAAGCCTTTTGCCAGTAGTATAATGGAAAATGAATCTCATTAATAACGAATGTGAGAAAATTCATGTTTCCTTCAGAAAGTTCTAGACATTTGGAAAAAAGAGGGAAGGAGAATATTTTCTTAGAAGTTTACACTTTCTATGTACCAAAGGTTTGAGGTTGAATTTTGTACTATACTTTTCACTGGATTATGACACAAATTCTCTGTTTAATTCCCTAGGTCATTACACACAATTCTCTATGTATTTTACAAAATTAATTTGTGTTGATTTCTACACATTTCATTTGCTTTGAATATAGCTATTTAAAAATCTATGCTATAACCCTATGCACTCTTTTTCTGTATTCTTAACACTGACTCTCTACTACCAGTTTTGAGACAAATAGGGGAGAATTAAAGAGAAATGAAAGCTGAACTTCAGCCAGTGTAGGCTCCTCAACATCTGCACTATTCATAGAATGTCACAGGAAAGGTATGTTCCACTTTTGTTTCCTTAGTGAGAAGGAAAATTAATTACAAACGGTGAATATAACATATAAATAATATGCAGCATCCATTTGCTACCACCTCTTAGGAGAAATGTATGAAATACATGTATTTGAAGAGCAATGTCATTGACAGGATTGAAGAATGAATTTAAAATTTCCGTTGAAGAAACATAGTATTTTATTTCCAAAGTAAATAGCTCTTTATTTTTTAAATTATTTTTTATCTCAATAAGCAGGATACCTTTTAGTTGAGCACAGTCTCATTTACAAAAGTACTTTGAAATATTTTGTGGCATCGGGAATATTGCAGTAATTTTGCAGTTTATGACCATTTTGATAAATAATCCTTCACATGTCATTGTGAATAGCTCATAATTACTGTTCATCCTACTTTTAGTTAATAACTAAATAATTCAATTTATGGAATAATTTCTCTATTATTAATATTTGTTTAATACATTACTTGACAAGGTATTCTTTTTATATCCTACCATATCTATACTGATGAAAAAATAGATTTTCTTTTTATTATTTTTTATATTTTATATATGTATACATATATATTTTGGGGCTGTTCAACCTCAAAAAGAGACAACTGAAAAGGGGCCTCATCAATGTCTTTAAGTATCTGAAGGGAAGGTGGCAAGAGGATGGACCCAGGCTTTACCTACTGGTGCCAAGCAATAGGACAAGAGGCAATGGGCAGAAACTGATGTACTGAAAATTCCACCTGTATTTGAGGAAGAACTTCTTTACTGTGCATGTAACTGTGTACTGGAACACGTTGCCCAGAGAGGCTGTGGAGTCTCCCTCAATGAAGGTATTCAGGAATCGTCTGAACACGACCTTGTGCGATGAGCTCTGGGGTGACCGTGCTTGAGCAGGAAGGTTAGACCAGATGAGCTGCTGTGGTACCTTCCAACCATACCCATTCTGTGATTTTGTGATTCTGAGATATATGGTATAGATATTGGAATGGAAAAATTATAACTTGCATTTACTTTATAGGGAATTCTACATGTCAATATTTTGTTTCATTACTCAGGAAAGAAAAATGCTGATGTTAGAAAATTGCTGGTGAAATGGAAAATCTGTTTCAATGCCTACCAACTCACCTTTTCCCACCTAGATACCTGTAGAGTTAGACCAATGACAGGCCAGATACTCAGACATAAGCACACCTTTCCATCTTGTGAGAAGACAGATAGGAGAAGGGAGACAGGAGAAACTGAGAGATTTACCTTACTCAGCAAGATAACTGGGATAAGTGGGATGATGGATAGAGTTAAACCTAGAGGGGATTCAGAATTTTAAGGTAAAAAGCAGCTGCAACTCCCTGGACGGACTGAGATCGACATGCTCCTCCGTACAATGATAAACATCTGCTCAGAGAAACAGAACTGAGTGTGAAACGAAGTGGAGACTACGTGGCCCCCCGAATTCTAATCCCAGCAGAATGGGAGAACATTGTGGTACTGAGACCCTACAGTACATGTCTGATAAGGGAGAATCAAGATGTTCTGCTGCTGAAGCCAACAACCATGTTGAACCCCCTTCTCAGGTGCCAAACCACGACCACCACCCCGCTCCCACTAGGTACACCAATCACAAATAGCCACTATAGTGACTAGAGCCACTCAAATTCCTCCCAAACATAAAGAAAATAGTGTAAAAGTAAGTTGGGGATAGAGGAAAAGTGGGAGAAGACTTCCACTGAAACTGCTGGGATCAGTTGATAGGCTGAGTCCATCTTCTTCCCCCCTCAGAGGGACACCTTGGGTGAGAAATATGCTCTACACACATTAAATACTGCTTTTAGGACTAGAGCTTTTGCTTGTGCTTACCCCATAGCATATTAATTAGATTCCTTTGTATCAGAGTTTGTGCTTGCTTAATATATGTATCAGCAGATTGCTTTAAAACATATTTTTGCAGCAGACACTATCATCGACAACCTCCGAACCCTATTAATCTGTCACAATCTGTGTGAATAAAAAGTGTTATTCCATAAACTGTTAAAGTGAGTCCTTGCAGTTGCCGGCAGCGGAAAACACCTTGGCAGGACCTGCTGAGGGATCCTGGCTCTGTTGAGTTCCCCCTAACAAGGGAGGTCAAGGTACTCTCTGATCTTGTGAATCTGTTGGTGAAGGATCTCCTTACGAGATGCTGACAGATTATTGGACACCAGGGTCTCAACTTTCCTGGGGGATCGATAAGCAAAAATCTGAACTCCCACCTTTCACATGACAACTGGTGACTAACAAGGAGGTCAGACAGGTCAGGATCCTCAATAGCAGCACAACTTAAGGAACTCTTTGGACTGCTCAGGAAAGCTACCTGGGCATGTGGTAACTCGAGGCGTTAGCCAGGTTTCATGTCAGCCAAGGAGGACAGCTGGGTATTATGCAAACTGAGAAGCCAAGAATTCTGCTTTGCTTCTAGCCAGCCCACCAGCCTGGGGTCCACTTAGTAAGATGACAGCTGAGCATAGTGTTAGAAAATCAGATTAACTAGCAGCTGGCTGCTTGGTCAGGCTATCAGCCTTTCTGATTTTCATAGGTGTTTCTGACAAAATCTACATGTTCCCAAACAACCATTCAGTTAAATTCAGTCAGGTATTTTTCTTGATTAAAACCTATTGAAAAATAACCTCACAGCTCTGCTTAAAACTTCTAGCTGTATATAGCCGTACATAGTACATACAGCAAATATATGGTGAACAACGTTGTTATACCTCTATGTAATTACATATAAGTAATTTATTGGAAACCTCTATGAATTTTTGCTTCTGGGGGTTTCCAGACAGCAAAGATAGGTGAATTCTTCATCCGTCAGAAAATATCTGGTTTAGGCCTATTCTTCTGTAGTAGTTTATCTTTTCAAAGATAGTTGTCATAATCTGTCTGCTTTTAGTCTTCCTGACTTCCTTAGTGCTCACGGTTTTTCTTTGATATGATTTAAAAATCCTTTTTTACTTCTTTTTCTTCAGTGAAAACAGTACTGACAGATGGGTCTACCATATATCCCTCCAGTATCTTAGTATAAGCTTCCACCAACTTTTCATATATTGTTACTTCTTTTATTGACCCATTGAGTCACATTTAGTAATTTAACAATTCATATCTTTGCCAACAAGATTTAGATATTAAAATATAATTTCAGGATAAAATAAACATAATATTTTGTTTTGCTATTCTAATTAAGTTGTCAGTTTTAGACACTGACAACAGTCAAACTTTAGTCAAACATAAAGAAAATTTTTTCTGTTGTGCAAAGTATTGAAAAAGTGGGCATTAGCTAGTCTTAAAGTTGGTAGGGAAGTCTTTAAACCTTTAAAAGGCATTTTCTTTTTCTGCGTGCTCCCAGTTTCTCATATATTAAGATGCTGTTCTGTGATAAGTGGTGGACAATATTCACATAATAGGTAACTTAATGGTTACTTAGAATACACAACACAGAAAGTAAATTGTATATACCCAAATATACCATAGATTTGGATTCAGGATTATGGCCAAATATTGTTACATTTGTAACTCATTGAGAAGGACACCACTGATATAATATTCATCCTGTGCCTTCAGAAAATAAAAAAGATTACCATACCAATCAGATTCAGTTGCCACTTCCTCTGCTGTAATTGAGAAATTTTGGGCCACACCTGAAGGCATTGCTTCCAATTCAAAAAATTAAGGTGGTCAGAGGTGTGAAGCACCTCTGCTATGAAGATGGTGAGAGAGAGCTGTGGTTGTTCAGCCCGGAGAAAAGAAGACTCTGGGAGACCTAATTGTGGCCTTCCAGTACTTGAAGGGTGTTTGTAAAGAAGAGGGAGAGAGACTTTTTACATGGGCAGGCAAGGGGGAACAGTTTTAAACTATAAGAGAAGAGATTTAGATCAGATGTAGAAAGACATTCTTTACTGTGAGGGTGATAAAGCACTGCAAAAAGTTGACCAGAGAAGTTGTGGATGCCCCATCCCTGGAAGCATTTGAACCCAGGTTGAATGGGGCCGTGATCATCCTGATCTAGTGGGTGGCATCCCTGTCCATGGCAAGAAAAACTAGATGATCTTTTTAACACAAGCCTTTCTGTGGTTCTATGAAACTTCTACATGGTTAAAACGAATTAAACTTGTCTACCACGATAAAATGAACACATTTAAATATGTATACGTGAATATGTCTGTCTTCATTATCTGAATCATGTTTAAAGCTTTACAAATTCTTAAAACAGATTTCATGAATGAGATTATCAGTTTTCTTGGAATGCTGTTTTTTTGCTGTTTGTGGTGGGGGATTTTTATGACCAGAAATATGTAAACATCTCTTACTAAAAATATGGATTTTAAAAGTTTAGAAAATGCGTGTAAAGCAGAATGTGCTAATAAACTGATAAAGGGGCAACTATTCATATAACTCCATGGAATTCAGTACCTTTCTGTTTGTGTATGCTGTGCTATACTATATAGTATATACTATATACCATATACTATATACCATATACTATATACTATATACCATATACTATATACTATATACTATATACCATATACTATATACTATATACTCAGAAGAATTTATTTTACCTATGCAATTGATAGTTTACTTTTATTATTGTGAATCTTAACATCCCAAGTAACACAGCTAAATGCTCAATAGAAAATACTTATGACAGCAGTTTTCTCTTAAACCAGGATAAATTCTAGAAGCCTAATAAAACAGCCATTGGAGCACCATGTCACCATAACAGGAAGAACTATTCTTTTTCCTTTTAAAGAGAAGAATTACTTTGTGTAAGGTCGTTAAAAATGTAAAGGAGAGGTGAAAGAAGATAAACAGCTGTTCATCATGTATGTGATGCATATAAGGTGTAAGGATATTTACTTAATCAGTCTTGCAATGTCATAAACCAAACATTTTAGAACTAGAGCAATTTTTTCAGTTCCGCTCACATTTAAAAATAACTATAACCAAATAAAAATTTTACATTCAATGTTTAAGTCTTGAGCTTAAAAAAATTATAAAATTTTTTATTGATATTAATACATTATTTCCTTTCTGTTGTTACACTTAGGTAGGTAAGTAGTCTTTGATATCATCAGGATGCATCAATATAACAGTCTAGAAAACAGAACAGAACAAAACATTTCAGTTAGAAGGGACTACACTGATCATCCATTCCAACTGCCTGACCACTTCAGGTCCACATCAGAAGTGTTTGCTTCAACTGTACTCTAATTATAAAAGTCTGATTTTAAAAAACCTCATTATTTTTCTTGATTTTAAAAAATCTCATTATTTTAAAAAAATCTCATATTTATGTATGCTGCTACTGTCCAACTCTTCACAAGAGAAAAAACTTCATTTTTTTAATATTGTTTTCATTTTCAGATATTCTTATGCCAAGGTGAAACCTTGCACAAAACCAGACTAAATTTACCTGCAATGAAGAACAAACAAACCATTCAAGCAGCTCTGGGGCAAAACTTAGTGCAGCTTTTTTAACTGTTGGAGCTACTGATTCTAGTTTGTGACAACACTAAAAAATAACCAAAGGCTATATCACCCCCTCTGGGTCTATGAAGAGCAAACCTGCTAGAATAGTTGAAATGGGAAGAAAAGGAGGAAAACAGTAAATAGCATGTTCCTGCATTCCTTGGGACTCACTGAGAGCATCTCTAGCAGAGTTTCACTGGGTCATTTCTCTATTGGATTAAGAAACAGATGGAGGAAAAAAGGTGAAGGTAAGAAACAGATGCTCTGTACAGCTTGATCCCCTGCTGATCCCACAAATAGAACAGCAGGTGCTTGTGCTACTGCAAACAGCTATAAAGAACACACAGATCGTTTCAGGCTACCTCTGTACCATTCTAGTGAAATGGTAAAACTGATTTTTTGCTTCCCTCAAAACTTGGCAAAATATTGCATGACACATTAAAATTTAATAAGTTCTCTCTGTTTTGTGGACAATTACTTAAATGTGGTAAAGCTCCAGATCTCTGCTTTGCCACGGCTCAAATGGATGTTTGATCCATTGCACTATTCACCCTTCCTCTGTATGACTGTCTCTCAGGATATTCACTCCAGTACCAGAGATGATTTTCCTCATGAAAAATTTATCCAAATTCATTCCTCTGAAAAACTATCTTTTTTACTAAATCATATGACAAACGTTATATAAACATAGACATAATATTTAAATACTGGTGGTTCATTAATATTTGGGTTTTTTCCTGAAGTTGCAGAGGTTATCATTCCCCCAATTGTTAATAATTTTTTTTCACTAAATAGAAATTACTATTTCTTCAGAGTTGCTAACTTATTTTTCTTTAGAGTGAAACTTTCTTAGTTTAGTAAAAAAAGGGTCACAGGAGCTGACATAGTTCAAATAGTGTTTGCTTACCTTTGAAAGTATTTGACTGAAATAAGTTGGATTATCCCTGTAGCTGACCTAGCAAATTAGAAAGGTAATGTAAGTGTGCAGTTCAGCTCAGCCTGAGAGGGTATTCTGGACTCCTTTGATACCTCCACTGCACAATAGTTTTACAGCAGCGCTTAAAGCTGTCAATTTGGTTCCAAAAGAGAACTTCAATGTTTTATGTGGAAAAGATAGAATAATTGATAAGGTAGAGTATTTGTTTGAAATCGTGAGATTCGAGATGATCTTTGAATGGTTTCTATTAGCTATGTGAATAGATAAACATACATTGTTACTGCTGAGGAGTTATAGAGTAAGCAAGAGAGTTGCTGTGTTCTCATGATCTGAGTCTTCTATGAGACCGTGGCCCCACTGAAAACAGTGAAGCTAGAATCTCTCTTTATTTCTGATATTATTCTCTTGTACTCCCTGAGTTACTCTCATGGGGAGTGGGATTAACAAAAATAATGACAAAAAATACTATGTGGAGATGGCTTTTACCAGAAAAGTTGCAACAGGAAAGTAGTTCCAGGAACATTTAATTCAGATGGCTTTAAAGAGGGCATTTTAACATATTCCTGTAAAGTAATGGTGTACATTTTCTCATTGTTAACAGATCAAGAATTTGTCACAGAGAACTCTGGCAGTTCAGTAGTTTTAAGAACAAATCTACAATAATTAGCCCTCTGAAGTCTAAAATGTATTAAGTGGGAACTACTGTATAACGTGAGAATATCAAGTTTTAGTTTAAGGTGTCTATTCAACAACACAGAGATGCTGCACAGAACACATATCAGTCAGGACATCTAGTCTGGTTGTGACCAGCACCAGGAGATCAAGGGAACAAGACACTAAGAGGTCACAGTATCCACACCCATACATCTCAGTTTCAGTGTAGGTGGGTAACATACACCACCAACCTTTCATAGACAAATGGATTTCTCCTTACTTAAGCCAATCAGTGGTCATTACCTGGGCCAGTATCACCTGCTGGATCCTTCCCCAAATGCATTAAATAGATGTAAAGTTGTTAATAGTTCATTTGTACTTCTTTGCTTTTTTTTCAGGTACACCTAAACCATTAGAGAGGGCAGATGTAGTCTGGAGCTTTCAGATAAGCCTCTCATACAATCATTATCTTTTCTCTGTTTGCTTTGCCCACCCATAACAGAATCATCTAATGAATTACAGCTGTGCAGATGTACTAAAGGTATCATTTTATCTCAGAAATACTGTAGTGTAGGCTTCACCTGTGACAATGTTTGAGGTCTTATTTGGTCAAAATAACAGAGTTCAGATCACTGTCTTCCCCTTGGCCCCTCACTACAGCAATATTTTCAATAGACGTAGAAGATGAGATGAAGCCAGTGTGTCAAATCACAGCACATCTCAGACTGTAGAAAAGAGGATAAAAGATGTTATAGGATTTTTTTTAAATGTAGTCAGCATGTTGTCAATTTATAACAAAGGCATCAGTACAAACAAACAAAGAAAAAACAAAAATTCAACCACATCACAACTTTATTTTTCTCCATGAGTAAAATAGGTTGGATGAGCAAAACTTCTTTTGTTGATGCACTGTATTATTTTGCTCAAAACAGTGGGGGAATCTCTAAGTATCCCATTCAGACTGAGAAATAATACTTTATCTCTTGTCGGTGATAGCCAGCAAAGGCACATATACTTCTAGTCTGTTCTAGAATATACAAAATATGTATTTCTCTAACTTCCTCTAGATGTACAAGGGCAAAGAATGAATTATTTGTCTTTGTAATCTGCAACTTTGCATACACGCTTTTAATACTTCCATCTAGAAGCTTTTGTTTTGTAGGTATACAAGCAATGGAAAACTCCTTTGGGCCGGGGAACTTTATTACAGAATCACAGAATCAGAGAATATTCTGAGTTGGAAGGTACCCAGAAGGATCATTGAGTCCAACTCTTAGATGAAAGGCTCATACAGGGATCAAATACACGATCTTGATGTTCTTAGCCCCATGCTCTAAGCAACTGTATCAAACCATTTTTGGTAGAATTCAGAATCATTGCACGTGGAGTCTGGAGCAAAGTGCAATAATATATTAAGTGATACAGAAAGTTTGTTTTTCAAGCAGTAAGCAAAGAAATTTGAAAGACACAGGACTGAATGAATTCCAACTGTGCTGAACTGTTGTGTGTATATACTTGTGTATAAACCTAATCAATATAAACTAGAAACATTTTAATTTCTTTTCATGGAATTTTTTAATGTTTCATCTATCTCTGTATAAGAACCTAGAATATTGATTGAAATGTTGCAATAGATTGCCTGTGCTCAACCCTTATATTCTGATATTCTTGTATCAGGTGAGAGGATTGAAACTAGATGATCTGTAAGTTCCTTCCAATCCAAACCATTCTATGATTGCATGATAGAAGTTTTAGCCGCAACTTCCTTATTGAAAATTTAATACTCTGGGAAATGAAATGTCATTTACACTGTTTGTCATTAGTAACATAAAGCCATAACAATCGTATTCTATCATGCATATTCTGTTTACCTTGAAACAGATATTCTCTTTTTTTTATTATCAATTCTGACACTATTATAGCACTTCCAAATTTCGGTATGGCAGTAAAATGCTGAAGAAGCAAAAATATAAATAAATATATATTCCAGTCATTCATAAGACAATTGTGTGTAATTTTTGGGAGTTTAGCATTGGTGTTTTTATCCCTCTAGCTACTTCTTGCTATGACAGTTACTGACACATGTCCTGACAGAAATGGAATTTTCTAGACAGCATGACTGAGCAGTTGAGCTCTCAGTAGTTACTGAACTGAATGTTTCTTCTCCAAAATAAAGCCATAGGGAAAATAGTCATCATTCCTGTCAAGATTCAGCCCAAACAGTTTACACAAACAGCACATTATTGGCACATAAATCTGCAATCTCAGATAATAGCTTGAGTAAAACCATTATGTTAACCTTCGAGACAATTAATTGTCCCTTATCACAACTTTGTGCCACATTTTTTATGGTAATACAAACATCTCATTCAAGTTTCTTTATAACACTTTATAAACACCTTTTAAAAAAATCCATACTAGTCAGTACTTCATATTCTTCAGAAATGAGGTGGTGAATTCTGGGAATTGGTGCAGAGGACCAGAGATGAGTTTATTCCTTCACAGTTCTGATATCCTGTTTATTAATCAACTTTGTCTGGAAAATCAATCAGTATCTTGAACTTTTGTGAAACCAAATAAAACTCAGTGATTTGTAGTTGTGTGACCACCAAAAATGGAAGAAGGCTGAGTCATAGAACCATAGAATCATTTAGGTTAGAAAAGAGGTCTAAGATCATTGAGTCCAATCTTTGACTGATGTCCATCTTGTCAACTAAACCATAGAACTAAGTGGCACATTCAGTCATTTCTTGAACACCTCCAGGGATGGTGTCTACACCACCTCCCTGGTGTAAGACTCCAGCCTTGGGAGCTGCCTTCTCAACTAGGAGTTTTATTTTAAAATATAGATATAGGGTTCTTTAATACCTTGAGATAACTAGGTATTAACACTTAAGATCCAATTCAGCCAGCTCCAAGCCACCCAAAGCATCAAGAAAAGAACAAAGAGAGAGAAGCAGAAGGAACCAGAAGAGAGAAGGAGAAAGAGGGAGAGATAGCTACAACTAGAACCTTGTAGAAGACCAGCTCTCACACGTTCAGGTGGCAGGGGAACACGAGGCAAACATATGCCCTTGGTTTTATCTGCTTTGATTTTATCTGGCCAACCACTCCAGGCAAGGTCTCTGGCCCACCAGCCACTCTGGGGTTCCAGGACAGGGTGAGGGGCAGTGTCCTCACTGTTCCTGCCAATCCAAGCCTGGTTTAGGGGTTCCAGAATGTGTGGTGTGTTATAGTTTCCCAGGGCTGTTTGTGACTGGCAGCTACTCTGGGGCTTTCTCACTGAGGGTCCAGGGTTCTGCCATGAGGAATACAATACCACCCCACCTCTGTGAGGTTCAACCCATCCCTTTCCCCTCCACACACTCACACACACTCCCCACAATGTGGTTCTGACCCAATAATAACTAATCTGGTGTCTAACACCTGGGCAGTCCCTTCCAATTCTTTACAACCCTTTCTGTGAAGAAATTTTTCCTACTATGCAATCTTAACTTCTCCTGGCATAGCTTGAGGCCATTTCCTCTTGCCGCATCACTAGCTGCCTGGGAAAATAGGCTGACCCCCCCCCATTGCTACAACCTCCTTTCAGGTAGTTGTACAGAGTGATAAGGTTCCCCCTGAGCCTTCTTTTCTCCAAGCTAAACAACTCCAGCTTTGTCAGCTGCTCCTCATAGGACTTATGGCTCTGAGGAGATGATGAAGCACAAGCAGGAACATAAGGGGTGACCGCAACTGTTGTAAAGAAAGTCAAACATACCACAATGCAAAGGGGACCAGGAGACCAGAGGATATGATTTGATTTAGACAAATAGCTGTATAAGTTGAGTGAATCAGCTGGCTATATCAAACGAGTGAATGAATTGATTGTATAAACGACCTTCTCTTAATTACTGAAAAAAATGCATGAATACCGCTGTGACCAAACCAGACCATCATGGGACAAATGTATACATCACTCAGCCCAACAAAGAATGTGAAAACTGAGCAACCAACAAAATGAACTTTGATAAGAACAGTGGGCTTCATCTGTATTTAACCCATGAATTCCTTCCCAGTGACTGGGAACACCCAGTATCATGATGGTAAGCATATTTTAGACTGTTGATGGGAATCAGGTTTGTGTAGCCATCCAACTCCATGTGCTTGTGCTGCCATTTTATTAAATTTCTGTGTGACTCTGATAAATCAAAATCTTTTGTAAAGTCAAATAACTTTAAATAAGTAAATTTAATATTAAGACAGTAAATCCACCTTGTGTGTAACATCTAAAGAACTTGTTAAGACAGTATTGGACACTGACAAGATGCTAAGAAATTGTTGCTCTGAGAATTGCTGAACTAAATACTGTTGCATGTATTATAAGGAGGTGCCACTATTTTGACAGACCAGGAATAATAACTGATTGTTAAAAATAATGAGGCTAGTGTAATGGACCAGACTTATATTAATGGCATTGCAAAGTCCACCCAGAAAGTTTTTTTCTGAAGTTTGGAGGAAAAAAAATTTAAACATAGTCAATGATGTATCTATTACAGAAACCTTAGAACAGAAAAAAACACTTATCTTTCATAGCATCAAGGACCTAGTTCAGTTAGAAGACTTACCAAAGTTATAAAAAAACAAGCTATGAATCTCTTGACATCTTAAAGGTACCACAAAACTTTGAAGAAAATGGAAACTATAAAGAGGGATGTATCTACTAATCTTTAATTTTTGTCCATGATCTCCTAAAGGAAAGGTTAGAAATTTTTTTCTAATGTCTCTAAGGAAATTGACATTTAGGCATCTGCATCCAACAAAACAATTGAGAATATCAGTGTTCCATTGTTGTTTCGTTGATGGAGTAGTATTAGCTCAACCTTCATCCGAAACCACATCTCGTTTATAAAGAATGTAGAATCACAGAATTATTTAGGTTGTAAAAGACCTTTAAGGTCATTGAGTCCAACTGCAAACCTAACACTACCGAGCCCACCACTAAACCATATCTACAAGGGCTACATCTACATGTCTTTTAAATACCTCTGGGGATGGTGACTCAACTACTTCCCTGGGCAACTTGTTCCAATGCTTGATAATCCTTTCAGTGAAGAAATTTTTTCTAGTATCCAATCTAAACTTCCCCTGGTGCAGCCGTTTTCTCTCATCCTATCATTTGTTACCTGGAAGAAGAGACCAACGCCCACTTCACAACAACCTCCTTTCATGTAGTTGTAGAGAACAATGAGGTCTCCCCTGCGGCTTCTTTTCTCCAGGCTAAACAACCCCAGCTCCCTCAGCTGCTCCTTATATGACTTACTCTCTAGACACTTCAACAGCTTTATTGCCCTTCTCTGGACATGCTTTGGCATCTCAATGTCTTTCTTGTACTGAGGGGCTCAGAACTGGTCACAGTACTCAAGGTACGACCTCATCAGTGCTGAGCACAGGGGGATCATCATTTCAGTAGTCCTGCTGGCCACACGATTTCTGATACAAGCCAGGATGTCATCGACCTCTTTGGCCACCTGGGCACACTGTTGGTTCATGTTCAGCTGCTGTCAATCAGCACCCCTAGGCCCTTTTCCACCAGGCTGATTTCTAGTCGTTCTTCCCCAAGCCTGTAGAACTGTATGTGGTTGTTGTGATCCATGAGCAGGACCCAGCATTTGGCCTTGTTGAACCTTATACAACTGACCTTTGTTTATCTATACAACCTGTCCAGATTCCTCTGTAGAGGCATAAGCATGGAGTTCCAAGCCACCTTCTGCATTTATCTGGAAATTATTACATCGATGCAAAAAGTGGAAGTTAGTTGAGACTTATTTTAGCACTTAGTAGCTAGATGCCAAAGAATATTCTGATAGAGCCATGCTTTCTGCTAGACTGAATCAACAATCTGATAGGAATGCAAGAGATGCAGAACTACAATGAAGCAAGGATGAGGGAATATATGTCAGTAAACCAATTCAGCACGTTTCAGCTATGCTGAAAGGCCTCCTCAATGAAGCACTGTGAATGTCAAAGGAAGCATGAAATATCTCCAGTGCCAACTCATATGAGTCACATAAAGGTGATTAATTGATTGAAATCCATATGCATTCTTAACCTTTCTTGTCTCTCTGTTTAACTAATTGCTCTTTAACATTTTCTACTTCACATATCCCTGGTGAATGTATTATGTAGAAAACGTTATACATTTTCCCTTCTTCTTCTCTCCGATTCTCCTTTTTTTCTGGCTACGATATAGTGACTACAGAGTACACCTTCTTTACTCTTGTGCAACATTCTGTACTCTAATTCTAATGGGCCAAGCTTCATCTCAGCTATCATTAGTAGTGTAAAAACTAGTCACATACTACCAGTTAGTCATTCTGGCTTCCTGCATTCAGTGGTAAATGACACTGAGAAGGTGATACTTTCCATATATTAAAGACATCAGTCTTCCATCAGATGGCTTGACTTCTGAAATCCTTTGTCTCCTCCGGTCTTTCTTCCTCTCTTTCTACTACCTAGGGATGAATTGGTCTTTAGGCTGTACCCACAAGTTGGCTTCTAAAAATTAATTTTATGTGAACTGAACTATCTGCCTTCGTTCTGAGGCATTAGAGCCATGAATGTAGTTGAAGATACTCTGTCTTGAGTATTTACAAGACTCAAGACCATTTTTTGAAACAAGTCATAACTGTTAAAAAACTAATTTCCCTAATCAACATGTATGAATTAATTAACTGGTTAACTGGTTTTACCCCATGATGAATTATTAATATTTATATGTTCCTTTAAATGAACACTGTACAGAAAACAAGGTACCTTTCCTGAGGAACCGATTTTTTTTCCTGTAATTGCAATGCACATTGATCATAAAATAGCATGTGACTGTTAAGATTGAAATGCTTGACTGAATCGGTGGTTATCAGAGAATATTTTTAAAAGAAGAATCTGTAGATTTGATGGCATTACATCAAAGGATGTTTCAGGAAATTAGATGAAAGAATCAGGAATGGGCTCAGGAGCATATAACATATTCATATCAGACCTCAAATGTTGTATTTTTTTTTAAAAAAAGTGAGGTAAGAGACAAAACTGGAATACTTGTAGAAAATTCTCTTCATTGCAACTTCACTCAGAATGAGTCGCACATTTTGCTTTTCTTTTGTTTGCTTGGTTTTTTGTGACATGTTACTTTTTGTTTTCTTTTCTATTAAATCTAATGGATAATTTTTCATTTTACGTGCATTCACCTCAACATTGACATGATCTGTATATTTGCAGTGCAGCATCCCGTAGTACAAAAAGCATAGGCTGGTGGTTCCCAGGTTGTGCTCTACTCATTTCAGATTTATGCCATTTTATGTGGAAAGTTCCACTTCACCTCTGCCATTTCTCCTTCTCTCATGGAAGAAGTACTGATAGAGGTACCATGCCAAGCTCTCTTCCTGTGCAGAAAGTACACATATCGCCAAACTTCATAATCTCTGTTTTCTGTTTCCACCCTCGTTCTATTCAGCCTAACCGAGTTCTACCATCTGTAGGGAGGGGATCCTGACAGGATGGTAAGGTCAACCACAATTTTTTATAGGAATCAAAATAAAATGTTTAAATATAACTGGAGCTTCTAATATTATCGCAGACCTCTTTTATGTCTTACTGTATTTTTCTTTCTCCTTTTATAAATTAACAATAGTAACACCACCAACAACAATGACAAATTATTAAATTTTCCCCAATTTTTTTTAATAAGAATTAAGAACTGTAACACTCTGAGACCTTACTAATTGTTATAATATATGTTTACAATAAGACTGATGCAGATAAAATTACTTTTAAAATGTCATTACTTTCAAACAAAAACAGTAGTACAGACAGACTGTTTTCCTTTGTGTTTTATCTGCTCTTTTTCTATACAACCAGGAAAAAATAGATTAAATATTTAAATATTTTTAAAAAAGTTTGTAATATTTATATTGATGTAACATATGTCCTGGTGGTTATTTTATAGAAATCACAGCAATACTAAAAAACACAGAAATGCAGAATGATAAGTTAAGACCAAAAAATGCGTGATAGCATATAAACTGAAGTAAATGATTGGTATTTTATTTGTGATCATTGAGTGGTATATTCTATGATACAACAGTTTCTAGAGTTATGACATTAATATGCATTACCTATTTTACTGAAAAGTTACAAAATATATACATTCTTTCTCGCTGCAATCTACTTTTAGGGAAAAGAAACAAGCAACACAGAAACTGTTTTAGAAAGACCTTTCACTGTTTCATAAATGTTTTGATCATATTTAGATTTAAAAAGAACAGCCAACAAACCCAACAAGTCACAACTGATATTATAGGATACAAGAGGACTTCTCTACTCTTACATCTCAGATCCATATTTCTAAGCATAATTTTATTTAGAGTTGTCAGGAATAACTAGTTTGCTATGGAAATGCATGGAAAATAGGTTTCTTATAATACCACATTCAGCTGCTTTAAATTGTAGCTGATTCTAAGCATAAGCCTGAAGCATGAGTGAATACTTTAATTAGCTTTTTTGGGTAATTTTTGTTAAAAGATAATTCAGACTATCAAAGTTGTAGTGAAATGTTTCAGAATAATGTCTTTTTATGCATTAGGCAATAAAGTTCTGGGTTGTCTCATGTTCATTAGATAAAGTATTTAAAGAAAAAAAAGGTAGTGAGTGTATACTTAACATCTTTGCTGTGATGAGTCTTTTTACCACTACAGAAGTTTATCCACTAATTACTTAAAAGCTATTGTAATATGAAGGTAAACAAAAACTAATTAAAATTTTCAGTTGCAGTTCTTAACATCAAAATATTCCTTCTTTGGAATAAAGTGTGCAATAGAGATTTTTCTTAAAGAAGTATGGAAACTTTGTGACCCAATTCTGTAAATATATCTGCTTTCCATTGACTGGCTGCTCAGAAAAGTGAGTGCTCTGGAGACCTCTAAAGTGTATGGATGGAACACTCTCAATACTCTCCCGAAGTCTAATGTAAGCTACTGTATGTTTGAACCATACAGCAAAAATAGAAAAGAGAAAAAAAACCCTGAAAACCAATCCAAACAAAAAAAAATTTGATGTGGAACTATATTTCAAATTTTTAAGCAGTTGTTTATTACACAGTATTTACCTATAGTAGGTATTTATAGCATAGCACAAAATTGCTAACTAAATGTTGAAGTTATTTTTATATAACAATAATGATTATTGTTAATTATTTCTTTGCAAAAATGTAAAACAGAACATAAAATATAGATAATTCAATAGTACACACATCACTTACACATATAAAAAAGTAATTTTTAAAACAGTTCTTCCTAGAACTTGACTGAGGGTACGTAACACAGTGATTCAATCAGCCTACTGTACCTTGTTTAAGTTCATTCTTTTCAGAAGAGTTATGTTAAATTATTTAAAAATATGGTATTTCTCAAAATCTTTAGTAAGCATATCCTGCTTGTTTAGTGTTTGCATTCCACCTTTACAAAAATTATTAAAAAATCTGTGGTACTATGTCAATATCAGGCAAAAGCTAACACTTGCAATACAGTTTCTACTAAGTTTATATCTGCTTAAGACTGTAGGCACTGAGGGCTGTCACAATGTTTCCAATACCCAGGATTTTGGTGGAGACAAAATGCCTTTCTAGACTTGTGAGAATATAGAATTAAATATTAATTTGATTTCTAAGTAGGTTCTTAGCATTTATATTGTTGAAGGTACAGTTGAAAAACATGAACAGAGTGCTTATCAAAACCAAAGTTTATAACATCAGTGGTAATATGATTATCACTGCCTTCCAGGCCTACTAGAGTGTAGTGCTATACTCCCCCCATTCACAGCTGACTTCCCCAAACCAACCCATTAATTATTTCATATCATTGAGACACACATAATCTACAAAAAGTTTCATTGGCTTCTTCCCCTTGCTGAATGATTTCTGAGCACCTCTAATTACTTTTTTGGTAAGTAAATTCTATCTTGAAACCATTGTACTTAAAATCTTGACATGAGCTAAAGGAAATACACCAAAGATGGACTTAAGAACTTATTGTTGAACAACATATATTTTTTAAAAAATTGTTCTAATAGATCAAATTATTGAATTTAGATGGAAGCCTCATTCACAGGAAGATGATATAGTCAAACAACCTCCTCTGCTCCCTTGTATGTATATCTGGCTTCTAGTGTAATACCCAGTCTTGAGTTCCTCTGGGTCTCAGGGCTTACACTTCAGTCTTTCTCAAGCAGACTGGTAAGGGGAAATCATGACATGACAACAGCATCCTAAGGTTGAATACCTAATATGCCTACTTGCTGATATGTATTGTTCTGGAAATTATGTTCTACACTTCACTAACACGGCATTTGAAATTAGGAGATATATACAAATTGGAGGTGAAAACATACATTAAAAAAAAGTGTGATAGAAATTAAATCCTTCATATTAAAATATAAACTTTGTAATGGTGATACCAGTTTTTAAATACACACATATGCCTGTCTGCATATAAGTAATCAGGTAGCAACAGGACTGCATAGTGAAGTTTGGTTTCTAGGCTGTTGGGGTGTAATGGTTTGAGAGCCCCAAAATCCAATTCTCGAGTCCAAACCCCCTCCCTCATCTCAACCCAGTGTGAGATGGGTTTTCCAGACACCAAACAAGACTCAATTTGGGGGAAAGGGAATTATATTACAAACACTGTACAAACAGATGTTATAATACACCATATACAATCATAACTACCTTTTCTATGATAAAGCAGTATTTACAATGGATCAAATCTCTTCTCCCTCCAAATAAAAGTCCAGAAGGGAAGAAGGAAGAGATCCTTTCCACTCTCAGAGCATCAGTCTCTCTAAGGCAGCAGTCTCTCTCTTTCTCTTCCATGCAGCAGCTGTAGCTGGATCACTTTTCATTACACAGGAGGTGGGGGGGTCTCCAAGCCCCTCTCGGCCCTTCGACTCCAGGCGAGAGTCTTTCTCTTCCATGGGATGTGTGTACCGGGACAAAGGTCACTTCACCACGTCATATCACGAAGTGCAGGGGTCTTTGTGACAGTCCCTATCCTCAGGGGATTCAAACTCCCTTGCAGAGCTCCCGTGTTCTGATCTCAGGCTGCTAACTTAGCAGCAGCAGTGGGGTGGGGGGCAAAACCCTCCTCTGAATTCCATTCTGGCCATCCCGGTCCAACTCCAGGATGCCTGAGCTTTCTCAGCTCCTCTCTCTGCAGTGCATGCTGCATTTTAGGACTTCCATCCAGTAGGAGTCCACCCCCTCCACTTAGGAGGGATTTCAAAAGGAGTTTGGGGGTTCTTACCCCACAACTCTGTCCATAGAGATTAGTTCTGCTCTCTGCCAGCTCTCTTTCTCTTTCAGACAACTCTGTGTCTTCCTGCTCGGCTGCATGTTTGTTTTGCTCCTCCTTCAGTTCTTATCTTCTTCTGGCTATTTGCCACTGTTCTCCGGTCAGTGCTGTTCTGCCGCTGCTCCGTCTGCTGCTCACGGTGGAGGAAAAAAACTCCCAGCTTCGCAGCTACAGATACTTAGCCCAGTCTAACACTGTTACAAGTCCCTGTAGCCCCCCAGCCAGGGTTGGTGGGGGCCATAGCCCCCAACAGGGCTCCGGGCCCCTTCCTTGTGGCTTAGAACATGGTCACCTCTTCTCCAACTAACAACTACAACTACCTTCTTTTCTGGTCTGGGTGATATGTTTATATTTTGCATAGCGCGCATTGGCTCGACCCCAAAGGTCACCACCCCCTGGGGGTTTACCATTTTATAACTCTAGGGGGAAAATTATTTTTTCCCCCACCACAAGGTGGTTTTTTTATATTTATCACTACTGTTTCAGATTCTATTCCTAAATTTTTTCCTTCAAATATTGACTTCTCATTGTTAAGTCAAAATGCTACGTTTTTAGAAACTAATGTGGCATTTTATGGCTCATATTTTAGAATATGGTTAATATCTAGAGTTTTCTTCAGCTTTCCATGTGCTCCAGTTGTATATTGCATACTCCAAGGTTCCAGATTCACTCACGGAATTTTCACTTTCCACATATATACCAATGGCAATCTGCTCTGTTTTTCTTTTGAAGCTTCCATCCCTGAACTGAACTTAGCATTGCCTGGCTGTTTTTAAATCACCTGGGTCTGGATGTCATCCAACATTCTGCAAACAATCAGTAAAGAGAGGAAAAGGAGTTTGTTTTGTTTTGTTTGTTTGTTTATTTGTTTCAGAAAGATGTTGTGGATACATTATCTTTGTTTAAAATATATTCCTTATTTAGAACAGTAAATGTGGTATGTCTCCATATCTTTTTTAAATGTTGAAAGTTCACTTTTCAAGGTCAATTTCATTGTACTGGATATCTTGAGCTCAGCAACATTTCTGATCAAATGAGATTTCTGCCTTACTAAGGAGTAAAAATATCATTTTGAGTTCAGTGTATTTAATTTCCGATCCTGGTTGCTTTTCATTATTACAAGTAGCCTGTGATACTACCATTCTTTGAAGAGTTAAATATTAAATATAGTATTACTAAACTGCTTAAAAATTGATACTTTTCTTCATAATAGAAATAAGAGAAAATATTTGTTGGAAGGGTACTCCAATAACTTCCATCTTCACAGGGTTTTGCTATGAATTAATCCCTACAAGGGACAATCAAAGCATATGATTTGCATATGTAAAATATATTTTCTTCTCTGACTTTGTGGATCTTATTGTTCCATGCATAAGAGTGGCATTAGACACCCTCAAGAGTAGAGAGAATGTTAGCAATTAACCTGAACAATCTTTCAGTGTTAAGCAGAAAGATTAGTCTTTCATTCTAATAAAATGAAGACTTTTCTGATTATGAAAGGGCAATCAGAAAATCATGAGAGTACAGGATGGATCATTAACTTTCTGTTGAAGTCACGCACAGCAGAAAAGGACTGGGTATCCAACAAATTCTTTTTCAAAAAAATTGTTCAATGCTTTGCTGTTACTTCTAAAAGTGATAGTGAGATACCTTTGGAACTGAAGTTCTGGAACCTGAGTGGACTGGTTTGTGGAAAACTTCAAAGAATCAGTTTTGGATAGGGAGTTGGACTATCAAATACTGATCTCTTTAGGGAATGGAATGTTTCAGCCTTCCCACAAGAGTTTGAATGATGTGTAAAAGTTCAGGGAGAGATTTCAGTTGAAAGGTATACTCAGTAAGGGATAAAAAAAGTAAAGGTACTGAGAATGTGGGGATGGCAATCAGAAGAGCTCTTTCACAGTTTTATCTCATGTAGCTGCAAACATGCAAATTGGTAATTTAACTTTTATTATGGGTTGGTAGAGTATTTTCTGTTTTGTTTTGAGTTTGTTTTTTGTTCTGTTTTTTTGTTCTGTTTTGGTTTGGTTTAAATAAAGGGCATTTTATTTTTGCTTATATCAACACTAACAAAACTATGTCATCCATCTGTATTCCTATAAGTACTGTGTAAATATACTGTTAAGGGTGGCAAGCAACTGTAAATGAAATTCAATAGCATAAACAACCATAATTAATTGTTCAATATAACTTTCATATGAAATAATAAAATAAAAATTGTTTATAAAAGTTGATTATAATGGATGCATTCT
Organism: Neopelma chrysocephalum; assembly: GCF_003984885.1. Lineage (NCBI taxonomy): Eukaryota > Metazoa > Chordata > Aves > Passeriformes > Pipridae > Neopelma > Neopelma chrysocephalum. Next base: position 12,502,059 of record NW_020897731.1, on the reverse strand, counting down.
ACTCACTGTAATAAATACATTATATAACCTGTGAGTGTCCAGACTTAAATCTAGGTAGACTAGGAATGAAGATTCATATGAACATTACATCATAACATAAGACATCTCTGGCAAAAATATCACTGTTAATGACTTATGCAGAAGTTCCTAAAGATGTTGTATGTTTGTGTGATTTTCCATTTTTAATGGAAAGAAAAGCAGTGATTAAGGTCACCATTCTCTGTCAGAAACAAAACAGACTATAAAAAATGTTATATCACACATAGGGAAAACAAAATTTCTTGAGAGGCACGTACATCGTTACAGAGAAATTACCAAGGGGATTACCTGAAAATTGCTGGTAAAGCACCTTTTGATTATCCCACAGTTCATTTTTACACCTTGATAGACAAGCAGGAGGATCAGACTTAATCATGAAAACCAGAGAGCAATCATTTCTTTCAGAACTAGTTATCAGTATTTACTTTTCCATGCCACCCTTTCATTAAAGTTTATCTGCTAATTTCTGTATCACATCTCTGAATTATTAGCATGTACTGCAGACTGCAACCTGAAGGCTAACAAAGACATATTAATAACATATGGCATTTCATATAAGGTAAATTACAAGTGGAAATACTAATGAGAGAGATGATAGGCACTGCAGTGACCAATATCTTAGATAAGGTGAGAAAAGGGGAATTAGTTGGGGTGAAACCTGAAAACTTAGGATGATGCTGGTTATATTGATATGATTTGAATGCAATCGATCAGCAGGAGATTACATTGAGCCAAGAGACACTTTAGAGCACTATATCCCTTTCCACAGAAATGATTTTTCATTAAATTATGCACTGTACAAAAAGATTCCCTTCCTTCTTGTGTTGGATACAGTGATCTAGAGTTCAGTCTTCCTGGTGTCAGTCTAATACTCATACAGCTGTGAAGCAGGTGCGAATACATTTGACAGGTTCAGAGGGAGCCATAGTTTTTTCTGAATCCAAATTTTCAATAAAGTGTTTTATCTGCAAGTAAGGGACATTAGGACTTTGTATGCAACTCTTCTGTATATTAAGTTACAGAGAAGTTACTGTGTTGTTGCTGTGAGCTTTTATTAGAGCTCTTGAAATCCAGATGTAGCAGACATAGCAGAAACTAATGTGTTCCATTATGTTGGGGAAAGGAAAATGAGATTCCTGGTATCCAGAAAAAACTCATGTAACAACCAACTATGTAGTTAAAAGATTAAATTCCCCAGAGGACTGAAAACTTCAGCTTTGTGGTTGTTTGCACAGTCAACACATCCTGTAATACAAAGGGTAAATAATTTTTTTTTTCCTGACCGTACCTGCAGGGCTGCTGGTGTTATTTACTAGCAGGTATGCTGGAAATAAGGGATAAACACTGTAACATACAAAAAACTTCCCAAAATAACCTAAATACATCTGCAAACTTTATAGATCACCAGTAAATATTTTATTCCATAATAAAACACTGAAAATTTATCAACAAAAAAATTTCAGATTAAAATTAGGAATAAGATTTAGAGATAATTTATAACTCTCAAAAATAACATATGACATATGGAATGTTTTCCTAAATATTTAAATATGAAGAAAAAAGTTTACTTCTGAGGTTCAAAACCAGTAAAGAATCAAGGAGAAAGAAAGTATACCAGCAAATATGCCAAGAGGGATAACCCATACAGCAATGGGGAACAGGCATTGAGTTGATCGTTTCTTTTCCTTTCAGTATTTCATTTGTTTATTCATTATATGCCAAAATAAAATATTGGCATCCTTTTTTTGCTACAATGTTATTGCTGCTGCTTGCTTTGCTAACATCCAGGCCTTGGTACACAATACCTAATTCTACCATCATCTGCCGTCTGCTGCCTTGAGCAACTGACAACACTGCTTTGTTTAAAACTGCTCTGTTCTTGCCTATTGTGGCAGAAATCTCTCTGCTGCATAGATCTTTAAGAAAGCTTGTTCTGCCTTCTTGACTTTTAATAAAAAAGGAGAGTAGAGTTCTGTCTTTGTATCACAGACAATCTGATAAATAATCTTTAACTTTCAAATAAAATAGTTGTTTTCCATATTGCATATGTTGCTATAGAGTAATAAATTTCAGCACAGGCATGTCAAGAAACTGTTCTGACTTAAGTTGCTGCAACAGTTAAGAATCCAATATTCCTTTCTTCTGTGCTTACTGTCAGTTCTGAAGAAATTATGAGAATAGGATTAAAACATGAAAATTTGTTAGCTTTGTTCTATAAATGATTTCACTTTCATTCCTTCAAGGCTTTTCTTCATAATAAGTTCTCTTGTAAACAACACATAAAAGTGGTGTCCTGGTTCTGGTCAGGACAAGGTTAATTTTTACAGTGACCAGAAGGGGACATGGCTAGGACTCACAGCTTATTCTACACCACCTCACCCATTGCTGGGGGTGGGTGGAAGGGAGTCTCTTCTGAAGAGAAGGGGTTCCTTCTGCTTGAGTAAGTGTGGCACTGGTTCCAAGCTGGAAGGAGTACTCAGGGTAGCATGGCTGTGATTTAGTTGAGTTCTGCAGTGAACATTTTTACATGTGATTTGCTCTCTATTTTGTACACTTATGTTATTAATTTTGTTGCTGTTACAATTTTGTTGCTGTCATTTTCTTATCTCATTGATGTTTCCAGTAAATTTTTCTTAACTCAGTCAGCAATCTTTACCTTTTGTGCCTCCAATTCTCCCCTCCAGCCCACCACAGTGGGACAGAGAGAGGAGGAGTGACTGAGCACTAAATTGAGGAGTACTATTCCTAAATCATAAGTAAGTTTTGGTTGGTTTTTTTTGCTGCTGTTGTTGTTTTGGTAGTTTTTTGTGGGATTTGTAGGTTTTTTTGGGGGTGGGTGGGTATGTTTGTTTTAATATAGCTATTTTGCATATTCTTTAAAATATATAATATACTTGAGACTTTAAGTAGGAAAAAAGATCTATTCAATAGACTCTCTTCCCTGCTACTTAGCCACAGGGGTCACTCTATGCCCCTCCTCATGTTCATAACTTCCTGGTGTTGTCAGATATATCTTGCTTCACCAGTTATTCAAATTACTTACAGATAGTTTGTTACATCTCTAGCATCATAGGAACATCTGTCACATTATGCTACAGAGAAGTCAACATTGACTTTGCTTCTAAAAGTTACAGTTCTCTGGTAAATTTTGTAACAATTACGGGCTGATTATACCTCAGTAAATCTATGTAAAATTTTACCTGTTTTAATTTAAATCTGTTCAAGAATTACCAGAAGGAGAGTGTATTTAGAGGCTAAACAATGTGATGTATTAAAAAAAGAAAACCAACCAAAATTTAACAAAACAAACAAACAAAAGAAAACTCAAAAAACCCTCAAATCCTGTTTGTTATATCTGGAAAAAAATGCAAAGGAATATTACATTATAAAACTCTATCAGTCTGACAAAATTTTACATAAATTATTCCAGCTATCATGTTCTGTCATCTGAAGCTGCTAGATAACCTCTTCATAGAAGAGATGAACATTTAACGCACTAGTCATGTATATTGCACCAGTGTATGCTTGGGAAAAATGTGAAGGACAGAAGGATGCAGAATTCTCAGCTTTACATTCAGCTATAATATGCTCTCTAACATATGGAAGCTACAGTGTGCTTTTCATAGTCTGCAGAGTTTGTTAGCATGACAGTAAGCATATGCCAGTTCTCTCAACCTTTAAGAGGAAATGGCTTTTGTTTGAAATAAAAAAAAAGAAACACTCAAGTCAGTATTTATCACTATCTTCCCTCATAGTTTTAACTATGTTCTGTAGTTTTATTCTGTTTGACAGGGGGAAGAAGGTTCAGATAATTTTAGTCTCATGTTAATTCGTGGAGAAATAATGAAAAAGCTTTCATAATGTGTATCAGAGTCAGAAAACTGTCATGCTGATGTGTAAGATCTACTCGCATCTGTACCCAGTCCTGTGGTATATGTCTGTGTATATTTCTTAAGGAATATACCAAGAGGTTGGTCGCTAGAGGGCATCAAATCTGTGTCCTAAAAAACGATGAAAGAAAAGCTGCAGATGCTTTAAAAGAACAAGGATCATTTATATCTCTGTTTGCCAAATGTTGTTCTGGAGATAATAAACCAATTCATGTATATTTTTAAAATCATTTTATTGTAGATGTTATCCACCTCGTAAAACTGTGCAATATAAAGCTTTTGAGAAAAAAAAGGGGGAAACTCCTCCCCCCCCCCAAAGTAATATTAAAGGTATGACTTTCAGACTCTAAAGAAAGATTTATGTAGAGCAAGAAGGTGGAAAGACAAGAAAACACAGAGCATCTTCCATTGCTTTTTACCATCAAGTCAAGTTAATTACAGGGGAAAAAAAAGCAAACAAAAAATGCGCAGAGAAACACATACCTTGCATATGTCTCCTTTGTTTGGCATCTTCTAAATATAGATTTCTTCTCAAAGCCGCTAAACCTCCTTTTACAGTACCCTCTTATTCTGGATACTCCTCTGGCTCACACATACTTTTGTGTCCATTCTTTATTCACTGTCAGATGTCTTCTGCATTCTAGGATGTACTTCTCTTCTGGAACTGGACATCCTTTCATATACCACTTTTATGTATTTTCAGGGGTCTTAGCGCCTAGAAAAAAAATTGACAGAAGAGGTCATAATATTTTATTGCCTATAGAAATAAGGAAAAGCTCTCAAACATGTAATAACTACTGGGTTGTATGTAATGATGTTTTTGCAAGACAGTGTCAGCTAGCTGTTTAACCTCAGCTAGCAAGTTGCACCACACAACTGCTTGCTCACTTTGCCACAGTGGGATGAGGAAGAGAAAAAATGAGAAAACTCACAGATGGACATAAAGACAGTTCATTAGGTAAAGCTAAAACACACATACAAGCAAAGCAAAACAAGGAATTCATCCAAGGGCAAGCAAGTGTTCAGCCATCCTCAGTAAAGCAGAGGCTCCATCATATGCAATGCTGAAGACAAACACCATGAGTCCGAACATCCTCCCCTTCCTCCTTCTTTCCCCTGTTTTATATGCTGAACACGATGCCATGTGGTATGGAATATCTGTCTGGTCAGCTGGGGTCAGGTGTACCAGTTGTGCCCCCTCCCAACTTCTTTTACACCCCCAGCCTCCTCACTGGCAGGGAGGCCTAAGAAGCAGAGGAGGCCTTGACTCTGTGCAAGCACCACTCAACAGCAATGAAAAAAATCCCCATGTTATTAAGTTTCCAGCACAAATCCAAAACATAGCCTCATACAACCTAATGTGAAGAAAATTAACTGTATACCATGCCAAAACAGCACAGATAGATATACATCAAATAAATTAATATTGCAAGTGTATTGGGTAAATTTACATGCTTTGATTTCCATAGAATTAATGGTTGTCAGAGTTTAATAAACACACCCTAGCTACTTAACCAATAAAACTGAGTAATTCCAGTATCCTTAAAATGTTTTTAGTAAAACAAGGTGACATCAATCATATTGATCTGATATTGTTTGTTTCTGCACTAGATCCAGAGTTAGATACACAGCTACTCATTTATAAAATGAAGATAATAGTTATGAGTTCTGTTAGTTGCTTACCTGGCATATCGAATTTTAACACTGCAGGCATTCTCCAGACAAATAACTAGTTTGATTTGAAGTTCCAAGACATAAAAGTATCCATAGATTTTCTGCATCCAGAACAGTTCAAGATTCTCAAAACCTACCAGGAAATTGTTAACATCAAACCAGAACATAAGAAAATAATAATAAGAACTCCTCACAGGCAATATAAAATTATTGAGGAGAAAAAAATCAAAACAGATGGTGTAACAATTTTCTTTTCTGAAATCTTTGGGAAAAGACTGCATACGTAAGACACAGGACATAATTATACAGAAGTCTGAGGTAGTAAAAGGTGACTTTGAAACTTATGACCATAATCCACCTTTCAAGATTTCATTTTTGTCCCATATATCTAACTGTAAATAGAATTCAGAAACTCTTATGGGAGGCTGCTATTCCTTGAAGTTTTAAAAATTGTTGTCCAGAAGAGAAGAGAGCTGATAAATGCACTCTGTTTCTACCACATTATTGCAATTGCTGTAATTCTTTCTCACTTACTAGGTCACCTACTGGGGTACTAACCCTATCACCTTTTAAATAAATTTTAATTCCCCGCATCTTGCCTTGTTCTTTAAAGTTTAGAAGTCAATGCTTTAAGTCAAGCAATACCCTAAGGGTTTGATTTTTTTTTTTTACTGCTGTTCTAAATGTGGATATGAGTGTATAGAAATGCCATCTTATGTGTTATTTTTATAGTTGTTGTTGCAGTTTTTACCGGTCAGTGACATCCTCATCAAACAGATCACAGGTGCTGATGACAAAATAACCTGTACTCATTCCCTTTTTTTTTATATATATAGAATTCTGTCATTCATTCAGTTCTAAAGTAGATTTTTGCTAAAAGGTTCTCCAAAAGTCTATAGAAAAGCACAATTTTTTTTACTATTTAACACTGAGAAGAATAAATATTAGAAATAGAGTAAAGAACAAAATCTTTATTTAAAACTTAAAAAAGGAGATGGAAATTCATCTTAGAAGGTTCCATAATATTCCACTTGTCGCATATATAGTAATAAAAAGACATAACACAGAAAATGGTTAGAAAGTATTGTTTTTCTCTATTGTAAAGCAAATCCTCTTGATGGACTGCTTTAACACTTCTGTTTCTGACTTTTCCCTTTGAATATATGCCATTTTGCCTCTGAACAACAAAGTAAGATACAGAATACCTTTCAAAGAAAAGAAATTAAGGGTAAACCATATATTTAAATGTCAGCATTTAATTAAGTTGTGTGGGTGAAGTTTGTGTATTTTTCCAAAGATTTCTTTTAGACTGTTGCACAGAAAAATGTTTTATTTCTATAAGTACAGTGAGCTCAACAAATAGTGCATCATCAGATTGAAATTCCATTTGAGTTCCTAAATACTTATTTTGGTTTTATGTTATTTTCTTCTAGCTTCATTTGCAAACAGTAGCATATAAGCTATCTGACTAATATTATATATCATACTCAAAATTTTAGTATGAATAAGACAAAAACCTCTGAATGACAGCCAGCCAGAATGAATTATTAAAACAGACTTGCTAGTATCCAGAGTCTTATATTTTCTTCTCTAAATATCTAAATTGAGACAGAGAATTTTTAGGCTACAGCCTAAGTGAGACCTGTCCTTTGTAGACACCTGCACCCTTATCCTGGAAATAGCCAGGAATTCATTTTGTTAACCTCAACATCAATCAAGATCAAGTTAACAATGAATTTTTGACCACTACTGACCTCAGGTTTGGATAGACAAATTCATATAACACCAAAAACTTTAAGCCTCAGTCTGGAAAAAATTCCCAAATATTTTTTAGAAGAACTTGATTGATTCTGTCACTGATTGTTAAAGTATGTCAGTAGGGCTGCATGATTTAATAATTATCAATGAAGGAAACAATGGGAAAAGGTTATTGCTTTAAACAGGTGATGACAATCTACATTTATTTATTCATGTGTTGTCTTCTAACGTAGTCCTACCATTAGCACCATAAAAATGGCAAAAAATTTACATCAGAAAATAAACAAACAAATCAGTTACTAAAGTACAGAATCTATTCAGAAAAACAGTGTTTATAGTTCTCTCAGTACAAATTAAAGTGCACCAAAACTTATTGTACACAGGGATCTTGATTCCTTGCTGAGACGGAGTGAGATTATTAAAGGAAAGACGAAAAAAGGCGGCAGAGTCTACTTTGAAATGCCCCATTTAATTAACATTCAATGCTGAGGAGTTTGCTCTGCTAACTTCTAAACCATGGCTAGGCTTCGCGAACGAAGATTTGGGAAGGGCTCTACCCATTTTTCATGCAAGCGCGTTGGTGGCTAAAAAGGCCAATACGAGAAAGGCATGTCCGGTTGCAAAAGACACAGCAGAAAGACTCCTTAGATAGTATATTCTGCAAGGTTCGATTCTTTCTGCGTTGTCTTTTCTCCTCAAGAGTGATCCTGCGTGCTTTCTCAAAAGCATCAGCAGCGTTATAAATGGTCTGTCTCCAGGCCTCCCGATTAGAGGCCAGAGTGGACCAGTTATGGTGATCAATATGCCCGAGGCTGAGTTGTTGCTTCAGGGAGTCCTTGTATCTTTTCTTTGGAGCTCCTCTCTTGCGGCAGCCAGTGGCAAGTTCACCATAGAGCAGGATCTTAGGGAGGCGGTGGTCCTTCATCCTAGAGACGTGCCCTGCCCATCGCAGTTGCGTTCTCAGTAACATGGCCTCAATACTCGTAATTGCTGCCTGTTCGAGAACAGATGTATTGGTCACATAGTCTGACCAGCGGATGTTAAGGATTGTACGGAGGCAGCGTTGATGGAAGCGTTCTAGGAGACGCAGGTGGTGGCGGTAGATGACCCATGATTCGGAACCATATAAAAGAGTAGACAGCACTATGGCTCTGTAAACACTGATCTTGGTGCTTTTCTTCAAGTGTTTATTACGCCATACTCGTTTATGGAGTTTTCCAAAAGCACTATATGCCTTCGCTAACCTATTGTCTATCTCCCCATCAATCTTACCATCTGAGGAGATGAGGCTGCCTAGGTAATTAAACTGTTGGACTGAATTGAGTTCTGACTGGCCGATGGTGATGTGGGGATGGTGGGGGACTTCCTGAGGTGCAGGCTGATGGAGAACTTCTGTCTTCTTTAAGCTGACTTCCAGCCCAAAGAGCTCAGCAGCATCTGCAAAGCAGGATGTTAAACGCTGCAGAGCTGCTTCTGTGTGGGCAACAAGGGCAGCGTCATCAGCATAGAGCAGCTCCCGGACAAGATGGTTTAGGGTCTTAGTATGGGCCTTCAGTCGCCTTAGGTTGAATAGGCTTCCATCAGTACGATATCGTATGTAGATACCGTCCTGATCATCGAGGTCTGCCGTGGCCCTTTGGAGCATCATACTGAAAAAGACTGTGAATAGGGTAGGAGCGAGAACGCAGCCTTGTTTCACACCATTCTTTATTAGAAAGGGCTCAGAAAGTGTGTTGCCATATCTGACTTGGCCGTGCTGATCCTCATGAAGTGAGATGATCATTTTAAGGAACTTGGGGGGACAACCTAAACGTTCCAAAATCTGCCAAAGACCTTTTCTGCTCACAGTATCGAAAGCCTTGGTGAGGTCGACAAAGGTTACATAGAGACCTTTGTTCTGTTCCCTACACTTCTCTTGCAGTTGTCTGAGAACAAATATCATGTCTGTGGTGCTCCTGTTGGCTCTGAAGCCACACTGACTTTCAGGTAGAATTTCTTCTGCTATAGCGGGTATTAGTCTGTTCAGGAGTATTCTTGCTAAGATTTTGCCAGCAATGGAGAGCAGAGTAATACCACGGTAATTTGAGCAGTCTGATTTAGTACCTTTCTTCTTATACAAGGTGATGATGACTGCATCTCGAAGGTCTGAAGGTAGTTCGCCTAGTTCCCAACAGCGCACCACAAGCTCATGAAATTTAGCATGGAGTGCAAGGCCCCCATGTTTCCAGACTTCAGGTGGGATTCCATCAACCCCAGCTGCCTTGCCGATTTTCACCTGCTGTATGGCCTTGAGGATTTCTCCTAAAGTGGGAGCAGTATCCAATTCATACTTCACTGGTTGTTGTGTGATGGACTGAATTGCTGAGTCTTGGACTACACGGTTGGTACTGAAAAGAGTCTGAAAGTGTTCAGACCATCTATTCAGAATGGAGGTTTTATCTGTCAGAAGCGTTTGACCATCTGCACTAAGTAGTGGGCTATGGACTTGGTATGTAGGTCCGTATGCTGTTTTCAGGGCCTCATAGAATCCTTTGTGATCCCCTGTATCTGCACAAAGTTGAGTTTTTGCAGCTAAATCGGTCCACCACTTGTTCTGGATGTCACGGAGTTTCTGTTGGAGTTTGCTGCATGCAAGACGAAAGGCTGCTTTTCTTGCGGGACAGGATGGCAGTGCAACCAATGAACATCCATCACTTTAATAAGAACATTCAAGACAAGGGATTTAGTTTTTATTTACAAGTTAATTTACAGCTATCATTAAACTATTTTATTTTCTATCTTTTTTTCTAGCCTTAGAAGTAGTTAATAGTTTTCTCTTAGGGATGTATCATCAACTGATTCACATCAAATCCCTGGAAAGTAATGAAAATATGTCATAATTATTATACATAAAATACAAGGTAAATATCTCAAACAAAATTAACTATTTTATTTCTGTCCTCTCAGAAAGTAATATTAGTTAAGTTTTTGTTCAATATAGATAAACATTTGTTACATTATTAAAAAAACCCCACATTATATATTGCTTTTGAGGTATTTTCATAATAGCGACCACAGTGATTAAAATAAAAGCTGATAGGACTCGCAGATCAAGGATCTTCAACCACTGTCATAGTGTTTGTTTACAATAAGAGAGCAGTTGACCAGAACTCTGCCACTGAGAGGACGCATCACTAATATCAAACCCTGTCCAGCTGAGTAACAACAAATACAGATAAAGGTTCTCTGTTAAAGATATGTTTGCCATGACATCAAAAACAAAATGCATAACATAGCTCACAAGGTCCACTGAAAAAATAAGCTTGAAATTTAGGTGGATTTTAAAAACCTTTCTTGGAAAAAGTTTCTTTCCAGAATTTCTCTTCTTTTTACTCAAAATCAATATCTTGTTCTGTTCTTTTTCTTTGTGCACTTTTGCAGCAAGTTTTGCTCCTTTTCTTGATGTATCATTTGTTTGTATAACAATGTTTTATATTTTTTTTTTTTGTGTAGCACATGCAAATATACTCATGAACTCTCACAGCCTCTCAGTTAAGTTCGTTATATTAGCTATTAAGGACATCAGGTATCTGAGATTCAAAGTGCTTCCTTGCATTTGAAATTGTGAGGCAGATAGATAGAAAATAAAGTGCAAATGTTTTTCCTTAGCCAAAGGTTATCAAAAGGGCAACTCAGGAGCTATAATGGAATTATTTAGAGCAGATTAATTACAATACCATCTAGCAGGCTACGGACAAGAAAGCGTAAAAAATGTCAGATGAAAAATAGTTTTTAGGCCCCTATCCACCTCCCCAAATAAGATTATTCCAAAGAATAAAAAAAAATATTTCAAATAAAATAAATTATCATGCTGGTTGGCTAGCATGTTGGCAAAAAAAGTATAGAACAGAGACGTAGTTTTCAATTTAGTATGCTCTATTGAAATGTAAAGCATGAAAGCTCCCTGTGTACCTTATACCACTGTAAGAGATAAAAATCCCACAGCAAATAGTAGCATCTAACTATTACATGTGAATGTTTGATGGTTATGTAACATCCAAGTGCTATAGTTAAATTATATTGTCAGTCTGGTAATAAAATTTGATGAAGAATTTATACATTTGTGAATAAAATAACAAATTTTATTTCTTTTGATCTATTAAATTCTATTTGCAGCTTTTAAAATGTACAGTCTCCAAATCCATGTCTATGATTTACATTGTTTCTGTTTAGGATTAATTACTTCAATTTTTTAGATAAAAATATTAGGGGAAAAAACCAACCAACCAAACCAAGATCGACAACATTACTTAATATTATTTTAATATATGCATGATATACCAAGTTTTGATTATTCTTCAACATCCAACCAATTAACATAAAATCTTTGTTGTTCTTTGTCATAAAGAGTGTTCAGTAATTCTGACAACAGTTTACTTTCTGTTCCATCCTACCTCAACCCTCAGAGAGACTTTCCCTGCAGTTCTGGTCAAGATCTTGTAGCTCACTTATGAATATATTACATTGCGGAACATAAACAAAATGATTTATAATAAAACCAGTTACAATAACTGAAAAAGAATAGACAGAATTATTAATTACTATTCAGGTGTAGCAAAAAGTAAAAAGATTAAAACCTCAAAATTTTAGAATGTTCTTTTAGTTTCCCAATATATTGAATCATATGGAGACTAAAATGTTCCATTAAATCATGATGTTGTAAGAAGAATCATAGAAGGAACAGGAGCTTTAATAGCATAGACATGCTAATAGCAAAGTATGGGAATTATAGCTTTATTATCTGTATTCAGTCTCATGCTTAGATTTGAAGAATTTAACACATTTAAACACCCTTAAACTGACTGGGAATTTTGACCTGACATTAGATTTTATCAAGATCAAAGTCAGAGAGATCTCTCTGACTTTAAAATTTCAAGTAAGAAAAACTAAAACAAAAATGCATTGGCTGTGCTTGATTTCACACTGATTGAAATACAAAAAAACCCCAAAACCAAACCAACAAAACAAAGAATAACACCTTTCTGTGTAGAAAAAAATATGAAACATTTCAAGTCAGTTTCAATTTGCATTTCATCTCACAAGCATGCTATCTTACACCAAATCTTGTGCTCTTTTTGTCCTTATTTTCCACTTTAAGGGAAAAAAAAAGTGCAGTTTATTGGTCAATATACTCATCACAGAAGGTGGCTCCTACATACGGCAATTTTTTTCTCAAGTTTTCAAATCAGTCATATATCAGCAGGTATTTAAACTTTAATACTTTAGTCTAAATATAAAGTCACTTATGAATTGTTGTGACATTGGCAATTCAGGATAGAACAGTTTAAACAGAATGTTTGTCACCTCTACCATTTTACCACTGATATATATGGCTTCTGTGAAGAGCAAAAAACATACCGTGTGCTTGATAACATACAATTTTTACAGTGTTGTAAAACTCTTTAAGATTTAGTTATCTAGTAAATCCATTTAAATGAAAATGAATGTACTGAATCATCAGGAGTCATGCCAAAGGGAAACCAAGCCCCACAGATCAAAATTGGAAGGAACTTTAGTTCTTTCAGAATTCTTTAAAGAAAGGGATTTGTCATTGAATATTCACTAGTAGCAATAAAAAATTATAAACATCACTACACATTTTGAAGATGGAGAAGGCTGACAACATAGGAATTTTTATTGAAGTGAATGACATCCAAGAGAAAGTTGATCAGACAAAATGAACGGATGCTAATTTCTTTTCCGAGGTTGCTTGAAGTAGATTCAATAAGACTGTGTTTTCATATCAGCTTTTAAAAAGTTTAAATTTTTAAATGATAGGGATGGTAGTTTTCTGTTTAGTACACCCCTAAAAAATAAAGTTCTGTATATGGCAGCCATACCAATACATATATCCCAAACTGACTTCACTGATCACTCCTATACTTTATCTGCAGTCCCCGCTCCCTAAATAGTGCAAGTATAATATATATAGCATATTCATAGATACATAAACATTACCATATATTCATATGTATACATTTATACCTACTTTATATATAAATATATATATATATACACCAATGGTACAATAATATTTATTCATTCATGCAGTGTGTTAGTTTATGAAAGTGATTTATCAGAACCCATAAACACATACATGTCAAATAGGGAAAAAAATATTAAAAATTAACAACATCAGATCCATAATTAAACTCAGTGTAGCCTCACAAATGGATATTACGGCAAAGTTGAATTGGTGATACAGGAGATGGTAAAAGTAAGTTGTGAGGAAGGAAAGGATAGAAAGAGTTTGATTTGACACTGCTATTCAAAAAATGCATAAAGACCCATAGCACCGATCTGTATATTTCTTGCATCATGCTTACATTTTTAACTTTCAGTTTTATAATAAACCCCCCTGTAGTTTGCTTTTTGGTTTTGTTGTTTGTTTGTTTTTAATAAACTTTTATTGTTCTCATTGCTACACTTCACAATTTACATAACTGGATAAATTTGATAAATTTACCTAGCTATTACTTATTGAGAACTAATAAATCAAATAACGTTTGTAACCAAGGAAGTGCCCAGATTCACCCGGTATTCCCTACAATTTTTACATAAGCCAGGGTATAAGAAGAAAGGAGGAGAGGCTTTTTCTCTCTTTCCTTCTGGCGGCTTTGGAGGTGCAGGTTTCCCTGCTGTTGAGTCTGTCGGCTTGGAGAGTGAGGTCTGGTAAGGCCTTGCTGACCTTGGGAGACGGAGGTTGCCGGCGATTGTTCCAGAGCAACTTTCTGTTATCCCAAGGAAAGTAGTAAGATATTCTTTGCTAATTCTTTTAGTTGATAGACCTTGGGCTATTGATCGGGAGATATATATATATATATATATTTTATTTTATTTTGGTTTTGTTCTTCCCTTCCCCTTTCCCTTTCCCTTTTCCTTGTGAAATTGTATATATATTTCAATTGTATATAACTGTCTAGTGGTTAGGATGCGGCACTCTCACCACCGCAGCCTGGGTTCGATTCCCGGTCAGGGATACTCCCCCGGGCAGATGGAGCTCGTCAGCCCTGTGAGGTCATCCATTTATGAGAAGGTCACTCTAAACAAACCTACGTCCTGAGGACCTCACTGCCATTGTCCAAGCTTGCTTGGCCCCAGCAGATGAACCTTAGGATTAAAGGGTGGGCTCAGTTCAGCGCATGCTGTGTCTCACCTAAAAAATCCATTGCGCAGGCTGGAAAGGTAAAAGACCTTTCCCAAAATCTTCGTTCACGAAGACTGACCATACATATAACTGTAATATAAATGTAAATATATTTATATATTGCTTTAGCTGTCTCTCTCTCTCATTTCGGTTTTCTCGGTTGTTTTTTTCTCCGTCTTCTCCCTTGGTTTGGGGGGGGGGGGACTTCTTGTGGTAAGGTTTGGAGACTTGTCAGGGAGCCAGCTCCAAACCATATCAAACCATGATTCAGAACCATATAAGAGAGTAGACAGCACTATGGCCCTGTAAACACTGATCTTGGTACTTTTCTTCAAGTGTTTATTATGTCATACTCTTTTGTGGAGTTTTCCAAAAGCACTATATGCCTTTGCTAATCTGTTGTCTATCTCCCCGTCAATCTTACCATCCGAGGAGATGAGGCTGCCTAGGTAATTAAACTGCTGGACTGATTTGAGCTCTGATTGGCCAATGGTGATGTGGGGATGATGGAAGACTTCCTGAGGTGCAGGTTGATAGAGAACTTCTGTCTTCTTTAAACTGACCTCCAGCCCAAAGAGCTCAGCAGCGTTTGCGAAGCAGGATGTTAAATGCTGCAGGGCTACTTCTGTGTGGGCAACAAGGGCAGCGTCATCAGCGTAAAGCAGCTCCCGGACAAGATGGTTTAAGGTCTTAGGGTGGGTCTTCAGTAGCCTTAGATTGAAAAGGCTTCCATCAGTACGATACCGAATGTAGATACCTAATAATGGTAGAAATAATATTCCCTTGCCTACAAGAGAGACCTTCTTGATTGTTCTAGTCATATTCTCTGTCTTGGCCATTTGCTAAAAGGAAGCAGAGAGTTCTCTGATACTCCAGATAAGCAAGAGTTATGTAGGAAAATATCTACTTTATTTGGTAATCTATTTAGCAACTTGCTTATATATTATGTTAAGATCTACTGATCTTGGGGAAAAAAAACAACCCAAAAATCACTTTGATAATCTACTGCTTGAAATGCTGATTTTAAGCAGGCACCAACTCCTTAGTTTATTAACCTAGTTTCAGGTTCATTGGTTCATGGTACCACAAATCCTGGAAATATAACATGACCTCATCTTACTCTAATCAGAACCAAACCTTCTTTTGCACACGAACTCAAAGGCTGATCTTTCTCGAGCTGCTCATAATTCGTTCTTGCCATCTGTTTCTACTAAAACAAACTAACCAATTTGCTAAATAAAGATACATTTCTGAGCAGAATAGTTATTAAAAAAAGATTGAAAATATGGTCCTTAAAGGCTCAAGCTTTAACATTTTTAAAATATATGTTACAACTGATTGAAAAAGCAATAAAGTCCTTAATGTCATGTTGATTTTATTATATATCCTGATTCTTGTATTCTAACAATTTTTCTAGATACACCGAATATTTATAAAATTACATTTTCTTTTTCTCATTATATGCCCATTCTTTTTGTCCAGGCACTTATCCTCATAGACGTCAGTGGATTTTGATTGGGATTACGGAGAATCCCACAGCATTTAATAGCAATAAACAGATCAGTCAACCAGGCTAGTGGGTGGGTGAATGGATTTTAGCTTCTGTTTCTCACAGAGGTGACAACCTTATGAAAAGTTGAAATTTTATGCTAGGAGACAGGCACAGGCCAGGAAAAAGTAATGTCTAAATGTTTGGATTAAATAACCTGCTAATTGTTAAAAAAGGTAGGTTTTTGCTTTTTTTAAATTTTATTTTATTTTTACTTCTTTAATATTCTGTATTAAAAAGTAGCTCTAAAAGAGTTATTTCTGTCATGAGAGCCATTTTTATTTCAAATTCCAGTTTTATTTCCATTCTATATAACAAAATATTGTAAGGGAAAATCTACCTTAAATCATATCTGTCGTGGTGGTTAAAAATCGATTTAATTGTCTATTTCGTCTTTGAGGTGAAAATCCAAAATAATAACAAGAATATAAACAAATAATCATCTTGATTACCAAATATCCTTCCTTTTCCTATTAGATATTGATACAGAAATCTGTGATTTTATATTCCCAAAACAATTATGTTTCTACTGTGAAAGATCCTCAAAACAGTATCTTACAATATTCTTCAGAAACAAAACATACTTATCTCTATAACTTGTGTTTTTAAATAAAAATTACTGTCAAAAGCCATAACTGGAAAACAGCATATAGGGGAAGAAAAAAATGATGTTAATCTTCATTGTTACAATTGTGTTTTCCAATACTATGTGTTTCTCTAGATTAAAAGTGAAAAAGTAACTCTAAAATGTTTTTTTACACAAATAAAAAATTTATTTCCTCATAGTTCTAACATCAATTTAAGAATTTAGACTCCTTCCACTGTAAACAGTTCCTATTAAACTTTTTAGAAGGCTGAAAAGGGTAAATTATACACCACAGAAATTATTGTATTAGACGTTAGTGCTGTTTCAAAGATTAAAAAATGGAGTAGATGTGACAATGGTAATCTTCAAATTCGAACTGGAGGCATTTTTCTTGAGAAGAACCATGTTAGCGGATGTACCTTATTTAGCAACTTCTTAATGACCTTAACTGGAGATTGAAAAACATGTCAATGTATTACAAACATGATAGTAATTGAGGTTCATGGACATTAATCTGTACAAAAAAAGCACTTGCATATGGTAAAATTAACACAAAAATCTCCAGTCAAAGAAAATGGTCTGGAATAAGCTTCTATGGATAGAGAAAACAATTTAAAACTATGATTTTTTTTGTGGCCTAGTAATGCAATATAAACTCACTTATTTGCAGTCCTAAAGAACTTTTGGAGCATTAATCCTGCTAGTCTCACCATAACTCTGAGCAATGCTAAGTACAGACCATTTTCTACTTGCAGTAGCAGGTAATCACACGATCTAGACTTCCTACCTCATCTACAGTCTTTTAGCAGAATTATCTTTTAACAGAATAATCTGAAAAAAGAACCATATTTAGAAGTATGACTTGTGCATTAGTCACAGTCTTCTCACATAAATTCCCTGTCCCATTTTATGCAAATTATGACCTTGGGCATAGGAAATCGAAGATTTCTACCCAAAATAACTGAGTAAAAGCTAAATAAACTCTATTTCAAATGTTTAAATTACCCTTTTCTACCTCAGCTTCTTGTCTGGGTTAACTTCCTCAACTGATCTTTATGAAAGCACCAAGTTTAATATCACTCTTTTCATATACAGAACTCTTCCAAGTTTACTTTCTCTTACACAGAATTAGGTATCTTTCAATATATATATATTTTTATTTGAATCCTCTTTATGAATGCAAAAAATTATAAAATAGAATAGCTACGTGCTGTATCTGTTACTATTGTAACCAATGAAAGTTTTAGTGACAACTGAAATAGTTAGTACTTAAATTTGGACATTGCATATTTTTATTATTATACAAAATGTAACAGCCAAAACCACTCCTAATACCAATATGAGCTCAAGGCAGATGTACAGATTGGTACTCTCAAACATTGTGCTTTGAATCTAGATGTCTGATAGATATCTAGGAAGACAACCATAAATACTATTAAGTATTTTTTATTTGGATTTACACAAATATGCTGACTTGGATGTTCAAATTAGTAGAGATAATATACTTATCATCTGAATTTTAGAAAAGAATAATAATACAGATGTATTTACTGGACTATTTAGACAGAGTTTCAGTTTCTGTTATTTTCTTAGAGGACCTTATTTTATTTTTTTGCCACCCATATGAGGTACACGTATTTTTTATACGTTTATTCGTCCCTTTTAGTTGATTTTATAGTCTAAGGCAGAAGAAATGGTTTATTGATGGAGTTTTTCTTATAAAACCACACAAATAGAGTGTGATAATTAGAAGAATAAGAGTAGCATAGTCATAGGAAAATCAGGTCTGAATAAGTGATTGTTATCTAAACTAGTTATAAGGTCCTCATTAAACCTCCAGTGAAGGGTCTGATTGCCCCGAAGTATGCTTGTCTCTGACAAACTAGCATGTAAAGCACTTCTTAGTAGATGATATTTCAAGAATAAGCAAAAAAAAAGAGTTTGTCAATTTCCTTTTTTTATTGTACTAGGTACAGTTTTCACCTAGAGTGAGACTATGACATAGTAATCTTTTCAAAATATTACTTTATGAAACTTTGTTTAAATTTCCTACAGGCTCAGTCATGAAATTTTTGTCCATTTCCCCCTGTCTTGTTCTTTACTGTGAGCGTGATGGTATATTCAGCCTTTTGATACAAGAATGATAACAGACAACTGTTATGGAGCTTGGCTATTGACTAAGTTGTTTGCTGAGAAAGAACATTTTGTTATACCTCTATTAGGCAGTCATTTACTGGACAGTTCTGTAGTAGCTTGACTTGGGACACAGTATTCCAGAAAAGAAAGCATCTAACTGGTGTTTGTGTATTGTTTTGTGTTCATTCTAATTAATTTCAGATACATCACTGTTCCTGCTGTTAGTAAGCATTTAATAATTGCTTCCATGCTAAACTTTGTTTCAGTGATTTGTAACCACTTCCCATCTTGATATTTCTGAATAATTTTTCTCAGTTTGACGCAAAATGAAGTTACATATCTTTTGATAAAGTTTCTATTAAGAAAAATACTTTGCCTTTCAAATTCTTTCTAGAATATCACTTTAAACGTCCTGAAACAGAAAACATCCTGATAGCTTACATAATAACCTTAAATTCTAACAAGGAACTGACCATCACTGAGGAGAGGTCTGTTTTCTATAAAGAAATCTATGTTTGTTTTCAGTTATGCATTTTGAAGTTAGGTAACTGATTTCTTTCTGCTTATTGCCAGAAAAAATGAGCATAATAAAGGTTGTATTGCAAATCTTCTTACTTGAACTCTGTAATACAATTGCTTGAATTACTGTTGTAAGTGTTTGAAGATTTGGAATCATTTTGTTCTTTTGTCAGAGACATCGGGTAACCCCAGTAAAATTTGCACACATAGTGCCAGGATGGTGTGAATATTGATGTGTGTGCCATAGAAATAGACTATGAATATAATTTCTATGCAGAATTTATCTTTTCATTTATATAGATTGATTATAATAGCACAGATTATTAATACACACACGCAATATATGTGAGGGCAGGGTAAGGAAGCACACAAGATTTGTAGATGCTTGTTGAAGAAAGGAACAATATGAGTCAGAGGGTCAGCAAAAGCTTATGAAGTTTTGTTAGTAAATTATACAATAGAAATTGGTACATGTCAGTCCCTTATCTCCTACTCTGAGCACATGGCTGTGTGTTTTGAACAAAAGGGTAGGGTAAAAGGGAAGATAGAAAGTGATGGATTAAACAGGGAGAGAGAGAGAGAGAGAAAGGAAGAAAGAGACAGATCAACTCGACCTCATTCCTGCACCTGCATCATGCTGTGCCACTTCAGGATCCAGAACAAGGACATCTGTCCAGGAAGAGTGTTGTCCTACCTCTAAATGTCCCCCTTCTCCAGCCACATCCTGTTCTTTCTTACAGCATGTTCTCACCAGCAATCCCTGGCTGTCTCCACAGCTATTTGGCTGTTGGTGTTTGAGACATACACTTTAAATCCTGTATCTTCTAGGCTACTACAGAGAGTAAAGGGGAATATCTAAT
This sequence comes from Neopelma chrysocephalum, assembly GCF_003984885.1. Lineage (NCBI taxonomy): Eukaryota > Metazoa > Chordata > Aves > Passeriformes > Pipridae > Neopelma > Neopelma chrysocephalum. The sequence goes on along the minus strand of NW_020897731.1, from coordinate 12,481,862 downwards.
AATTGCCTTTATCTGTAAGGTACAAGTTTAAAAACAAGCTCTGCCATTGTATTCTACATGGATTTGAATGGGATGCTCCACTTCTGTACACACATTGCTTGATTGCTTATTTTACCCCATGTACTGTATTTTTAGACAGCCTGTGAAGATTCTAATCCTCAAATATATTAGATATATTAGCCTCATTGTTTATGTTCAAAATGGTGTCAAAGAGGGAAATCTGATGATATCTCATCCACCTTCTTTATGTAATTACTTAGTTCTGAGGGTATAAAAAAAATTTCTGTTGGCAATTTAATTATTCACTAGGTTTTACAGTTGACTTAATTTGAAGGATTCTTCATACATTCTTTTAGAACTGTTCCCAGAAAGGAAAACCAAATTCGTAACAAGAACTATAGAAAAACAGAATGTATGAGGGAGTATGACTTCAGGACAACAGGATATTTTCCCAAGAAAAAAAAGATTAACCTATATTCTTTATTTGGTTTACTAGACATTTGAAATCCAAAAGTAAAATAAATGCTTTCTCTTTATAGGTAATTTAGCTGAATAATGAGACTCTTTTTTTCTGAGTAGGACGTGCCAAAAAGAGAGAAGCGCATTTCACAAACTTCAATTTATTAAAATGAATATTCATTAAAATGAATATTTTAATTGTTAAGTTTCATATCTGTATATTAATAAAAACTATAATGTAGGGTGAGAGAGAAAGAAAAAAGATAACCTCCAGTACTATTTATCTTAGTGACTTCCATCAGAAGTGTGACAGGTCGATGAACTGGTCTGAACTGGACAAAACTGACTTAGATCCCCTATGAATCTCTAAGCACGCATCCATTGTCCGTCTTTGAACTCTCTCTTTCTTAATTTTCCCACTCTACATGAATGGCTATGTAAGGAGAGGAGGGTTTTCTTCGTTTGTTTTGTTTTGTTTTATTTTTCACAGAACTACTTTTTTTCTGGGAAATCTTTGTTCAACATTTTCTGTCTAATTTTTCATTCTTCTCAGTATTATTATGACTCCTGCTTCCCAGTGAACTTTTACATTTCAAAATAACTTGTCATCCATTAAGTGTAAAAAGTACTGGAATCCACTTTAGAAAGAAAGCACTTTCAAATACTCTCTTGGGAGTATTTCTGGAAGCACAAAATTATATCTATTCACTTCACTTTCTACTATATCATCCAACTCACTAGCTTTATGGAATGCACTGTTTTTAAAGTCTGCCTAAGTCTACCTCTTGCCTATTCACTTTGGATATCTCCAGTACACCCTTGGTGGGTTTTCATTTTGTGTTTCCTTTACTGTAAGTAGTGCCCTAGATACTAATGACCAAATGCTGACCAGAGCTGCCATTCTGGGCACTGCCCAGCTTCACTGAAGGATGCACCGAGTACAGTTCTTGCATAGGTAATAACCTTATTTTACTCAAAAAGTAAGAAATTCATTAATGAACACCTATTCCCCACTCTTCTTGAAGGGTTTTGGTAGAGAGAGTATTTGGATTTTTTTGGTTTTCCTTTTTTTTTCCGTGTGGACAATAGACTATGATATTACTGTTGTTCCTGCAAAGTAGAAAACCAGTCCGTCCTACCCCTGTTTATGAACATATATTAATACAGAAATGAATATTTCACAGGGCTTATAAAGCAAAACACTACCGAATACAAATATTCTGCTAAGCTGTAGACATTTCATCTAGGTTAGCTAGCTAGATCAAGTTCATATATTTATTCCTTTTGAAGAAATCACTTAGTAAACTATGACCTCTAAAGGCTCAGTTTTAAAAAGAATTAATTTACTTCAAAACTAAACTACTTAATATTGCTGAACACTGTAGGTATGAATACAGCATTTAACTTCCAGTGGTCTAATTTGGAAATGTAATAGTGAAACATGTGATCATGAGAGAAACTTTCAGGCACAAAATTTAAAATAGAAGCCCTACGTTAAAATGGCCCTACGTTCCCTACCTTTTCTTTTTACTTCTACTTTACTTCTTTGTTTTCTCCATTTGTCTTTTTTTTTTTTTAATGATTCATTTGCTTTGAAGAACTCTTTCAAATACTTAATTAGCTTCTGTGGAATGACATACTTATCACCAAATATTAAAAGCTGCCCACACAAATCCCCAGTTAAAATGATAACTTACAAAGGAGTTTAAAGCAGCCTACTAATTTGTTGAAAACCTAAACACATATCAAAGCTGTAAAGAGGCTTATGCTGTAAGTAAAATTAAACAAAATAGAAAATTATCTAATTACCAGTATTACTCAACTTTTTAATACTGTCTTTTCAGGAGCGTCAGGCATCCAGTGTGGCTTTTCTAAATCACTTTGTCCTTTGGCTTTGTCTCATAAACTCTCATGAGATACCTCTATGTAGCCAACATACGAATTCCCTTTAGGTTTGTAATCTACATAATGTTTACATCTGTAATGTCCTCTAATCAAGAAATTTACAGGGTCATCATTTTGAATTAATTTACTGAGGGAAAAACAAGCACAAAAAAGTGTAATCACATGCAGTCTCAGTTAATATTGTCCTTCAGTAAGATCTGTATTATCCATTAGCATCAACTGAGCATCTAATTCCTAAATATACTTGAATGTCCATTAGTTTGTAAAAGTAGAGGGATCAATGTTCTAGAAATAACAACTCTGTAGTATGTTCAAAACACTTGAGATCGTGTTTTCATTCTTTAAAAAGCAGAAAAAGTCAAGGACTTTTTAGTTCTAAGTATGCCTTAGGCTGGAAAACAAAATAAGTTATAAGACAGAATGTAAAGTCAGCCTTTCCAGCACTTATTGACTCTTTTTAAAAAGGCATCAGAGAAAGAAAAAAACAATCCTAAGGCATTTTTTTCTCCTAAACCAGTTTTTCCACATTCTTGATAAAATATGTGCATAATTAAAAAAAAAAAAATTGAAGTTTATGCTTTTTTATTCATTATCACAATCAGATAAGATGAAGAAAAAAGCATATCCACAGAATCATTTATTTGCTAAATTAAATGACTGTCAACTCAAAAATATTTATATTGTGGTGTTATATATGTAAGGAGAGTGAAAGGCATTACAAGACAATGCAGATTTCCCTAGAGGAAGCAAAATAGTTCCTCTATTCTTTCTGCCCATGAAGAACATTATTTTGGTCTATTCTGGGTATTTTGATCATATAAAGTATGGTACAGAGATCCCTCAAAGTCCCTGCTAAACAGAAAACACAGTCCCGAGTAGTCTTACCAACTTAGATCCAGATATAACACTGCCTATATATATGATACCAAAGTTCGGCTAATAGCAATCTACTACAAAGCAGGGGCATTGGTGTTGGGATTGTTCCTATCTTCCCCCCTCCTCCCCACTCCTAAGTATTACAATGGCAGCCCACTTGCCGTGGGAAGCAAGAGTGGATTACACCATTACATACTTTGTTCACTTGTCCTTTTACCATAGTGATGGGGATTTTTTTACAACTGAGCAATTCATGATTATCTCAAAGGAAATATTGGTATTGGCTAAGGCAGTATTTCTGTTATTCGAATACCTTTTGCAATCCTACTCCTTGGCAGATACAGCTTTCTATTTGAGAAACAGGTAATTAACAGGTTTTCTATCAATGTGGGAGGGGAAGAAGGGGATAAAGGTCTCCTTTGAATATAACCTTGTTCAGTTATACATGAGCAGATGGGATCTTCACCTTTTATTGTGAACTTTCAAAAAACTTTTCAGTAAAGTTTCTAAACGTTTCTCTGTGCATGGTACTGACAAAATTAGTTTGGTCACTTGCAACAAGGCAATTCACAGCTTTGAATAAATAATTCCATAGTAAATCCTCAAGGGGAATAAAAAGCACCTCTCCTCTCTATCCTCCCTGAAAAAAAAATTATATATAATATATACCCAAAACACTCAAACAGAAATAGAAACAAAGAAAACCCCTTACCCTCCCACAAAAAACCCACAAACAAACAAACCAACAACAACAAAAACACCCTAACCTCTAAAAGTCTACTTTTTTCCCCAAATCTCTTTTAAGTTTAGAGAAGGAACTGACCCACTAAAGAGACATAAGAATCTGCTTTGCAGACTGTCCATTCTAGAAAACATTACCCATTATTCTGCAATCAAGTTTCAGCTTAATTTATGCCTGTCATGGAAAAAGCTTCCTGATGTCAGGTCTGGCTATGTGTAGGGCTGTGCTGGGGGATCAAGCTGTGCTACTGTTTAGGATCCCTGCCAAACAAGTGACATTTCCCAAGAACATAACCAGAATTTTAAAAAGCTGTCTTTGTCCTTCTTAAACAGTAGGTGTAATGGGGACCTACGGAGAAGAAGGAGAAGGAGAAGAAGAAGAAGAAGAAGAAGAAGAAGAAGAAGAAGAAGAAGAAGAAGAAGAAGAA
>NW_020897731.1:12462659-12477443 GCF_003984885.1 Neopelma chrysocephalum | reverse complement strand
CAAAAAAAAAAAAAAGTGTGTTTGAATTGAGTCAGACATTACTTGATTCCATCATAATGTGGAGTTTGAAGTGAGTATAGCTCGAGCAAATTAAGCAAGGACATCACCTTCATGCTCCAGGATATGGGCTAATCTTTGACCAAAGGAAGAAAAAAAAAAAGCCAAAATTGATCATTACCATATGTATCCTCAGTGCAGAATAGCACCATTCTGCTTTGGTCCTGTGTGAAACTTAAGGAATAAAACAGTTCAATTTATAGACGTCTAAATTGTATGCCACTGGGAAAAAAATGAAAGAGAAAAAGGTTAAAAATTAAATTTAAGGGCTTTTAGAGACATTAGAAGGTGTCACATGAGTCTCTGGTGTCAGAGACTGAAATAGTTAATGATTTATGCATTCTAAGATTGCCAAGGGACTTTTTCAGGCTCTTGACTTTTGCATTATGCCTTGATGGGCAGTTGGACCCATCCCTCCCTTCAGAGCTGAAGGTATTGAACCCTAAAAAGGCAAGAAGATGCCTCAGATGGGCAGCTGGACCCTAAAAAGGCAAGAAGATACCTCAGGTGGGCAGCTGGGCCCGCCCCTCCCTCCAGTGCTGAAGACGTTAAGCCCTAAAAAGGCAAACAACTCCTCATCTCAGGGGAGGTGCAAAAAGCATGCTGAAGGTATATAAACTGACTGGTGACTTTGAGGCTTTGGGGGGGTTTCTCCTCCCCCCCCCCACCTGCGGATCAAGACCACCGCTCTCAAGATTACCAAGCTACATCCCTGGATCCACTGAGTGACCACTGCCCTCAAGGTTGCCAAGCTGCATTGCTGACTTCAGTGAGTGACCATCGCCCTCAAGATGGCTAAGCTGCATCGTGGGATCCAGTGGGCGGTGACTATATACATTTCTTTTTCACTCTCATCTTTTCTTTACTCTTATCCTCTCGTCTCTCCCCTGTGCATTTCCCCCTCCCAAAGGTTATCTTTATGTTGTATCGTTATATGACAACACCCAAAATGCTGGCTTACCTGATGATGCAAAATTGTTAAAATAAATTTTGCCAATATATGTTTTCAAGCACCGATTATTTAGTGTCGTTTCGCTTTAATCCACCCCAAGGGAAGTATTGATTAAAACCTGAGTTACCCCCCCTCCCCTTTTTCCTGGGCGGGTCGTAACATCTGGATCATCAGGAGAGCTAGATTCCTGTCTCCAAAGCATAGAGTTCAATCTCTGTTTCTCAGGTCTCAGTTTTCATGATTTCTAGACTGTCCTTCAATTTGCCCTTTATATCATACATGAAATTTAGAATACCTGTCACAAAGCAGGGACCTGAGCCTGAGCTGAAGTCAGGACTTTTGATTTCATAGCTTGGAAGTTTAATCTTGTTAGTAAAAAAGAGACTTTCACATTCTTCAGTGTCACATAGTAACATATATTTATTTACCACCTGCACATCTTTTTAAAAGATGCTTTCTGAGATGAAGGTGAGACACAGTATATTATGCTTAGAAACTACTGATCTGTATGAAACCCCCTATTCCTTGCCTGTTCTGGTCAGACAGTCTCCCACATCTTGCTAGATATGAAGTTCAAATCTGATCCAGAAGGAAACATTCAGCACGTCTCATTTCCACTTCCCACTGAACTGAGATTGCTAAGTCTTTCTGAGCCTCAACCACAGGGGCAATCTGTGTCCAGAAATAACAGTACAGTTGTTCAGGGCATGGATCTGCTCCTTTCTGCAGAAAGACAAGCTCTGAGTAATAAAGAAAGTAGGATCTTTCTGCAATAAGGAAGCTCCTAGAAAACAAATGTGAAAAACAGAACAAAAAAGTAATAATTAAACAAATATCCCTTAAAAGATGTTGGAAATACTATTTCAAATAATTGAGATCCCAGTTCTTAATTGTTTAGGGTTTTACTGATGGTTCATAGTAATGAGTCCTGCGAGGTTAGTCACCTGGACTCTTTCATAATCCCTCAGAGGATGCAACTACAAGAAAAATAATCAAGACCAGTAAAACAATTAGAGTTATGGTCTGTGTAACTCAAAAAAATTATATGTGAGAATTATTTCTATCATTATGTATTTTATCAGTGTGTATTTTTGAGACAATCTTTAACAGACCCCAGGTAATGAAACACCACTGATTATGAAACACCTTTTATGTCAGGCTCTTCTAGATGAGTTAAGACCAGGACTAAAATATTTAATGAATCATCTTTTCATGTATAATTTATAATCAAGTAGATTGCAAATGAAAAAAGTAATTGAATAATGTATTCAATATTAATTGAGAAGGAATTAAAGGTTTTGTGAGTAGAAAATGTGAGAAATTTTCAGTGAGTCTTATAAAACAAAGAAAATAGATTTTAAAGAACCGAATTAAAAAATAGAAGTTAATCTGCATTTAGACATTAATGTCAGACTATTAAAGGCTTCTATAGATCTTTCTGTTTAATTTGTTCTTTTCCTGAGCACTCTTTCTAGTGTCTGAAAGTAAAACTTCTGCTACGTTAAAGCACAACAATATTTCCCTTGCAAGTAATTGACGTATATGAACAACCAAAATATACAATTCTTACAAAGTGGTAAACATTGATAAAGTCCCTGTCACCATTCCTTGAGGATGAGTTGAGACTGTAGAAGGGACCTGTGTATTGAGTTCTTTGTTCCTTGTCTTCTTGCTCAAAAGAAAATAGACTAAACAAGATGAAAGTATTTGAAAGGACATCCATTGAAATTAAGAGGTGAGAACAGAATGTTGCTGCTTTCTTCTCTAAGAACAATTTAAAATATTCTCTTTCCATAGCATCATTAGACATGTAGGACAACCTTTTTGGGTACTCTGGATAAATTTTTCCTGCATGGATTTAATTGGTTTTTATCACCCCTTCACTGGTTCAACACTTTCACAGATGATATCAGGGCATCTTAAGTTCATGAATTTTAATAGTTCTAATAAATATGCAATGAAGTGACAGCAGTCTATTCTACTCTGGATCAAAAACTCAGACCATCCTTCAAGTTCAGGTTTAATTCTTGAGTTCTTTGTCTTTCTGAGATGTTCCTCTCTTCATAAAAGAAAAAAACCAGAGCTGTTCTTGCTTATTTGGTTGGTTTTTTACTTAAAACTTTGAGTTAAGGCAGTTCTTAAAGTTACTATTTTTTCCCTGCTTTACTTTTTTTTAAATTTATAAAGAAACTTTTACTGCACAGACCCCAAAGAAAAGATGAATCATCATTTTTATTAGTGTTGTCCAACCACACTGTGAACAGTTCTTTCTGGGCTTGTGCATTTTACCAGGAAAGAGAAAATATTTCGCCATTAGAAAATTTTCAATATTTTAATTTAGGTGACGTTCAAATAGGAATTAGAAATGGTCTCTAATTATGCAATTCCTTTCCATCCCTAGTGCTTGCCTTGAGTTTGACCCTCTGGATATGTAACATGTGTCATGGTTTGAAGTCCCAAAATCCAATTCCTGATTCTTATCCCCCCTCCCACATCTCAACCCAGTGTGAGATGGGTTTTCCAGACACTACACGAGACTCAAAATGGGGGGAAAGGTATATATTACAATGCACTGTACAAATAAATAAATAGTATAATACATCATAAACATTTCAACTAACTCTCCCATGACATACAATATTTACAATGGATCAAATCTCTTCTCCCTTCCAAATAAAAGTCCAGGAGGGAAGAAGAAAAAAGACCCCTTCCAGTCTCTGAGCAGCAGTCCACTAGGGCAGCAGGTTCTCTGTGTCTTTCATGAAGCAGCAGTTGTTGGATCTTTGCCAATACACACGAGGGAGACCTCCAAGCCTCTCTCGGCCCCCCGACGCAAATGCAGCAAGGGAGGGCCCAAGGTCCTCTCTCACACATTTCGTCCTGGCTGAGCTCTCAGGACCACTGCATTTAGGACTTCCAATGAATAGGAGTCCACCCCCTCCATTTTTGGAGGGATCTCAAAGAAAGTTTGGGGGAGTTTTGCAGTTCTTACCCCAACTTTCTCTCCGTAAAACTTAGTTCTCTCTGCTGCTTTCTCTCTCTCTTTCTCGGCTCACAGAAGTTTTTCTGTCTGCTTTGCTGCATGTTTGTTTTGCTGCTTCTCTTATCTCTTGGCTCTGTGCCGCCGCCTTTTCTCCGGACAGTGATGTTTTGCTGCTTCTCCTACCACTGCCCACTCACGGTGGAGAAAACTCCTTCAGCTTTCCAACTACAGGTACTTAGCCCAGTTTAACACTGTTCCAAGTCCCTGCAGCCCCAGCCAAGGGGCTGGGGGGAGGGCCGGAGCCCCAAGGGGCTCCTACCGCTGCTCCTCGTGGCCTCAGAACATGGTTACCGACCTACTAAACTATCTTCACCACCTTCTCCAACAACTACAACTACTTTCTTTTCCGGTCTAGTGATATGTTTATATTTTGCAGGAGCGCTGATTGGGTCAAACCCCAAGGGTCACCACCCCCTCGGGGGTTACCACTTTCTTAACTCTAGGGGGAAAAACCTGGTTCAAACCACTACACATGGAAAGCTGAACTGTTGTGAAATATTATTTTGAAAAAGACCATGCTGACACTTAAAAACTGAATTGTAGATAAACCTTGCAAAAAAGAAAGTATTTAAAGTAGTAGTGCATGTTTTCTATTGTTTGGCTAAAGAGGAACAAGTTTTTCAAAGGAAAAAAACTGTAGATTTTATTTTTCATAAAATGTAATCCATGCATTTTTGTAAAGTAAGATGAAAGTCAAAACTTACATTAATAGAGAAAAAAACCTGCACAGTTTAAATCTGATATTGGATTTCATCTAGCAGAATAGGTCCAGAAAAAACAACAGATTTAAAACCTGAATCATCTTCACCTTACTGCACTTTATACTTCACAAATGGTTGACATAAATCCTGTGAGCTTTGTACATTATTTTTCTTGCTTATTCTTGTTTATTCTTGTTTTCTCTTTGCAAAAAGTAAAAGATTTAACATAGAATTAGAGCAAGAAAGGAATAAAGCAAAAATAGACATGAGTAAAATTGCAAATAGAAAGGACACTGTTGAGAGACGTTAGAAAAGGTAGAAGACAGATTTCACAGCCATAAGGTCCTTTTACAAACATGATAAAACCAAAAATCTTTCAGTGCTTATACAGACCCACAAAACATAACACAATTTCCACCATTTAACAAATAAAGTATGTTTTCTAGTTCAGCTCTAGGACTAAGCATACCTAACTGATATTTGGACATTTTGATTAGGAATACTTCAAGGAACCCAAAGAACTGAGGACCAAATACATCTTCATTTTTTTTATTCTTTCAAACAATGCTGGAAAAGCAAGGCTGTTTTTATGCATGGCTAGAAACTCCATTGTAAATAGTTGGCATGGCAAGAGAAAAAGAATGGTATTTACTCAGCTAAAAATACTTCCCTTAATTCTCTCCTAAGAGAATGAAGAGAGAACTAGTTTCCATAATATATGGTCTTTTCTCTATGTATTTTTCAAAAGTATACTTAATAACAGTATCTTCTAATAGCTTCCTTACCTATTTTAGAATATATATATATGTATAAATGGTATATTCCTGATGCTTCCTTTACTTGAGATAAGAATGGAAGACTAATGCAACAGAACTAAGGACATCCATCCTAACCTTTTGCTCCAGTCTAAGCACATACATCTGCATCATAATCACCATGAAGTAGAAATACCAGCCATCCCTTCTGTTGACACAGCCATGAAGCTGAGTATTTTCCTTCTGGAATACCAAAGAAAACTTTTTTAGTGAATTTAACTTAGCCTGTTCACTGGGAGATAACCACAACTGTGCAGAACAGAACATATTTCTATTTTGTTGCAGACAATAATTCTATTTTTGTCACTGAAAGACACTTTTTCCTTATCTGAACCCTATCGGAAAATTTGTTGTCAAATCATTTGTACAACTTCTAGAGTCAATTCTATTTCTTATTTGAGGCATATTCAAAGATCTTTAAACATTCTTTTTTTTTTTTCTTTTAGTTTTCTTCAGTTTGCTTTCTTTACGTAGATTAAATTCTTACAAGGACCGGAAAATTCTACTTCACAAGAATTACTTTGAATAATAATGTGCAATTTCTCACTGACAATTCCTTTGGATACAATCTTCATAACCATATTTTGTTCTAATTAACCTGCACAAAATTGGATTTTCTCTCAAATGTGTGTAAAACTCAGTATGTTTTTTTCAGTGGATTTTTGTCTTTCAAAACTCCAATAAATTCCATTAAAATAGAATCAACCCCTACACAACTACTTTTTTTTTTTCTCTACCAAAATATATTTCTACCTGCATTTTTTCCCCTTTATACTCAATCTTCTTGAATACGTTATTTTGCACTATGGATAACTCCCTTGAAGCACCTAATTCCATCTAGTGGGAGAATAAAGTTTGTGGAGCTGGCAGCAAGCAAGCCAGTACTCCATGGAAAATCTTGCATGCTTACACTGTTTTAAAGTAACCTCAAGAAAATGATAATATGTTCCTTTCTCTCATTCCATGCCCAAAAAGTCCTGAAAAATTGACCACTGTAGAAAGGTTGGGATAAATATGTGGATGGAAGTGGAGACAGTCATTCTACCTGAGAACAAAATCCATAATCAGAGTGGAAGGAAACAGGCTGCTGCTCCAAAGCTTGGAGGCAGGCATCTCAACATCCTTTGGAATCTTCAGGCAATACTTTTTTTTCCTGCTGATTCTAAGCTGGGACATGAGTAGATGAAAAACTGTGGTGCTGTTCATTTGGTTTTTGGTACTGCATTTTTTCTTCTTTTTGTTTTACTTTTGCCTTTCCTTCTGCATTGTCTTCAGTTTGGGATTGCAGTGCCACATTTCATTGATTCTAGTAATGACTGCAAAATGGAACTGTGGTGGTCACAAAGTGCTTAATTTAATTCAGGGAAGAATCAGAGAAGTTAATTCCATGTTACTTAGTTTAAACAATAGGAGTAAGATTAGTTCTGGGATTATGTTTTAATAGTATAATACAATGAAAGTATCTTACTTTTTCAATGACATTTAAGATTCCCAACTGTATTGTATTCCTTCCTGTACAAACAGAAGTATTTCATATAACTTTTTTCACTGATCAGAGCTACTGCAGTTGATTTCAATTAAAGTAGCAAAAAGAGGCCAACAAGGAAAAAAAATAGAATACCTCATTTAACCTGCATTTTGAAGTATAATATTTTTGTGACCATCTGTATTGTTCCTTTAAAGAAACTGGACAAAAGAAACCAGTCATTTACCAGAATTTGCTTCCCAGTGCTCTAAGAAAATACGCATATCTATTAAGTGTAGGGGTTTTTAAAAGAGATGTAAAGTGAGAGATATTTTGTAAGCAAAAGTGTCAGTATTATTTCACAAGGAATTTTCAGTCCTCTTCCATTCAGTGAGGAGAGATTAGAATGAAACTTCTACATTTATAAGCAGTAATAGGAATGAGATAGGTGCTGCTCATCTGATAAAATGTATACTAAACATAGCCATTGCCTCTTTCAGTTTCCTTTTACTTATATTTTTCCTTTCCTTCTTTCCTTCCTTTCCTTCATTATTACTAGAACATTATCCTGCAATGAAAGAGAAACTTTATTATAATTCAGAAAGACTTAGTTGGATACTGAAATCCAAATAATATTCTAGCTCTTAATCTCACTTTCTAGAAAGAGTAAAAATTTAAGATACGTTTTCAAGTCTGACAATAAGCAAAAAATAATTACATTACTGGCTGATCAGCACCTTAGGTCAAGTGTTACACAGATGTTCACAGAATATTTGTTAAAATCACAGAATCAGGGTTGGAAGAGACCTTCAAGAACACCTAGTCCAACCATCAACTTAGTACCACCATAATCACACCTAAACTATATCCTCAAGCACTACATCCAGATGCCTCTTGAGCACTTCCAGAGATGGTGACTCCACCATTTCCCTGGGCAATCTTTTTCCAAAATCTAACCACTCTTTCAGTGAAAACTTATTTCTAATGACTAATCTGAACTTCCCCTGGCTCAGCTTAAGACCGTTTCTTCTTGTCTTTTCACTTGAGACATGGCAGAGGAGACCAATCGACCGCCACCTTGCTACAACCTCCTTTCAGGCAATTGAAGACAGTGATAAGGTCTGTCCTGAGCCTCCTCTTCTACAGACCGAACAACTCCAACTCCCTCAGCTGCTCCTCATAAGTCATGTTTTCTAGACACCACACCAGCTTTGTTGCCCTTCTCTGGACATGCTCCAGCAACTCAATGTCCTTTCTGAAGTGAGGGGCCCATAACTGGACACAGCACTCAAGGTCCAGCCTTACCCGTGCCCAGTATAGTAGGAGAATCACTTCCCTAGTCCTGCCTATTCTTGGCAGGGATGCCACTGGCTTTTTTCACCACCTGGGCACACTGGTGGTTCATATCCAGCAATCCCAAGTCCCTTTTTTCTCTCTGCATTTGTATAGCAGAAATAGTGTTCTTTTACAGAACTGTTGTGAAGATAAGCACAATGAAACATGAAGATTGCTTATGCATAGATAAGAGAAACAAGATGAAAGTAAAGATTTACAGAACCAAGTCTTCTTTTTGAAAAGAAGTAAGACTTATATTTGTGCCACTTTCTTGGAAAGTACAGCAAAGAGAAAAAAATATCGCCTAACAAAATTAAAAGGTCATATCATTTTTTTTCCTCTCACTACAAGTAGCTTCTAGTTTAATATAGCCAACCTAATCATATCAAGGATAGCAAAGAGACAGCAGAATAAATTCATTTTCATACCACAGGGTAAAAGATTTCAAAATACATACTATTTTGGCAACACTGACAGGATTTTTTTTTTCTACAGTAAGAAAGGAATTGTGACCTTGTAAAAATTATTTCCTTCATTGTCAGGGCTTAAAACTGTGCATAAGGTATTCCTTTAGTAATTACATTTGATCACAGCTAAAATACCAGCAAAGTACTATTTTGTTAGGGCAGGATGCAGCAGGATAACTGAAGGAAGGAACAAAAAAAAATAGATATTCTGTAAGTATTCTAGTTATTATTCGTTCTAGTATAAATTGCAGATATAACGTATAATTCTATATTCTATGTAGAACTATATAGATTATATAGATTATATATTATTATGTATGTTTCTCAATTACTTGAAAGTTATTTGAAATATTATAGTTATATAGTGGTGAACAGATGAAAAAGATGACAGACTACGAGCAAACTGGTAGCTTTGACCACTGTTTTAGAGGTCACAGAATTTCATCAGTGAAAGAATTTACAAACAGCTGTTTTAGGGGTGAGTAAAAATTATAAGGTACAATGATCATGGTCTTATGAGTTCCATAAAGTTTAGAGAATATGCACACGTTAAATCCCGAAAGTGCCTTGATTTTTTTGCTAATGCTAATCTGGACATGTACCGCTTTAGAAATAATGTACATGTCACAAGAGCGCTGCCTGGCAATGAAGAAATACATAAGTTATCTCAGGCATGGATACCTAACTAATACTGGCATAGATGTCAGCAAGAATAAAAGTAAACGAGCCTGCAATAAGAGCCATGTATCTGAGGTTACATTCTACTTGCAGCTAAGAGACTCTGTTTAGGTCTAGTATGGAAAGGTCTACGGAACATTACATTGTTGCAATTGCTGTGTTGATAAATACTGAATGAGAAACTAATCGACTACAGTGCACTACTTGTGTTTCTTCAATGAAGTATGTTTCAGTCTATGAACAAGATCTCGATAATGAAGAAGCAAGAGTTGAGAGAGAGAGCAGGTAACATTTCAAGGGCCATCACAGCTGCATATGGGAAGTAATATATTAGATAGAATCACACTGAGCAATATTCCTACCTAGACTGAGAAATTTTCTGGAGAAGTCCTCTTTTTCCTCTCCTTTGATCTGGCACGCATAGAACCCATAGTAAACTTCAAAACATGTTCCACTTGACTTCTGAATATCCAGCTGCTTCCTTGACAGTGAATCACATCAGTTTCTAAACAAAACTCTACTCCTTTGTTTTTTGGAAGTGAAGTGTGAAAACATGAAAAACCACCATTCAATACATTTCAAAGCCATTATTTTATTAAAAAAAATCATAAGGAAAATAAATCAAGATCTTTGATGCATATAAGTCCAGATATTTGACACTAGAAGAAAGGAATGAAAAACCTCAATAAGTACATTAGTTCATTATTGAATAATTATAATATTCAATAATAATGAATAGGCTTGAAACACAAATCCAAAAGGACAGAAAAAATAGCATGATGATTTACAACCCTCCACCAATAACAACATTCTGTAGTGTACAGAATCAACTACTAGTTGTAATGGATGGATGCTAATTACAAAGATTTCTAGTTCACCTTCAGTTACAATATTTATCTATATTGTTACAAAAAAATATGATCTGATAGATTCATAACATTCCTCAGATATTTTTGTCACTGTTTTTTTAACTTTTTATGTTAACTAGATAGCATGTTTTAATATTCTAATGCCTTTATTTGTGAATCAGCAATTTTTTATCATAAAAAATACAATAGAAAGTGCCACCACCCATGATGGTGACACTGCCCCCTAAGAATAACTATAATAACTATAGATTTTCCTTTCCATATTCTTTCTAATTCTATTGTCATGTATATTGAAGAGATTACCAGTTTTTAATTTTATTTTTATTTTTATGCTAATTAATTTCCTGCAGTATTTACACCTTCACTAGCGGAATCATGATTATTCAGGGAATTAAAAAAAAAAAAAGAATAAATTATGACTTGGTCTTATAAAGTTTCTTAAAGCCAAGGCAGTTTTTCCTGTCTCCCTTCATTAAATACGTTATAATTGATATTTTTTTTAATTTAAGTGCAACACAGAATCACACAATGGGTAAAGTTGGAAGGGACCACAGAGGGTCATCTGGTCGAACTCCCTTGCTAGAGCAAATGGCACAGGATTGCATCCAGATCATTCTTGAATACGTCCAGTCAGGGAGATTCTACATCATCTTGGCAATTTGTTCCAGTCAACTGCATAGAAGGGAAGTTCTTCTTCATATTCAGGTGGAACCTCCTCTCCATCAGTTTCTGCCCATTGCCTCATGTCCCAGCTGTTTGCACCACCAAGAAGAGCCTGGCTCCATCCTCTTGGAACTCCACTTCAGGTGTTTATAGACATTAATGAGGTTACCTCTCAGTCATCTCCTCATGACATGAATAAGCAAAGGAAAATCGGTGTTAACATTAATGATGGAAGACCATTTTCCCTTTGTGAGAAAAAGTATTGCAAATGGATAATGATATGAAATTCTGGGCATTCCAGTGTACCCATACAAAACATATTTTCACTAATGCTCAGCAAAAAGATAGGGAATACAGAAAGGTAACTTAATTAGGATAATCATTTCTATTTTGTAATTATCCCTTTTATTTTTATGTAAAGAATATAATCAGAAAAGTATGCAATATAGTTTATAGTCCTGTTTTCTATGATTTTATGACTATTAATATTCATTTATTTTGATGTATAGACATAACACTACCAATATAATTTATAATACATTATTTTTAGATAGATATCTTTTGCTTCAGCTTTCTGCAAAATATTCAGGTACTGCTGTAACACGGGTACTGAACTGGTTATTAGTATTTTATTCTTATATTCTATATTTTAATAGGTTCTGCAAGCAGAATGATGATTAGATTCAATCCAAAGTATTCAGTTTCTTACTCACCTTAGCTTAATTTCAGTCAATTCCACTGAAAAAATAAAATAGTCCTTGTCATCCACAAAATGATTCTTGCCTGTTATTTTTTAATAACAGTGTATTAATAACACTGAAGTGTATGAATTTCAACTGTTCTTAATTGTTGTAAAGTTTGTTTCCTAACCAATAGTATTGTATCTCTTTTACCTACTAATTTGTTATGTGAAACTATCACATCATGATTCTCCACTGGTATTCTGTATATCAGAGTGAATTTGTACTGCTCATAGTGATTGCTATTATAACCTGCTTGGCCTCTTGAGAGATTCATTGATTCATTTTCTTTTCCCAGACTGTTCTCAGATTGTCAGTATTGTTTCTTAATCTAGTTCATATGGACAGTAAAAGTCTCTATGGTTTAGCCTTCTCACACAAAGGAATCCAAGAAGAATTATCTTCTCAGAGCTATAAATTCTCAAATGTTCAAATGTAACATGGTATAATGGAGATGCTGAAACAACCTGTATTTACTTTATTGTTTTACAGCCATTGATAATGGAGTTCCTTTTTTCTTTCAATATCTAGATCAATGCCCCCCATGTCTAAAAAAGAGGATTTAAAAATGTGTTTTTACCACAGTCAACAATTCAAATCACCTATTACATTTGATGAGAAAACTTAAAACCCTATATACTGGAAAGGGCAACATAAGTAGATATTCCTGCTGTGGCCATGTGCACTTTAGCAAGTAGCACAGTGAAACAGGTGGGGATCTGTAGAGCAAAGGTTATAAGGATCTGATATTTAAGATGCTTACATTTTGGAGAAGCTTTACTTAAGATTAGGTGTTGTACCCCCAATGAAAGTTCTTTAAACAATTCTTTCAGATTATTCTAATCTAAAAGAAATGCAATTTGCTTTCCCTCACTTTTAAATTTAAATTTACCTAGGAAAAAAAGCCCTAAAAATTTTCTGGTTAGATTTATTCTAAAAACAAAAAGGCATACTGTCACTTATTTTACATAATATAGATGATCTCAAAGAGTGTAAAGACATGTTTTAAACTAGAAAAATAAGATATCAACTTTAAAGCATGGTGTTTTTCATATTTAGGTTTTTTTCTGAGTTTGACTTCTGGTATGAATGTTGAAACAGAAAAAAACAGGGTAACTTTCATTTTGATGAAGTTAAGACATAGCTGACATAGTATTTAAACTTTCACCAAGTTTTCTTTTTCTTCCTTACAAGAACAATCTCAAATGCCCAAATTGGATTATTTTATAATTTTGTAACTCTAAATTTATCCAAATATCTCTATTGTACCAGATTTATCAATTCTATAATAATCAATAATTATGACAAAATATTTCTGATAGTAAATCCAAGAAAAAAAAATATTACCATGAACTATAGGGCACATGAGAACATAGTGAATGCCTATCTGTATTTGGTTTTGAAGAAATAGTTGGAAAATACCACGCAAGTGCAATCTTTTCTTTAGTGAACAACTTCTTTTAAACTATTGTTGCAGCTTTAGATTTAGGTAAGAAAGAAGAGATGTTTCTGCAGATAAATAATCCTAAACTATGTCAACGTTGGAAGCTGAATGTGCTGTGTGATTATAAAATTACAGAGTCCCCTGCTTCAGAACAAGGAGATTCATTTGAGAACTCTGAAACATTTTCCCTGACTCAAATAAAATAAGGATAAGTAGGGTCATTGTGTCTCACCTCAAACAGAATCAAGAGTATTGTGGCAGTGTTCACCTAGAGACCAGTTTCTGTGAACACAGCAGTGTAGCTACTGGAAACATCCAGAAGAGGTTTGAGTAATGGAAGCTGTTGACCAGGGAATTCACAGGAACCTGGTTACTCCTGGTAGTACCCAATTACTGATTTACTTCAGTTACCTCATTATCTACCCAAAGGTAATTTGTTACAGGTCAAGAAAAAGACAAGATTTAAATAAAAAATCCTTCTTCAAAAAATAATTGATATTTTAATCCAGTAAATAGTGTGGTTGCAGGCTGATGAGACTAAAATTACAAATTTAATAACAAGAAAAAAAAAATAATAGAATCACATAATCAAAAATCACATTACAATGCATACACAATTTGTTTTATTTATTTATTTAACCGCTTTTTAGGGGACAGCATTTTCTTGTTCACTCTTCTACACACTAACCAAACATTCTGGTAAAACCTGATGATAAAGTGCTATAAAAGCTTTGTCTCTGAAAAAAAAAAATTGTGCATCAACTGCCCAATTATGGAGAATGATACTCTTTGTGGAAGAGCATCACTGTTAACAGCAGGGACACAGAGAGATAATTCAAAGATATTAAACCTACGCTGATTCCATCAGTGTCCCTGAAATTTGATAAATTGTGTTATCTGGAGAAACCCTATAGTACCTGGTGTAACTATTGTTTAACTTTGTTGATATATAATATATAGCTCTTTATATATGAAAGTAACAATAAGAAGTAATATAGTTTATCAGATTTTGTTGATTTCTGTTCTCAGATGTTAAAAAACCCAACAAAACATCAATCAGGTCAATATTTGGTAACACCAGCAATTATCCTACTTTATTCCCTAGAAGCAGGCCAGCTAAAACCCATCTGTCCGTTTTTGGATTGACATCGTGCTCATCCAGTATAATTATAATTGTAACTTAAGAACAGATTACTCAAATCACAAGCCACATGTCAGACTAGAAGTATGCACCTTTTGCATAGCTTGATGAAAGCTCTGAGCCTTTCTTCCCTTTGGTTAACTGGAACATCATAATATTTATAATTGCCAAAACTGAAAGTAAAGAAGCTTCTGTGATGCTATTACCAGCTTTTCTCACAGCACTACAGAATCACATATGCCATTGATTTTTGTACAATATGTTGCACTACAGTTATAACCTATCATGTAATAATATAATTCTCTAAAAATAAAGTTATTAATGTCACTGTGAAAGTCAAGGAATAACTACTTCAATTGCCAATGAAAATTGGAAAGTTTACTGCATATATTTTTCTCCTTAGTAATATCTTAC
>NW_020897731.1:12461965-12462649 GCF_003984885.1 Neopelma chrysocephalum | reverse complement strand
CATTATGCATTAGTTATGCCATAAAATATAAATAAGTTATCTGATCCTGCAGGAAAAATACGTGTATTAAACTTTCAGGTTTTATTTAATTTTGAAGTAGATTTACAGAACATTTTAAAGAACAGCTGCTTATCTGTGTAAAATATTTTATAGTCATTTCATCGGACTCCAGTAAGTGCAAATACACTTCTCTTTCAAAATCGGGGGCTCAACTGGGCCATCATGAATATGAATTTTGAGCTGAGAGTGACTACACGGTATATGCTTTTTCTTGAACATGGGGGATTTTTTTTATTCAATCTCTATCAAATATATGTCAGGTAAAGAAAGTTGAGCTGACTGATTGGACAGCTAAATTTTCAAGTGAAAAAATACATTGAATTTTTGCTTGCCTAGTCATACCTTTTATTTGCTTAATTACTTATTTAATATTGAAGTTTGACTGTCATGAAAGTCATGTAAGTTCACTTTCTCTTACTTTTGAAAGGAGAGACGTGTCAGCTTAATTTCTAGGAGAGGAATAAAAGCGCTCCAAATTCAGAAAAAAAAAAATCATGTATTGTTGAATGTGCACTGTCTGATACATTGAACTGTACAGTGTGCAGGTTCCCAGGCACCAGCAGCGGAGGCTGCAGGGATGGCCTCTGTGAGGAGAGGCTGGGGCTGCCCAGTGCTGAGCACAGT
>NW_020897731.1:11772854-11859605 GCF_003984885.1 Neopelma chrysocephalum | reverse complement strand
TGGTTTATATAAAATTGTCAGGAAATTGAATTAAACAGGCATTATTTTTTCAATGAAAAATTGAAACACCTGAGATTAGTATTATAGCAGCAGGGTAAAGGAGGAGAAACACACTGATAAAAATAATGATTTCTTTTTCTTTTAAATTTAGTAAAATGTAGTGACAATTGTAATTTTAAACAGGACTTGAATAAAATAAAAAAAATTCTTATACTGCAGCTCTGTAGCAAACATCACCTGTGATGAACTGTGATTGGCTCAGCTATCAGGTAAGAATTCTAAACATAAGACATCATTATTTTCAATTATTTTAGTTCCATTTTTATTAATTTTAGTTGCAGTAGTAATCTTCTGGTCATGAATCAGAAGCATATTTTGTTTGTTCTGTATAAATATGAAATACACATCCATTAATATCTATTTGTTTAAGCCCAAGGCTACATGTTAAGATTTGCTATTCAGGGATAATATTCCATAGTGTATTTTGCATTGTGAGCATCTTAGTGTAACATTCAAACATACTTTTTTCCTTTCAAGTTTAGTGCTTTTCTCAAATATCCTCTCTTTCCTGTTTTTCAAATTTGCCTTTCTGAATCACAACAAGGAGTTCTGAGAAGCCAAAATTTTTTTAATTCATCTAGCTACATTAAGTAGATTTCTAATAATTCTTGTCTCTGTTACAAGTAAACAAATAAAAGGCATGCCTTTTATTTCTGTGACTCTCATTAGAGAAGAACCAATAATATGAAGAATGTTCCTTTCTCAAAGACACAATACTCTTTTGTGATAGAACGCTCATATCAAAATATAACACACAAGATTGTTTACAAAAATTAAACCAGATCTTACAAGGCTTTAAAGTGAAACCAATGTTCTTAGCATTTCACAAGAGCTCTTCTTGCTAGGTATTGAAAGGTGAGCATAAAGCAACAATGAATAAATGAGAATCTCTATCAGACATGGTCAAAAGAATTTTAGCATACTTGTTTACCTGCTCATAAAAATATATTTTTGTTATCACTTCAGTATCCTATTGTTTGAAAATTGTAAAAACAAATCATCTACAACCCTGAAATGCTCTTATTATTCTAGTGCAAGAATGAAATGGATAAGTAGCCCTTTGTCTTACCAAGAACAATTACAACATGAATTAAGATTTTTATCATATTTCTATTTTCTTAAAACAAAAGCTTGTCCTATATCTTTCATGAAGATTAAACACAACTTCAGTGTATCTAGTATTTCTTTTTCTGAACTCATTGCATTAGATTCCAGTCTTCTACTCTAATTCTTTCTAATAATTTTCATTGAAATCCTCTGAACACTTCTTTGAGAAAAATCTATTATTAAGGCATTGTAACAGAATTCATTTAGCTAAGTGTCCAGTATCTTATATTACTCACTACTTTTACCTTCAAAATGGCTAACATTCTCTCAGACTCTTTTGTGATCATATCTTTTGCTGAAGTATTTGGAGAGTCTGTCTTTCCTGGAGGAGTTTGTTTTGATTTCTTTGTTTTTCACCAGAGAATATGCTGCCCAAAACTAGTCCAGGGATATTAGTTTACAGAGGCTGTTACGTCTGTCAGCTCCTGTCTTTCAACATGAGAAATTTTTATCTTTGTCTGTTTTCTATGCTGTTTCATTAAAGTTTTTCTTTGGCTCAAATATACTTCTCTGAAAACAAACAAGCAAAATCTTCATTTTCATTCCACCAGCTCAATCCACCAAATATTTGGGTTGAGATTATCTGCAACTTCTCTTGAATCTGCAATATTATTAAATTTAATGTGTTGAAGGAAAAAAGAATATAACCTTTTACCCTAGTTATCAGGCACTAAAAAGCCCTAACAAGGGAGGTATACATTTATAAACCCATTTCAAAAGTCATTTACACAAAACTGCCAATTGAGAAATGATGAATCCAGAAAGTTTGTCTACATATATTTTTTCATAGGCTATACAATGATGATCCTTTAGTTGTCTCAAGTTTAAGTGGGTCAAAAAGTGATGCGATAGAAACAATTCATCCAATTAAGCAATACTCATATATTTACATATATCACTTGAGGTTCTAGCACAGATTCTATTTCGCACACACATATATATATAAAACATATATATATATACAAATGAATATGCAGATAGACATGAAAAAAAATATTTCAGAACTACAGAATTGTACACAAAATATACAAATTGTCATGTTCTATACAGCATTCTGTGTGACTCTACAATAATATTTTAGTTCACATAAGATATGGACTACAGAAATTAATTTCTTTATCATCCCCAATTTTTGTACTTTGTTATCCTTGGAAGAACTTGAAGCAAACATATGGGACCCTTTTGAATTCAATTCCAACACAGCATGTGATCCAAAAGCCTCCCTAGACAGCTTGAACAAAAAGAAGTTCAGTTCACAGGATCAGACTAGA
Organism: Neopelma chrysocephalum; assembly: GCF_003984885.1. Lineage (NCBI taxonomy): Eukaryota > Metazoa > Chordata > Aves > Passeriformes > Pipridae > Neopelma > Neopelma chrysocephalum. Next base: position 11,857,167 of record NW_020897731.1, on the reverse strand, counting down.
ACTAGTCCACAGTAAATCTTCACAGAATGCATACAGTATGAAAATCAGTGTCAGAATCCACTGTTTCATCATACAGATCAATATCTCTTGGGCCATTCTATTTGCTAATGTAGACAGAGATAATTTATAAAAATTGCTCTCTCTAATTTTTTTTTTCCCTGCACAAAGAGAGGCTTGTGTCTGCAAAGGGATCTTTGTCAGAATGCCATTGAAATCACAGATCCAGATAGCTAAAGCATATATGAACCTTTCAGAATATGAAGCTTTAGTATTAACAAAGCACTGATGCAAAAGTAATGTTTTCTTCCAAGAAATGTAAAATATTCCAGGTGCTAATATTAGATGAAACATTTTGAACAAACTGAAAATAGACCACAGTGTTCTGTATAGAACTTATTAGATAAAAAGGGAAAAAAATAACTCTCAAGAAGATTTTTAATTATTAATAAATATGTTGCGTCAGAGTGGAACTCTTTGGGTCTTAAGTCTTATCTACCTTCTGTCATTGTTAAAAAGGTTAATTATTAATAGTATTGAGAATATTTTCTTTTTAGTTATTGTTCACAAGAAAAGCCCAATATGAACAAGGAGAGTCACAGCTTCAAATTTTAGGAAACTTCAGCAATAACTCCCAGAAGAATAGGATCAAATTCTAAATGTATATGAATACATAAACAAGGCACTTTAATAGGGCAGATATACAAATACGGTACATACAGATATACAAATTAACTCTTTTTGTGAGTGAATAGGAATAAGGATTTTTGCACTAGTCGTCAAAATGTGTTGATGGTGACATATTTTCCAAAACCTGCAGTTGAAATGTTTTCCAAAATTAGGTAATTGACTCAATATTTTATATTTTTCTTATGTATAATGTAGTCCTTATTGTTTGATTACTGTTTATTCATCTAAGTTGTCCAAATTATTCTTTAAACTTAATTGTCTTAAATTTAAAAGCATAGTGATTTTTAAAGGGTCAAAACATTTTCTATAAATTGGACAATATAAACTCAGGCATAAAATCTCAGATAGTCAACTGCATTCCTCTACAGGAAGTGAAAGGACAGAACTATAGATGTGTATCTCACCTAGGAAGATATTTAATAGAATGGAAATATTCTTCACTAAATATTGAGAAACTTAAATTAGCTACATAATTTTAGATCACTCAAGTCAGATGAAACACTGTAGCTATGGAAGTTTTAATAATAAACATGCCACATGCTCAAAATACAAGGTCTTGAAACGATTAATTTTATTCATAAATTACATATTTGAAAAAGCACTATAGATTTGATGGGGAAAAAAGGGGGACTTGAATGAATATAAAAGTACAATTTCTTCCATTATTTCATTTTAATCAGGGTTACATACACTTTCATTGTGACAAATAAACTGTTAGAAAAAATATATTTGAATGAAGTAATTGAAGAGGAAACTGATAAAAAGGTAGCTACAGACAAAATAACAGATGAGATCTACGTCCAGAACTATGCTCAAAGTCTATTTATCTATACAGCCACCTTCTATAATTAAAATGCCTGAAAAAGATGTGGGGGCATTTGCTAATTTACTTTTTTTTTCATATATCATACAGAAAAAATACTTCAAAAATATTGTATTACTGTAAAAATAGAATACACATTTTCTTCCATTGTAGGAAAATGTTTGAAGTGCAATGGGTATTTTAAAAAACTAATTAAAAGAGGACACTTAGGTGATAATAAACAAATTGTTGGAAAAATATTCAAAATACAAAAAAGGAAAATATGTATTTTCAAAGAAATAGTTATGTAAGTTAGAAAACTATTGCTACATAGCAATTGCTGCCTATTTCCTGTTATGGCCATCTGCAACACCATGTCTGTTGCTGTAGGTTAAAAGTTACTCTGTAATTGTCAGTGATGTTATTTGAAGCAAATTGCTTAAAGCCATTGAAATGTGAAACTATTTACACTTGACTCAAAATGTTAGTAACTATTTGAAAATGTAGTTTTAACACATTAAAGATGCTTTAAATGTACAGCCTTATGAGAAGTACTGAAATATTTACCTGTGGAATTGATTACAACTATCAACTTATTACACAATTATTACTGAATGAGAAAACAGTGTAATGTCATAGAAAAACACGTTTGTTTATGGTTTGATTTTATTTTTCTTTCTTCAAAAGTCTAGTCATGAAATTCTATGAAAACAAACGTTAACTTGTGTTCTCTAATAAAAATTTTCCTGGCATGTGTTTGTCAATACATGCTTCAGCCAATTAACATTAAAAACATGACTTTTGAAAGAGGTAATGAGATGACAGTCTGAAAAACAACATAATTGGACTAACTCCTTCAATATAAATACTTTTATTATCCTAGGACTTGATTTCCACACATACAGCTTCATTTTTATTTTTCCAAGTCAAAATCACTTTTGTCTTTCACTTCAGATTTGGACCCGAAACTGAAAAATATCTGCTAATCACTCAGAAGATTTTCATCATACACTTTAAAAAATCATGAAAGAAATTATGTATCTGAAGGAAAATCAAATTATTATGCATATATAAAATATTGTAAACTAGGAACAGAAAAGCTTGACTTATATTAAAAATATTTAAACTGAAATTATTCATAGGTAAGATTTTATAGATGGTTTTGAAATATTCTTGAACTGGTTAGCATAAAAAAAAGAATACCTCCTCAACTAAAAACATGGCTACATATTTCATCACCAATTTAACAAAGTTCAAGTGTAAAACTTTAAGTGTGCTGTCACATCATTATACAACAATAAGTTAAAGGAAAATGTTTTCGTACGTTGAAGAATGCAGCATGTACTTCAGTAAAGAGAACCACAGATTGGTGTAAAAATTCCATTTTAAAAGATTCAGGTCATTTGCTCTAGTCTCTTCCAAGACCTTTTCTGCACAGCCCAAGTGTGGCAAATATTCATGGATATTTCTTCAGAATGGTTTTTCATTTGTTTGTGAGAAAGACGTACTGATTTTTATTAACAGGAAAATGTATTTGCTAGAGCTCGTGTTCCCTTTGTCTCTTTAAGGTACTCTCAAAATGAGACAATAAAAATACTCTAGGCTTAATAAATGGCTATTTTTAATTGCGTGTCTCACATTTTGTTATGTGGCTGATGAAGGATGAGTTCAAATTATGGTTCACTAAACCCTAAGATTGCTCATAAATACAGTGTTTGAGACTCAAGGAAGTTCTACAAAGAGTTCACAAACTGGAGTTCATGTTCTTTCATTCTACAGCTAGAGACCAGATGGGTAACTTTCATTGTCATGAGGAGAAAAGCCTGATGGATTTCCTGGAAGAAACCATAGGCCCAGAGAAGTGTACTGCGATTGCAAGAAGATTAAAAGTAGACCGCATTGCCTTTTCAGACAGCTAAATTCATTCTTATTATGCACTCTCTCAAATATTCGTCTAGAAATGTGTTTAATACTGTGACTGTAATTCAAGACAGTCTGATGCTTTTTATCAGTTCCAAAGAAGTTTTAAATATTAAGATGTTATTAAAAAAAGTGACAAGGCTAAATAAATCTTTGTCTGTTCTACCGTTAAGAAGTGTCACATAGAGAAGCAATGTTTTTGCCTAACCACCTTTCTTTCTCTCCAATAGCAAAGTATAGGAAGAACCAAAAGTAAAAAAGGTAATTCCATTATTTCCTTGTACAGTGTCATGCAGAACATAAAATGAAGGGTTTGGGATTATTTGGTGTCTCAGAAGAAGAGTAACATTTGACTAAAGCAAAAACATAATTCAAATAAAATATCAAAATTTTTCATTCTAAAACCTAGTTTTTGCAATATTGTCATTCAGAAATAAATTAGGATCACATCTTGAAAAGATTATGTAATGTAGAAAAGAATCACATATTCCAAAGAGTCAAGCTGGCCTGTAGGTTCTGATGAGCTGCATGGTTAGCAAGTACTGGGATTCTCACAGGATATGGTCATCCTTATGATTTACTAGGGAATCAACAATTCTTCAGTTTTCTGTCTGAATATAACAGAAAATATAAAAGAGACTTTCTGGCATAGGAATCTGGGCTGAAGTCTGAACTTTATATCTACAACTCAAATTGTGCTGCCATGTGAAGTTAGTCAAGCCAGCTCTAAATGAATCTTACTGCAAGGCTGTTTGTGAGCTTCTTGAGCGATCTGCAGCTCTATTCATAATTATCATATAGCTGAATGTGTGCAATTTCCACTTTGAATGTTGCAACTTTCAGGATTAATTTCACTATTTATTCTTCATTTAATTCATGTGAATGAATAATATTAGAAAGGTCAAATCCTTGGCTGATATAAATCAATGTATTCTTGTTGTCTGACTCCAGGCGTCTGTTCTTTCCCTAGTAATAACAAGATGTTTTGCTTTTTCCAAACAAAGCAACATAATGGGCAACAATATTGTCATGGCTGAAGACAGTCATGGATCTTGATTGGATGAGGCAGCATGCACTGCATAAAGCCAGCTGGCATTAGCAAGAACACTTTCTGGTCAATGCCCTCTAAAAATAAAAAAGTATCAATCTCACCAAGAGCAGACCCCTATTGCAAAGTCCAGAATTGAATGTAGCTCTCCCATTTGGCTGCTTCATTGCTGCCACTATGCCATCTGGCCAAAAATTATTTAGCACTTTATCAGCTTTATGTCTGTAACTTTTAAAGCACAAATATTTATATTTGAGTTTTGTCCAAAAATTCTCTTAGATAAGTGGTAGAAAAAGATGTCTCTCTTTCCAGTTCAGGACAAACAAAGCAGAAAGTCTGGGCAGATGTAAGGGAAAGAAACTTAATTCAAGAACTTTACAGAGAAAAAGAAATTCAATACTTGTGCTACTTCTAGGCAGATTTGAATAAATTGATCATAATTGATTTTTATGCTGATGTCTTCATCTTAAAATGGCATTGTTTTCTCAGATTGTTCCATATGATTATAGGTTACTGGATCAAAACAGGTGTAAAACTGCAGTTTGTGTAGAATCGAATACACAGCTCTTATTCAGAACTGTGAACAAAACGCAGATCAATTAACTTTTTTTAATTATTTCATGCCTTCAAAGATGAAATTGTATCTTTTTAAAGCATCATGTAAAAAGCAACAGAAAATACACAAATTTCTAATTGTAAAATAATTAATGATGTTCATGTAACTGCATTTATCACAGGACTCTTCAGCTAGAAGGAAGGAAGTAGAAAGGAAAGGAAAAGGATGTTGAAAAGTGTGGATTTAATTCCTGGCTTAGCACGAGTGTAATGTTTTTCTTTGGCAATGTCTTTCACCCATTTGTAGATTCAAAATAAGGATTACCCTTTACCTTCATATAATGGTTACCCCGACCTTGTAAGTAGACTTTGTAAGACTATAGTAGAAACTGTTGGGAGCACAGATGGGAAAAACTGCGCAAACTAATGTAACAGTATTTCAAACAACTAAAGACATTGTGGGGAGCAAACACAACCCTAAGATTCCAGAACACAGAGGATACTACTGAATTTTTTATTTGCTATGTATCTTCTTGGAAATTGCAACAAAAATATATGTAAATTTCTGGCCAACAACACTACTATAAATATGCAAACATATCCCTGACATACTCTTTCCAATACTGCATATCATTATGCAGATGTTCTTTCAATTGTTTCCAAATTGTAAGCCTCTGCAAACAAATACAGCAAAAATAACTTAGGGTAAGGGGCACATCACTAGGACATTACAAATACTGACTGTCCAAACTTCGAAATGTATTCTGAGGCTACTCTGCCTCGATGGAACTTGTAATAGATATCTGTGCTTCCAAAAAAGTTCAACTTCACTGAACTACAAAACCAGCTAAAACTGCAGTTTTGTAGATGCACAATTCTGTTAACATTTCAAATTCCAATTTTAAGATCAAGCTTGAATCACCGTCCTTTAACTTCACCACCTAAATACAGGTCAACAAGCGTCTAACAACATGGACAAGTAGACATTTTTTGACACATATGCAAAAATATCTAGTAAGTCACAAGGAAAGAAAATTAGATTTAAAGTCTTGAAAGATTATCCTTTAAAGAAATTCTAAAAGCGCAAGAAAACAGTAAGAGATTTTACTTATTTTGACTTATTTCCTATCCCATTCTAATGTATACAAGAAGAAATTCTCTTTTTTGGTATGCAAATATAAAAATACTTACAGTTTTTCCCTAAATCTGTATTTCCCTGAAACATTTTAAAATATGTCTTTTTTTAAGAACATAGTTTTTTATGACACTCAGACATTTAATTAAATTAAAGCTGAGCTACAAGTGGTTTTGACACCAAAAGTGTCATTTCAGGGCAAACTTAATTCAAGTTTTTGTGAAAAAAATTTAAAAAAAGATTTTGAAAGAATTTAAAACATTAAGTTAAAATATTTTTATTTCTTCTTTCAGAATATAACTGGATTTTAAGCAGAATTGAGCAACGCATTTTTGAATACATGTTTATAAAAGATAAATGCTTTTGAAAACTGTTTTCTTAATTCCATTTTTCCAGCCACAAATTTTAATTTTGATAAGAAAGAAGTATCTTTTCAGATAAATCCAATGTTTTTCCCATTACCTATATTTTTGTATTTTTCTTCTCCCTACTCATCGTAAGTGGAAGGACCCTATAAGTTTTATAAGGTATCAGAACCACTACAGTTCAGTGATCCCTGCACACAACCTACATGCAATAGATCTAATGGACTGAGATTTTTTGGATAGAAAATCCATCTTTACTTAATCTTACTGAGACAATCATTCACACAACTTTATTTAAAATATACGCATATGACCCTTATGAAATGTCATAAATTTGCACACTCATCCTGGGCACGAGTGTATTTACACAAAGAATCATTTGTGCGATCCCTTTTTCCACATTCATTGTTCTCATGCTTCTCATCTTCTTTCTTTTATATGAAACCTTCTGTGTATGTCTGACATGCTGATCTTTGGGTAAACTGATAGGACAGTCATAGCGGTTACAAAAGCTGTAATCCAGCAGGCACCCCATTCCCTATTGACAGATGGATGTATCTATCAGACACAATCTAAGATTAGTTTGTATCTTAAGTTAAAAATATGAGAAGGCTGAGTTCCTTTAGCTTTATGTGTTTTTGATACCTCAGGTCTGTGTAAGTAATCACAGAATCACAGAATGTTTGAGGTTGGAAAAGACCTCTGGAGGCCATCTTGTCCAATCCTCTTGCTCAAGTGAGGTCATCTAAGAGACAATTTTCCAGGACCATGTCCAGACAGCTTTCAAATACCTCCAAGAATAGGGACTGCACAGTCTCTCCGGGCAACCTGCGCCAGTGCTCAGTTAACCTCACAGTAAGAGTGTTTCCTGATGTTTAGAGAGAATCTCTTATGTTTCAGTTTGTGATCCTTCCCCTCTACTCAGCACTGGTGAGGCCTCACCTGAAGTGCCAGGTCCAGTTCTGGAGTAACATAAAAGACAAAAATATGAAAAAAAAAAAAAAAGAGCAGTAAAAGAGTAAATCAGACATCTGACTACCCATATACTTATTTCTTGCCAAACAGTGTTTTGTTGATAAAACAACTCATGGACTATGTGTATTTTGGACTGAAATAAAACTCTTATGAGATTTATCACAAAATCCTAAACAATATTAAACACACAACTATACTGACAGAAAAAGTGCTTAATATGAACAAGCTCATATATCTCCTAGGAATAATGCGATTTTATGGTTATGTTTTGACTTGAGAAGGTTGGAGCACTTCAAAAGTACACATTATTTTAAGTATACAGCAATATTTATAAATTAATCATTACAGATTACTTCATGAAGGAATAAATACAGGCTCAGAAAAGTAAAGTGATTTCCCCAACTAAAAGGTTCACATTTTTCTCTCTGAAAAATCTGGGTACCTTTGACTTATTACATTTGGGTGGTGTGCATAGGTCATTGAGGTATGATAAGTATCATAATTAATGGACATATGGAACTTTTCCATGTGTGAAGAATGACCTACCATGTAATAATTCATACAAATACAGAAAAATTCAATTCAATATATATGTGATATGTTTAATGTTGATCTATCCGCTAAGTCAAGATGCTAAGTAAGTAGGTTAAAGCCATTGCTGATCAAATGGACAAATTACTCTTTTCACCTGCTCATTTCACTCTTTAGATCAAATAAAAAGTCAATAACAGTAGAGAGAACTTTCAGGAATGTTAAAAACCTTGCTGTGATTACTGTGTTTATAAGGTCACATAATATCTGACTATAATTCACATAATGAAAATTATACTGAACTATTTTAAAATTATACTTCTCCAAGTTTATCTTCCTTACCCTGTATATTTAACCAAAAAACAGATTCAGAGGAGTAATCGATCATGATATCTGTAGGTAAGAGGATTACAATACCAAAAGTGTACCAAAAGATCAGGTTCAACTCACACTGTCAAGAACATACTCCAGAACTCCTAAACTGATTGCTAAGAACATGGTATATATGAATCTGGAAAACAATAACTGAACTAGCATTGCTGATTCCAAAGTTCATGACAGTACTTCAAGAAAATTATTTCTAATAATAATTTCACAATTCACAATGAAAAACTGGAAATCAGCCTATTTCCCTTACAAACTAGAGAGAATGTATCTAATCCAAAATACAAAGACGAGAAACCACATTCTGCAACTAAACACGAGGAATTACCTTCTATACCAGCTCGTGCCCAAAGGTGATCTCTCATGGCTAGTGCAGTACCATTTATTTCAACAGTTTAGATAAGATGTAACAAACAAATGGAAAACAAGCTCTGAAGAGTTCTAATCTGAGGGAGTAGGAGTTTTTTGCCACTATTTTTTCTGCGGATTTTAAACGGAAAGAAACTCAGCAAGATCCTAAGGCAGTCATCAGTTAAAACAGGTTATGTAATACATTTTCTAGTACTTAAGATTTCTTTCGTATGGACCTATTTCCAAGTCACCTTATCAGAACACGAGAAATATGCAGCTCAGACTATTATTCTAAATTTGAATTGTTAGCTAAGACAATGACCTCTATTCATTTACATTAATCTCCATTTTGGATGCTCCTAAACTGATATTTCACAATCAAACACAAAATTAGACTTCTTTCTACTTAAGAGGAACCACACTTGACAAGGAAGTAGCAGATTCAATCACTTTCTGACTTGAAAAAATGGGTAGAAATTACTGTGGTGACAGAAAAATGGTATTACAGACACATAAGTTAACAACACAGATGGCCATGTTTGCCATCAAAATACTGAAAAATGCTACAATGACATGCAATCAAAGCAGAAATATTTGTAGGAACCAAGCTCAGAAAAAATTATCATTCTGATGCTTTTCATAGTCTGAAATATACACTCATAAGTCACTTGTATGCTTCCAGACATTTTGTCAACTGTCTGAAGTTGTTACCTGTCTACTCAGCAATAGCAGAATCATGGATAGTTTCCTCTTAAAATTTATGTAACATTTTTATAGTTCAATGTTTCAGCATAAAGACAACTCTTGGACATAGCTCTTTTGCCATAAATAAATACTTGCACTTCAAAGATATTAAGATATTTGTCAATGCTTCACCTTTCTGAACAACAGGTTTCTGAACAAGTTATAATTTTAAACTAGGCTATGATGTAATTTACAAGTAATTCAGAATATGAATGAGTAGCACTAAGTTCTGTTTGCAGTTTGTAAGTAATCATACCAAGTAAGCAAAACACAAGATGTCTGAACCTTCAGAACAGCAGTAGAGGATGTTTTAATTAACTTTATTTTACATGTCCTAACAAGGGTACCACAGTGCATTCCTCTCTCCAGGTCAGCTGATCAATAGTCAAGCTTCAGCTCTGATTGTGGTCTTTTACAGAGGGTCAATAACATCTCTTTTCCTGTTAAGTCAGTGGCATCACTAGTTAAGATAAATATCAAAAATTATCCCTTCGTGATCCTAGATAAGGATCTTTGACAGAAATGGGACATAGAGACAGTTTCAGAAAGGGATTCTGGTATTCAGCACGATTTAAATCAGAGGGTGACTTCACAGAAGTTACAATCATGTTACAAGGGCATGAGTGAGGTCAAAATCAGCCTTTCAAATTGCAAAGAATCTCTACTTTGTTTGATCTCCCTTATCTACAATAATGGGCTTCCTAATATGTTCTGTTCAGTGTAAACATGGCAAAGGGTAGTTACAAGGGTTCTCTTTAACCAGCTCTCTAGAGTGCCAGGGTAGAGCTAGGAGCTGTACAACCAGTTCTTCCCAAAGGCACGAGAGAACAATCTAGAGTGCAAAAGAGATGGATCAACATCAGGGAAGGAGCAACAGCTAAAGGAGGCTAGTTTCCTCTGTAGGTTATAAATGACAAGCACATTGGTTAAAACCAACAGTGAATTAGACTCACACCTCACCAGAGATGGAATATGAGAATATTTCTAGGAGATACAACCAGAGAGGGCTATTAGAATTCAGGTGTCTTTGTAGAAGTCATACTCATTTTAATAACTAACAATTAATAATACAATCTTTACCTTCTTGTTTATACAGAAACAGGTTGGGATCAAAAGAAATTTTGATCTGCCTGCCAACCTATATGTGCTCAAGCCTCTCTAGCTGCTTTTCAAGTAGAGGGATTTATTGGGGTTTGACATATATACCATTAACTCTGCCTCTTAATATTACTATAAATAACGTTTTTTAAAAAAGGAGAGAAAAAAACCCAAATAAGCAACTGAATTTTAAATTCCTGAAATGCATTTGCAGTAGCAAGCTAGTATATTACTTGTCCTTTCCAAATCACTCTCTCTTCAAGTCATTGTAAATTGGAAGTAAACCCTTGGCAGCAATATCCCTCAAGTCTGCACTAACCTATTCTCCAACGTTGGAGACAGAAATAGGAACACTTACATTTGAAGCAAGCAAGCAGAGTAACAGGTGTCTCTTGGGGATGATGGGTCTCTAGTAAGCGAGTAAGTAAGTGCCTCCTAGGGGCTTGAGGGGCATGGTTAATTATTAACCTCAGCTACTGCAATTCTCTGCTATTTAGAATGCACGTTTCAAAATTCACAAGGTCAGAAAATATCTCTGTGTGGGTGGGTGTCTGAGTAGGCTCTCAAGGGGAGAGGAAGACAAACAGTGCTGAGAAATACACACAGTTGATGAGGTAGTAAGTGCTAGTCCTAAGAAAAACTACTTTACCTTCAAAGGAAAGGCATTTAAAATGTGTACTGGAAAGAGTAGTTAATCATTTTTCTCCAGAAATTATCTTTTTTGTTGTTATTTTTCAAAAGAGTGAGTAAGAATAGCACTAAGGTATTTGTTTCAACCTGCTGCAATTTTACAGGGTCTTGTTCCTGTAGGTTTTTTCCATACTCAGTTCTATTTCCCTCTTCATGCACATTTTATGGTAACATTGATTTCTTGTACTATTCTTTGGAGAAATTAGCATGCACATTCTTCCCCAGAGCTGCAATAGAACATTTGTGGGTAAAGCAGCATCAAAAATATAACTAAAAGAGTAGCAAGTAGGGCTGCACAGAGGATGCAGAGAGCATGAGGAAGTCCTGGCATCATTAGAGTTATTGGCCTTGAACCATCACACAAGGCCTACAAAAGACCCAAAAATCTTTTATAAAGTTGAATTATGGAAATAAGTGATTTTTATGGTCTTCATTAGAAACATTAAAAGGGAAAATTACAAATCTAGAAGTTACAATAAATATTTTGCAAATTTTTACAAGTATTTGACACAAAAGTATTGCTTCCAGTCTCACTGTCTTCTTTCAATGTAATAATGCAAGATCTCTGTTAAATGTATATTGACCCAATCCTAACTATAGCAGAGATTTGCATTGATTTGAATACCATGTTTTCCTTTCAGAATAAACTTTCCATGGGAAATTCTGACATCTTTTGTTTCAGATCAATTAAAGCATGCTGTTTGAACAAATCGACTGGTTTAGATGCTTCTTATTTATCTATAATAATATTTATATATTATGTTTATTTACAATATTAATATAATGTTGATAATATTACAATATATAGTATTTCTTTATAATATTAAAATGAAAAAATCTATTTCAATAGTAGCAATAGCAATAAGCCTTTTGCTTCCCTGAAAAATATAAATATCAACACACTTCTGCAAACTATTTTAAACTTGACAAATGATGTTTCTAATAGCAAAGTTTTCCACGTGGAAAATTTTGGAAAACGCTCCACTTGATGTAATTCTTTGTCATGCTAAAGGTATGCTACCTGGCCACTGAAAGTCATTTTATTTTATTTCTTATTACAAAATTACCTGTCAGATCCACCATACACCTGTACTTCCACACAGCCTTGCAACAAAATGCAAATAGTTGACAGGTGAGAACAGAAACACTGTCTGTAGCAATCTCTACCTAAAAATCTCCATTACTTGTTCATTCTAAGACCACGAGATTAATAATGTGATTTCTATTAATAGCATGTGCTATCAAAGAAAGAACTTTTAACATTAAAACAAATTATTCTGTATTTTAAATGCATGTCAGATTGAGTATTTGTCTGAGTTGAACACTGTAGGTGAACAGAGATGTGAACGCATTTGGGATAGCAGTGATGAATACAGGATTCTTCAGGCAAACAGAAGCTCTAATATGTTCTTCTGTACATAGTATTGAATCCAGAAAATTAGTCTAAGCCTTTGTTAAGGGCTACTGAATTATATTGGCAGATTTCTGACATAGGCAGTTGTCATCTGAACTCTGGTGAAGAAAGCCAGTTATGCAGGAGACATACCAGGTAGCTGATAACCCACAAATGTGTTGTCATACTTTGATATTAAATTATTAGAAAATTTTGTACATCAAGATTTAGAAAGGAAAAAAAATGGTGCAAAATCATAATGGCTAAGTTCTCTGCATAATATAAACACAGACCTGAACTTTAGTGATTAATTCTTTTTTTGTTATGGTAAGGACGGGTAAATTGATTGTTTCAAATGGAAGTATAAAACCATTGTATGGATAAAATCTTGTTTCAGCAACATGTTGTCCTGGTAAAATATCATATAAGTAGAGTGCCTGAATGCCTCAAGATCCCTTATATTTTGGTTAAAGAAGTTTTCAAATGAAGAGGAGAAGAATGTAAAGTTTTGAGAAAGATCAAATAGCTGTTTCATGCATTGTGGGAAAACTTTTTCAAAAGTAGGTGGTCTGACTAGCATGTAAAAAAAAATTATGCATTTAAGAAATATCATTAGTATCACAACAAGAATAAACAATATAAAATTGCACCAGTAGGTGACAAACTGGACCTGCTTTGTGATAAACTTCTGAACTAATGAGATATTGACCAATTAGAAATGCAATATGAAAAAACATACTTAAGTACCAAGGCCTATGCAAACTGCCCAGATTTCAGGAGAAATCAATAACCTATTCCACTTGAAATATTTTCATTCTGGTAGAGCTCTTTCTGGTTCATAAGTGAGTCCAAGGAATTACATTTTCTGTTCTGAGTGTTTCAGTACTCATGTAATCAGTTACTATCACAAATCTTAATGACTGAAAGCAGGATCATTTTATGAACAAATATCAGAAGTTGGTCCTTGAGACAAATTTCATTGGTCATTATGCCATTAAAGACAATGCTTTTCTTTCTTTAAACTATTATCATTATATCAAAACCAGAAGAAACAAGAAAATAGCATAGGATCTTATCCTCCTGTGGAGATAAAACATCCAGACCGACTTCATGCCTCCCTAGAATAAAGGATTTGAAATCTGGAGTTACTCCTGAACAAACAAACAAACAAACCCCAAACTCCTCAATTTCCACAACTGAGATGAGCATTTGTGGTTGGATACGCTGCTTACAGAAATTTCTAGAGTACTATTGATTTCTAGAGTGCCATAGATAAGACCATCCGTATTATCTTACTCCAGAAAATGCAAAACTAGAAACTGTAGGTTGCATTTCAGTACAGAAAACAAACTTTTCTGTTTTAGTGGGCTGCACTAGTACACAATAATAGTATTTTTTAGTTGACATTACTGTCGTTACCACTGGTTATGTGCCTCTAGTTCTATGTCAATGATATAACTACTAGTGAAGAAGTCTGGTCTTCTTCTGCTTAACACAGAGAATAAAAGTACAAAGAAGATAAATAGAGTAAGTATCCTCTGTGGGATCAATACGGATAAAGTGACATGCATACCACCGTAATTCTGGCTAGTCAGCTATTGTGATTTACTCCTATGCTGACTAAGTACTTCAGAGTGAAATACTGCCATCCCTCCCACTCCTCCAGTGCTTGCCAAATCCCATTAGGAAATGTATAGTAATTAAGGTTAAATAACACCATGCTATCCAACTCTGCCCAGAAGGTACTTCAGAGTGTCTCTGAAGTCAACTAGAAAAGAAGCCTCGCAGTTCAACGCCAGAAGAGATGTTTAATATCCGGGAGGAGCAAGATCTGGGCTGATCCGTGCAGGAAAGCGAGCCAAGAACCTGAGGTGACTATGACACAGGCCAGGCAATGACTGCACTGAGAGGGAGCAGCCACACTGAACATTAGCCAGGCAAGGGGAGATGGATGGTGACACCGACAGGTTCTATCAACAGCATAGTGAGCATCAGGCTAATGCCAGCTAACAAGCTAGGTTCCAGATCAACCCAGAAAACCCCAAACAACAATTCAGGAACAGCCAGGTCTGAGCTGAAGTGCAGCTCCGAGGCCCACTTGTTTCAGATCAATTGCTGTTGTAATGCCCAGGATTTAGTGCTACTGATTACTTTGCCCCACCTCTGATTGCATAAAACCTATGGTTTTTTCACAGATTGGGTGTGAAACAACAATCCCCTGTGCAAATTCTGAAACAGATGTCCTTTAAACTTTCGTGACCTCAGGAAAAAAAACTTCCAAACTACATATTAGGAGATGTATCTTTGCCAAATATAAAGGCTCTAGCTACCAAGGCAAATTCTTTCAATGGAAAAAAACCAAACACACCACTGCTATGTCTGCCACAATATTTCAGCTGAAATAGCCAGCAACAAAAGACTCACTGCACAGGCAGAGTACAAGAGGTCTTCTGCTGTCTTGAAGTACAACAAAAGGTAGCAGACTGTACACCCTTTAGTTTACTCTGACTGGCATGGGGCAACAAAGGGTAGCAGAGAAAGGGGAATGTCATGAGTGCCCTCGAAAAGCAGCATGAAGACTCACAAGCATTATGAATATTGTCAGTAAACATCATTACTTAAAAAAAAGGATCATCTACCACAAGTTGAAGGTTCACCTATAATATGTTCTGTACAGACAAAGGAGAACAAGGTTTGTGGGTCCTTTGTATTTCTTAACTACTTGTGGAACAATTTCGATTACACTCTCCTCAGTATCCTGGCACTCGTATATGCAACCGCTTAGCAGGGTGTCTGAAAACATTTGGCTTTAGCCTGTGACTCATCGTGCACTTTAGGTGCCTGTTTATTAATCAAGAATCACACACCCTGCTGCGTGTTATAATTTTCAAGGAAGCAACTGAACCATTATATTCAATGTTTCTTGTTTTGTATCTCACATCTAAGTCAGAATTAACCAACACACCTGAGATTTAATTACTCTAAGCACCAGCCCATTTCGTTCTTTCATGTAGTTCTGCCTTTCCTTGCCATTCTAGGTTCTCATGGACAGGTCTTAACAGTTTCTACAGGAACTTCAGCAATATTGGCTATATGTTGATATTCACATTTGTAAGTTTGAATAGCAAATGACTTATTTTTTTTTCCTGAAAAGCTCTCTGTGATTAAAGTTAATATTGGAGGGAAAAAAAAGTAAAATTTAGTGCTTAAAAAGACATACATTCCACATAAATTTCTAAATTACTGTGATAGATTGAATGTTATTAATGTCTTAAACATTGTCAAAATCATAGAAGTACTTTTGTCAAACTGCAAGGAAGCAACAGTCTGTCTGTGGCCACTGAAGCACCCCTCTCCTCCCAACATCTCCTGGGAGTTTGGACTGTGGCTGGGAACTTGAGACAAGACTATTGTCTAATCATCTCAAGTCTGAGGAGAAGTAAACAAGGCTCAGGAAACGAGAATGTATCTGTGTTAAGAATCAGTCCCAGCTGGGCTCATGGGGTAGTGGGGGAGAATGGTTTTGGGTGTGATGGTGAAATCTCTCCACACCAAAGGAGTAACCAACCCCCTGCCCCCCTGAGAAGACCACGTGCATACGGGACATTCATGTGAGAGGCAGCTGAGAAGAGGTCATAAACCACTAAAGACCCCCAAAGCACTGCCCTAATTCATTCCTAAGGCCTTCCACCACCAGAAGATTGTACATGATCCAAGTGAGACAACAAATCTGTTACAAGAGACTGAAAAGTTTCCCCCCACAATGGGAGATGACAGGCATCTCCTGAACGTATATTAATCCATTGGACTCTGTGTATTTTGGGAAACTGTCACCACCAATAAGACCAGAAGAACTGGACCAGTGGGATGCCACTGGGTTACACAGAGTGGTGATGCATTTTCTATTTTAATCTCTCTCTTTCTTCTCCCCCCTTATCTCCTTTTTCATATTTCTTTCTCTCTCTCTTTCTCTGTTTCACTTTACCATTAAATAAAACCCATACTATTGACTTTGGCATCTGGTCTCATTTGCACCTTCATTCGAGTAGAGGCATTTCTAATAATTTTAATAACAAGATCGTAACAATTACACACACACCAATTCTCCACTATAATTGTGGAACGTAAAGAATATCAAAATGAGATCAAAGCCTGATATTAGAGGAAAAAATATTTCTTTTTTTAAAGATGCTTTTTAAAAAATAATTTAACTTTGTGGGTACAATGCTGACTTTACCAGGTCAGTTAGAACAGTTTTTCTACTTACTTTAATGGAAACATAAATTATAGAAGCCTCGCCAGGTATACTTGACATTAATTTGCCTGATTTATAGACATAGATAATTGCTGGAACTTCAGAAATACTCTTTTTTTTAAAAGAGAAATCATTACTAAAATGAATGTTTGATGGCAACCATTCTGAAATGAAGTTGTTCAACTGTACTCTGTGCTCTCGCTCCACTGTATAGTCTTGCTGATCTTAGACTATTTCATATTGTCTGTCTGCACTTAAAGGCTGCCTTAACTTCTAATAGCTCCCAACAGAACAGTCAGTAAAAGCAGTTCAAAATCGCAACGAGAAATAAAAGAATAAAAAAGGATTTATGATGAGGGACCTAAGTGATATTTCAAGATGACCAGTATTATAGCTCTTGGGAATCTACCTGTGCCCTGATGGTTCCATAAATTCCAACAATCAACAATACATATTTGACAAATAACAGAATCAGTTTTGCCAAACAGGAAGTAAAGGGGTAGAATAAAAGTATTTTAAAAACACCCCAAATACAAATATTAAGTTTTATGTTTACACTGAGGTAAAATTACAAGTAATTGCTTTCAGATGCTGATTACCTGATTCATGTCTCTAACATTAATAATGTTGACATATTTTACTGATGACAATGTCTGTCTAATAGACCACAAGTCAGTGTAGATTTAATCTCATAATATCTTCAGACTTTTAAATCAAAGATTCAGAACTTTCTTGCTTCTGACCTATTAAGACCAAATAACTAATTACTTTTCCATTGCTTTAAGAAGAAAAGGAGTAAGATTGGGCTCTAAAGGACTCATATTTGCAGTTCATTTTGACACATAAGCAAGTTTACCAATATAATCCAATGACTGTGAAGTTAAACCTTGTCTTATTTAGAGGATTAAAAGCAATTAAAAGTGCATTAATATATAGTCCCATTTGGTTTCTTTATAAAGGTGCATTAACTGCAAGTCACAATTGAACCAACTTCCTAGAAGGGTTTATTCCACAGGTAATTAAAGCCATTGCAGAATTAAAGTTTTCATTTTGTCAGGTGCTAGCTGTGCAATCAGAAGCATCTCACAGGTTAAGGTGAGAGAACTTTAATCAAATTTCTCTTTGCACTCACACAAGAAATAAGAGAAATTGTAAAAGGAATAGTGCAAACAATGGTTCACATAGGGAAACGAAGCATTTGAAGGACCAAGATAATTCAAAAGCCTTTATGAAGCACTATCAGTTAAAATATATTTTGATTTGTGTTGTATTTTTGTTATGATAGCCTGACTCAGTCAAAAGCTTACATTATCCTACAGCACTGCTGCATAAGCACAGAGGGCATCCAAATGCATTCTATCTTATCAGCATTTATTGAAAGGAAAAAATGACTGGTCACATACAAGTTTTATCATAAACCACAGAGAGGTGTAAAATGCATTTTTTGTACAAAGAGGCCTTGAGAATGTTAGCACACTTTAATAAAAGTATACTACATACAAGAATTCTAAATTAAAATGTAACGTGAAAATTTTTATGGAATTGTTACTTAAATCTATGATATATTTTATCATGAAATATGAAGTTAAAAATTCATGGACTATTTTCATTTATACTTACCTTTATTAGGATTTTCTCTGTGACAATACAGTAAAAATATTGTTTAGTGTATGTATTTTGAATATATAATTTAAGGTGGTAAAACCAATATACTTCTCCAGAGACATGTAGGCCATTAGTTATTCTTTTTCAAAGTTTAAAATATAATTTTCCCATTATAAGTTGGATGAAAAACTGATAGTCCAGATTTTTCTTACAAAATAATAACTGGGGAGGGGGAATAGAAATAAGTTAATCAACACTTCTTGCTTACATATTCAAAGTGTGTCAATTGTAATCTATGCTGCACCACTCTGACTAACACATTTCCAGAATGAAAAGTCATTGAAATCAAGCATTTAATTCTCATTTTCTAAGCTAAAAAGCAAGATATTTCATTATTCTCAAATGTATGTTAAAAAAAGTTTTTTGAAGCAGACTTAGAAATGATTCCAGCTAATGCAAACCAAAATTTTCCTAAATATATAACAAAATATTTTAATTATAATATTAGACAGAAAATATCTAATTTATTTTGTCATAAAAATTTCTCTGTTCTTTGGACTTTCCTTAGGGTTCTCATTTTTATCTGGCTCATCATCTGTTGTTCTTTTGATAGGATACTATTTCAGTGTATTCTGCATCTGGGGTACTCACAAAAAGTTTACTGCATTTCAAGTACACTCAGAGATGTGTCAGAATTGGAGCTGATTAGACAGAACAGTGACACAGGAAAACAGCCTCTAAAACAGCTCTGAGGCTGACTAATCCTTTGGAATCTCTCCCCACATCTGGAGTAACTACTTTCTCACATGTTTTATGCAAATTATTTCCATCTAAACGTTTACCTTCTCAAGCACTGTTGAAAAATCTTGCACTCAGCTTTGCTGAAAAATGCAATGAACTAATAGTTGGGATAAAGTATGAGTTACTACTGGTAGTATCATCTGAAAAAAACCAGAAATTTTAGAAAAGCCAAAGGAAAAAGGCAATCTACTTATTCTCTGTAGAGACAATATATTAATCATCATTGCTGCAAAAAAAAAAAAAAGCAGTCTCAATTACAAAGATAGGAGAAATGTAAAATTAATATCTGACTTGAAGGAGGTTTTTTTTCTAATTAGTTCTTTAAACAGGAAATTTACTGGTTTGTGTTCAGTTCTGACTTACTGCATTAAATGCATTAAAGCATTTTGATATGAAAGTGATTCACTGTTAGTGCCTTGAAAACAAAAATTGGGGGAAAAAATTCTTTTTGATCAGGCACCAGTGACTAATGTATTTACAACCCATGTAAAACCAGCTAAAATCATCACATGGGTTTTTTACATCAAATGAATTCTGCCTTTGTGTTTCATAGGGATACCAGAATGAGACCGATCACATTTTAGCTTTTCTGCAACAAACCTGGAACTTTGGGTAGACTTCAAATCACTGTACCTCATATACAGATCCAGTCTGCTTACTCGGTAGCATTGCCTACTTTCTGGCAGTGTCTAAAATCAATACAAACCGTTGAATGCCTTAATTGGAAGTACCATGCTGGATGCATTATGATTTTATCCCAAAACTCCACAGGAATCTGAAGACACAGGCATATCCAGGAACATGCCTTTTGTTGTGCCTCTGAGCTAAGCAGAAAAATGCATAAAACCTGCCTGTCTTCCTAGACAAATTTGAATAGTCATGTGAGACTATACCATAATACAGTAAGGTATGATCCATAAACATCTATATTTACCAGGGTCTACATTAAGCTATTTGAGAGTAAAACATTCCTTATACAAAATTTAGCCTTAATTTTATGAGAAAGGACTGGGATATCTATGGTAAATATAAACATATATATGTATCTCTGAACGAAAAGCTAAAATACCTGAATCAGTTTTGACCTCAGATAAACTTTTTGTTGATGGTCTTAATGTACAGCTGCTTAAAGAGAAGTTACTATTAATACCATGTAAGGATAGACACTGTTCTGTGAAGTTCAATGGACTTCTTCACTTATCACCTACCTCATTAAGTTTTAATTTTATTTTTATATGTTTTACGTAACTAGTGATAAGGTTGGTGCTGCCAAAGCATCTAAAAATCAATTCAAAAAAGCTTTTAAAACAGTGTGGAGAGACAGAGAGGGGTTATAAATGGAACTGCTGACAGACCTTATCTCTAGTGTCTTGAATGTCTCTTGGTTATGCTTTAACACAGCTCTGAAAAGAAAACTAAAATTCCTATTCCAACTCTTCTAGGAAGAGCTGAAATACAAAAAGATAATTTGTATTCCAGGTACATTCAAAAAGACTGCCTTTTATTTTCAATAATTTTCTGTATGTTTTTCTTCCTTTCTACAGTAAAATGACAAAGAGAAAAAAACCCTGTGTGTGCATGACCATGTAGCAAGGGAGGATTATCACTGGAAGAACTTTCTAAGCCTACATTTCTGAATTTTTCTTGGGAAAAAAAATTGGATAATAAATCTTTATAAAATTATCTGTAAAATCTCCACTGAATTTGCTAGGAGACATTTCTTATATATTTTTTTATATGTGTGCATATATATATATATATAAATGTACTAAATGTTACTATACAGCTGAATTAAGAGAAGAATCATGCTGAGTCTGACATTTAGAAACTTCCAACTGAAAGAAACTAAATAGCAAAAGATAAGCAAAATAGTAAAATCAGTAACACAGAATCTAATATGTAAGAAGCCTGTGAACATGAATAAACAATACTTTTAATTAATAATGACAAAAAGAGACTGCATAGAATATATAAATAATATAATTTAAAAATTGAACTACTAGAAAAAAATATTGAAAATTTAGATCATTGAATACAGGTTTGCTCTAAACGTAGGGTGTTTTTAATCAATTTCCCTCAAGGTTCAACTGAACTCTTGATCATATTAATTAGAGGCTGGAAATGTAAGTTCTGAAGTGTTGTATATAAATACACAACAGAATTAAAGGTGCCATTAATACAAGCAATTATATGAGAAGTTATCCTAACAACTACAGGAGTCCATCGGACAAATTACCCACTATTTTCAGGTGATCCATAAACACTCCTGGTAACAGCTGAATTACTCTCCTGGACGGTATAACAATTAATGAACATTGTAATGACTTGATAAAACTTATCAATGCTTCTTGATTAGCATATCCATTTAATCCTAGATTTATACAACTCTTTATATTACTTTTGTGGACTAATTGTGCTGGTTTGGTTTTCAGTGGAGATACAGCATATGAAACTGATGTAACCAACTGAAAAATTAAGCCTTGCTTGGATTGAAAACTATTTCCTCAGGCTAATGCCTAAATCGAGTATTAAGAAGAGATTTGGGTAGCTTTCTGGTTTGATTTTTAGTTTTGGTATTTTTTTCTTGTGTCTTGTTTCCCTGATGCCTACAGTTGTTAACCAGCATTAACCATGCCCTAAACCTGCGTGGTGTCTGAGTAGGAAAGGTCCAGTATTATCAATTTGAAACAACAGGGACCTGTTCCCTAAAGTGGTATCTGTTTGGTCTCATAAACTAAATGAGACACATAGAGGTTTAGGTGCTTAAGAATTATTTCACTATGCTATCTACCTATGGAAAGGCTTCAAGATATGGAAAAATACATAATTTCCTTCCCCAAGAGGAACACAAAAGTAAATCCAAATACTTATGGTTTTTCTGTAAAACATGGAAATTTTAGTTACTTCTCAGGCAAAATTTCCATAAATCAGTTAACATAAGATATTGTTGACAGTTTCTCCTGTAGTAATCTTCTAGATATGTTTTATGATTTCCTGAATTATCTTACTCTTAATTATGGAAATACATTTCTCTTTGTCAGAGCTCTGCAAGAAGAAAGAGCCACTTGTTCTCATTCTCACCTTTGTAAGGTCTACACTTACCTCAAGGGGATATATATTGACTTCTAAAAAGCAGGAATCACATCAAGGAAGCTGATTTTTAAACTAATAGGTTGCTCTTAAAGTGACCATAATTGAAAGAATCTGGAGTATCTAATGTGTTTAAACCAGAAAACCAATAATTATTTTTAAATGTAGGGACACCTATTCTCAGTATTAAGAAAGCTGTTATGTATATTTTTTTGTATTCACACACTTCTCTACAATGGATAAAAATGTACAAACTGACAAAGAGTAGCTTTCAACTTTAATGTTCATAGGCTATATTATACTGATTGTTTTATTGTTTTCCTTAGCATTCCTATGGTTGAATGCTATAGCTTTTGTTAATGTTAATTGTTCTTTCAGTATTTCTACAGGTACTCAGCAGACTAACATTTTTCTTAAAGTGAAACTACACAGATAATGTGCAAAACTGAATCAAGTAAAACAAAGCAAAATCCGTGGATTAACCATGGTTACCTCCTGAATTCATATAGTCGTATTTCCTTAAACAGTATGAAATTGAATAATCATGTTCCACTTCCAGAGCAGGCAAAAGTTACACTAATTTAAAATCAGGCATAAAAAGTACACTGCTGGATCATTAAAAAAAATCCTTTCATTGTAAATGTGTCTCAGACAGGAAAACTTGCTCCATATATCAGCTGATCATACATAAACTGCTACTGACTGTTCTGTAAATATCAGGGGAAATAGCAAATAAGAAAAGATTTTAAAAAACCCATCTATTTGCAAAAAAAAAAAAATCCCAAATGGTTGCAACCTAACCATGAAGAACATTTAGAAATCAGAAAGATTTCTAAATCTTCAGATAAATTAGCTTATTTCAACCAAGAACAGTCAGGGAAAACAATAGTTTTAAGATGCTATTAGGTGACTTTGATAAATAGGATTGTATGTTGGGCTTCAAAAAAGGGAACTGGATTTGTGGACACAATACTTTCTTTTCCAGTTCCATTTCTTATGTATGTGAACTCAATTGCCTTTTACAACTAGGAATTGTCATAACAAATCCCCCTACTCTTAAGTAAGCAGAAAAACTCTGTTTGAAAGCTTTGGTTTCCTTTTATACTTTGGACCCTCTACAGACATCCTCAAGGATATTCTTCTATGTCAGGAAGGAAGCTAAAAGATACTATCACCCCAGAGATTCTTGTCATTCCAGATCAGGGACTGGAGTGAAATGGTACCAGCATTTTTTCTGTTATCATCAGTTTCTGCACAGTTTATTATTAATTTTTAATTAGGTTTTGAGAACGGAGATATTTCTTATGCTGAATTTCTTATGATATGACTTTTTATGTAGACAGACTGGAACTATTACTATAAAAATGATGAGAATTGTACTTCTGCTTTTATGTTGGGTGAATCCTAATGCTTGATAATTTAATGATCAACTTTTCATACTGTAAGAGTTGAATTCCACAAGCACTTTTCCATGCTCAGTGGCAAGCCATACATTTGTAAAACTGTCTGAACTAATTAGTACAATATATCCAGTTATGTGCACAAATGTCTGACAACAGTGTGGTAATGGCCTGCACAAAAATAGGATCCCAAATTGTGCATGGATCTCTGATATCATGTAATAAAAATCTGAATGAGAGAATTAAAATAATTTAACTGTTGATTGTTTAGGTGCTTAAATTATTTCCAGGGTCCACAATAAATTCTGAGCTTTAAGACAGAATAATAATATTTTAACTCTTTAGGTATTCCTTTGCCCAGACAATCACTGATGATCACAAATAAACTCCGAAAAAACAACCAAATGCAGAAACATTATATTTCAAATAATCATGTTATTGTTCTTGCTTCCTAAATGGACAGTTTCTTGATAACAGAGGAACAGAGAAATGATTCCTCTGTTAAACAATAAAAGATTCAGAATGTGATTCACCATTAATCTGAGTGTGCTACTGGATTAAGGACAATAAACAAAACTTTTTTTGAGATCAAGGCAGAGGTGAAAAAAAAAAAAGCAAGGGGGATCATTACTTTAATCATCTGATGCTGAGAAACTCAGGCCAAACTCTTCCAATTAAATTAATAGGTTATAGGTCAGGAGAGAATTTAGCCTGGAAATGTCAAAGCAGAATGTCAATGAGATCTGAGTACCTAGATCTTTCAAAAATTCCAGACTTCTTAGGGACAAAGCATAAGAAGTTAGCATACCCATTCATGGGTAAATCCCACCTTTTATAGTTAAAAGGCAGATGTGGAACAGCATGATGAGAGCACAGTATTTCCTAAACCCTCCAATTAAACACTTCCAAAAAAAAGAGATCAAACTAAATATGACCCACAAATTATATTTTAAAGGATATGAGATCAGAGCCTCGCCTACACTAAATTAGTTATGCTTCAATGATTTTGAATGCCAATTTACATCAAATGAAAATCTTATCCATAAACTCTACTTTCCCAGGAATCTTGTGTCTCTGTTATAGTGAACACTAACTTCCAATCAGTGCCTTAGGTGGAATATGAAGTGTATTGCACAGTAAATCACAGCATGGTTTGGGTAGGAAGGCCCCCGATTCATCCTTTTTCCCCAGACTGGAGCATCTTAAAAGCAGGAGGCCTTGCCCGGTTAAGTTTCCAAGAATGGAGGTTCCACAACTTCTCTGGGCAACCTGTTGTACTGTTCGACCAAATTGGTGAGGAAATTTTTGGTTCCCAATAGCTAATTAGAATTCCTCTTCTTGCAGCTTTTGAGGCTCGTCGCTTTTCTTGTTACTGCCTCCCTTTGAGAAAATTCCAGCTTAACCACCAATCAGAACCTTGAGTGTCTTTGTCTTATGATCACACATAAAATGCACACAGACCAACACAATACACATATATTGGTCTATGATATCTTCCACAGCACCTCACTACCAGAATGATTAATCTTAACATGCATGAGACTGACATAAAATCCTACAGAGTTGTGAACATGAAGAAAAAATTCCCTGTTTAAGCACTGCATTCAGTTCTAAGGGATTAATAGCAAAGCTTATATATATATCAGAAGGAACATAGCCTCATTCTATCATATAATTTTGGACTTAATTACAAATTAACAAATATTAATAAATTTCACAGTATGATTTAGGAGAATTTTATGACAAACACAAATTGTAATTTGAGGGGGAAAAACAATAGGAAACTAATCAATGGGCCCAATTGCAATGTAGAGGAAAATGCAAATGACTAGAATAGTTTATTATTTTAATCAATTATTAATTTGTGCTTAACATCATCAGATGTGAAAATATTATTAAATAATATTAGGGAAAACTGAATGATCCATTAAATGTAATCAAAAGCAGCTGGTAGTAATCAAAGCATAGGTACAGAAAGGTCATTATAAAAAACAAGACCATTTTTCTCAGCATATAAAAAACTGGAATCTTGACTTAATGATACAGTAGACAGATTTTTTTGCAAAAATGCTGTTCTGAGTTGTGGTCAGCACTTGTCTGTACAATTTACATTGCCATTGTTGACACCTGCAGATACCCTCAAACTTGATTCCGCTCTGTAGAAGACTGCAGAGCTGCTGGCAAAGCATTCTTTTGCAAAGAGACTTTTCGCTGGAATGCTCTTCCTTGCCAAGGTCTAAAATAGCCATAAACTGTTGACATTCTGGGTATGCTAGAAAGTCCATCTGTGTGAGCTGACTGCTGCAGTAACGGGTGGGATATCTTGTGGGAAGGTGTGATGGAGGTGCACAGGTCTTATGACTAGGAATTAAATGGGGTGTTAGAGAGTGGGAGGACAGAAGAGTGCTGCTTTTTTTGGAAGTTTTATTTATTGCAGTCTCTACATTATGTTTTAAAATACATGCCAAGGTTGCTTAAAGTCTTAGGTGTCCTCTGGAGTGCTTATTTTGGATTAAAATCTAAATGAATGATAATTTTATTCCTAGTGTTAATGATTCATTTTGTTTTCCAGATTTGTCAGAGACTTTTCATAAATTAAAATCTGACAGCAGACTGCTATTTTTCAAAATCCTTCCACAATGAAACTAGTATGACTTTTTAAAGACTAAGATACTATGTAGAGTGAGTAAGAATGCAAGAATCAACCCAAATGATTTTGACAAGTTAGAGCATGATGTTTTACAGTAACTTTTTTTGTTAAAGCGCCCATGTTAATCAAAATGTATTACAGTGGTAGCACTGGTTTGTTGTCAAGGGGAAAAAAACCCACAAGTAATGGTACTGGT
Organism: Neopelma chrysocephalum; assembly: GCF_003984885.1. Taxonomy (NCBI): domain Eukaryota; kingdom Metazoa; phylum Chordata; class Aves; order Passeriformes; family Pipridae; genus Neopelma; species Neopelma chrysocephalum. The sequence continues at coordinate 11,830,492 of NW_020897731.1, read as the reverse complement.
TAAAAGCACAAATAAATAAGCATATAATAAACAAATGTCATGGATTAATTAAATTAAAATATCTATAAGGATATTTTGATAACAGTAGCCCCTCTAAAGCAAGGACAATACAAAAAAACCCTGTTGATTTCAATTTTAACAACATTCATATTTTTCTGTATTAAACACTAAGAATAAAATCCAAAATACTTGCCATTTTAACCACTGATCTTTATTTTAAGCAGCCTATATATAGATATTCCACCCTAGCATTTGTTTTCAACATTAGCCAAAGTCCTACATTTAAGCTCAATTCAGCTCAATTTCACCCAGTAGTGAAAAATGTTGCAGGTAACCAATATTTAAAAAATATTGGTTTCTTATTGCATCTTTATAAGAATAAACTTGTACTTATAAGAATTGACCCTTTATTCATAGGTATTTGAGAGATTTCATGCAAAAACTTTCTCTTTCAATTTAAATGATACCCTGAAATTCAAATTTTGGCACTGTTCCATACTAGGGATAAAAGATTACTCACAATTTATGTGCCCTTTTCTGGATTTAATACATGATTAGACATTGTTTTCACTGGTGACACTAGAGACAGCAAACCGGAGAAAGTGATTTTCCCAAAGTCTTCCAATTTTTCAGTACTCAAAATAAAAAAAAAAAAAAACACAAACCAAAAACTGAGATAATCATGGAAGATCATCTGCAGTAATTCTTTTAGACAGTAGTATTTTCAGATTAAAATTCAGTACCTTAAAACACTAAGGTTGATCACACATCTGTTTGCTTTTTTTTTTAGAGGAAAAAAATTAATCAACAGCTCATTATAGTCAAAGTTTTTTTGTAGTAGATCCGGTTTGAGGACTATGTAAGTTTTTCACTACAGAGTTCATGAGAAGGTGCAAGATTTGCTTGTCACCAATAATGTGATTTCTTGTAAGTATTAAAAGTTCCACAAGACATGGAAGAAAGTATGTGAGTTTATTATCTTTTCTTTTTTTTCCCACCTTTTGATAAATTTCTCAGTTCTGCAATTTTTTTTTTATGACGAATTAAATAAAATTTGGGTTTGTCAACTCTTAAGTGTCCATAATTTCTTCTACTTATTTGGTGTAATTGACTGAAATTTTGTTTTAAAAGACTTTTTTTTTTTTAAATGAGTCAAACTATAAATAAGTAGAAAATGGGTCAAATTTAAGGAAACATTATTTGGTGGATCAAGCCAAGAGAAATTTTTAGATAGATGTTCAATTTTTTTTTTATTTTGACTTCTCTGATTCAGCTATTCCCTGCAAAGAACAATTACTAATTTCAGATAACACTGATACATCAATAATATCTTGGTGTATCAGGTCACATCTAACAGTCACATAAACAAATAAACAAAAAAAGATATTTGGAAATAGATTCTAAAGAAAATAGAAATAGCTGAAGGTGTCACAGTAAAAAATTATCTCAGAGGAAATTCTAAAATTTCTTAATAAAAGAAATATTTTTATTATTTTTTTAATTCCCTTGAAATTTTCTGCATCCATATTTGCTGCTGGCCTTTCTCAGCATGTTTAAGCATTCTGGCCTTCTAAATATTAAATGCATATTCTTTCAAAACTTATAGAAAAATCCAACAAAGCATGTAGAGGTGGAACAAACGAAAACACAAATTAGCATATTTTTTTCAAGTTATCCAGTTATTCATCCTATTAAATAAATTGACCATCAGTCTTCAAAAAATTTGCTTGATAAGGAACAAGCTCACTATAAGTACCCTCCCTTTCTCCACATTCCTGTCTCTTCTTGGTACTGTCTAATGTCAAACCAGACAGCCCCACAATGACTCTCATGCCCTTGTAGGAAGCTGTAAGAGCATAACTTTTCATTGCAGGCAGCCACCAGTAACAACAGCACTTCAATTATGTCTAAATCCAGCTAATCAAGATGAATGTAGAGTCTCCTCCAGGATTTTTGTTTTCTCCTTTTATACCTTTTTTTCTGCTCATCTCTCTTTATCGCAAAACTGACCATTCTACACAACGAATGTCATATACTGCCGCTGAAAATTTACACATTTGAAAGCTACAGAAGGCTTTCCCTCTGATTCCCTGTCCCTGCTACATAGGTTGCACTGAATTCTAGTTTCTACACCTTAAACATTTTATATTTATGTCAAGTAGCCAAGAACATTCCAGTGTGCTGAGGCAGACGAACCCACTGTGCCTAAAGTACGTCAGATACAATCAGCTTCAAGAAGCACTGAAGTAAAACATCAAGACCTTTTGAAGCTTATTCAAAAGCAGAGTCATAAAACCAGACACATTAATCAGGTTGGCATTATTATCAGTGGTGTAAGTACACAGGTAATATAATCCCATGACAACACATGAATACCACAATTTACAAGGTACAATTCTCACAGGACATTGAGAATTTCAGTTCTAATTCATACAGTGGAAAGACAGCTATCTCTGTTGTCTATTTATGAATTAAGCCAGGCTTCACTACAAAAATGTCCACACTTCCACTGCAGTATGTACAGTTCCATATGTCCATCATTCACGCTATCAGTGCACAAACAAGAGCTGCACATACACAATAATAGTATATTCCAACTGAGGTAACACTGAGATAACAAAATGGGGTCTGGCAACAAGTTCAATGTCAGTCTTTTAAAATCACTATTTTGGAATGATATGGTTTTTTATTAGCTCATGGATCAGCTGAAAAACTATACATCTATACAGATGTACTAAAATAACCTTCATCCTCACACTAAATTAAACAAATCCAAAGATAATAGTACAGAGAATAGCTGAAATAACAGCCACATTTATAAATTAAAAGAATTTACAGAGCAGGTTTTACTGAGGAGAGAGACATATTAGCAAAACAGAAAATGCAAAGCTGATTGCAGCAATGACAAATCATCTTTCGTATGGCATCCCGTATTTTATAGTGCTTGGTTTTAATGTTTCCCTTTGATTTGCTTTAAGTAAAAAAAATAAGAGCTATTAAAATGACTCCTTCACATATTGAATGACTTCAAAACACAGTGAAAAACACATTAATAAACTGTCTTTTTTGCTTTGCTTACTCCTATGTTAGAGTGCTTTCAACCAGGGCCAGTACTGGCAGTCAGGGTAGCCACAAACATCTTCCTTGCTGCTGAACACCCTGCAAAAGACAAAGTAATTTTGCTCTGCTCTCCTTCTCTCCCTCTCTCTTCTGTGAATAACTCAGCATTACTAGCACTCCCTTTCCTTTGTGTTTTCTTTCATAAAACTTGATGTTGAAAAGTGGTAAAAGATGAGGAATGGGTTTTGTACAGAAAAAGAGTATTAAAAAGATCTAGATTTCTAAAAACCCATATGCTTGTTCCTTGGAACTTACTAATTAAATAAAACTGCAAAATTGAAATGTATAAGCTGTTTGTTTAAGTAACGTAAAGCAAATGGCATACTTTAAATTCAAATTCATGTAAGTATGCAGATTATGCACACATACATATTGCACTTTTTTCATTTTTAAAAATGCATTCTCTAAAGACAGAAATTCCTTATTTTTAGGGCTAGAAATAATTAATGGTTTCAAAATAATAGCATCTTCATCACTGAAACAATAAAGCTGCTTCTTGTTATATGGTTTGGAACTTATGTGCAATAACAACCCAAATATTTAGGATTAAAATTATTTACAAACAATATCTCTCTCAAAAAAAATCATTTTCTGGGTTAGATGTCAGTCATCAGAACATACCTAATTTCAATTCCTATTTAAGTGCCGTTCAATTTATTTACTCTTAATGAAAAATATAGCTCAGCAGAAAAGAACCTGTAAAAGGTGAAAAATTCTTACTAGAAACTATCCACACACAATGTAGGAAATTAAAGGAAATACTTCCAAAAGCAGGCCTTCTTTTTGGAAACTATAGACAATTTACACACTGTATAGATGTCTGGAATGCAGTAATATCTAATTTCAAGTCATGAGCTACTTAAAATTCCAAAGGTACAAATGGAAATTATGCAGAGAAATGCAAGGTGTGAAATGGACTGTTAGTCTATATGTAAATGATGCAATATTTAGGGTAATGTACAAAAATACCTTTTGATTAGACCTTATTGTTGTAAGTTTCCTTAAAATATGAAGACAATCACAATTTCTGCTCCCCACTTCTTGGGCAGAATGGCACATTTTCTGTGCTGTAAGATCAGTGCGGCTGAATACAAGCAGGAAGTAGTGGATTGATGAGCTGAACCTCCCTAGCACTCAGAAAATTTAAACGGAAAATGATATTCCCAATTCTAAACATGGCAGTAGAAGCCTATCATCTGAAAATTTTGCCTGTAACTGATGGGTTTTGTAGACCTTTGTTTAGGGATGCATCTGTATGGGAAAACTCCGTGTAGTTGAATGTCACTACTACTGATGTTACTATAAGAATACTAAAACAACTGAGTATACTAGAAAGCAAAGTAGTTTATCTTGTGTAGAAAAATTTGATACAATTCTCATTCTATTTTTTCATACATAACAGGTGTTTGAGATAAAACTCATATTTAAGTCAACAACAGGTTGTTTAATTCTTAGTTTTAATAAAATTACTTAAATATCTGAAATTGTACTGGATTTGTCATTCCGTGTTCCTAATATCTACCTTCCAGATCCTGGTCTTTGTTTCCCCATAATATTATGCATACAATTTAAACAAAAAAAGGCAGAACCTTCCATTCATTATCATGTCATCAGACTGGGTAGACATACAAAATCTATCTATTAGCTTGTGTGTGTATATATCTGTATGTATGTATATATACACACACATAAAAAAAACCAACCTTGTAAATAACTTATCATCAGTTGTGGAGCAACACAAAGTATGTGACATACAGGCCACAATGAAGTACAGAAGATCAATTATGTTTTTTCAGGTTTTATTGTGTTTTGAATAAAAAAAAAGGAGAAAATATAAATAATAAACAAGGTTTTATCTTTGAATGTGTACATTTAAGCAGCAGTGATAACATTTTAGGAAGTGTTTTACTGTGGGCAAACTTTTGGGGTTTTTATCAGGGCTAGAGAAATTTAGCAAATGAGTGAATGAAGCTATTGTCACTTAGTAATTATGTTTGAGAATAACCTATGCATCCTTCCTTCTCAAGGAAGGCTGTGCTTTAGGAACCTTAAAAGACTATATGTAAGAAAATAGATCTGTGAATAGTAACATAAATTTGGGGTTAAAAATTTAATTTGTATTTAAGACAAGACTTGTCAACCTTTTCTGATTCAGATGAATCTATTCTTTTGCAAGGAAATACACTGTGTACTGTCAGCTTTATAGAAATAACTGGGGGCACTCTGTTGGAGTTCTCTGACTTGGACAGTCATCTGTGCTTGAATCACAAAATGATGGACCCATATGCTTATATATTCCCTATGTGTAAGCTGGCTACAAATACTATTCCTTGCTCCAGTCTCAGACAGCTTTTTTTTGTTGTTGTTACTATAGATTTTGTCCCTGCTTTCACTTCAGTGAAGGTAGAACTTGAAGCCCCACTGAATTTGCACCCTTAGGACCCATGATCATTCCCAGAATACCTCAATAAAGTATTTCTCTCTAGTAGTTCAATATGGTGAGCGTATTTCACTGCTTTAACCAACAAAAGAAATAATTTGAGACCTAACATATGATACATGCCCACTTTCTGTGCTTGCACCAGGTTCCAGTAATGCAATCTTACTTCATCTCTGGTCTACAGATAGCTAGTAGTTCAGAGAGCAGCAAACAATCTAGAAAACAATCACAGTTAAAAATAAATAAATAAATACAGACACATATCTTGCCACACACTTGGAAGACATGAGTTGGTAGCTGCCAAAAAGTATAACGGGAAAGCAGCTCCCAACTTCTGTCAGTGCCTCTCTGCAGGCGATCAGCTCCAGTGCAGTGTGTCTTCACATCAACACACGTACAAGAGACGCTCATACAGACTCTAGACTTACAGGATTTTTTGGTATAAAGGGTATGAAATCCTAGCTCATACAAAAAAGGTTTCCAAACATATTACACACGGTGTTTGCATATACAATCCATGAGTTTAATGGCCTTTTTGCATGAAATTCAGCACTAACAGATTCAAGATCTCATGCTATGCCATGGATGCAAGACCTCGCAGAGTGCATACCAATATGCTCATATGACCAACAGACCCATGAGACATACTCAGTGGTCAAGGAGGAGGCTTCTATTTAACAGGCTGGTGGTAACAACGGTGCCTCGGGCTCCTGTGCAGAACGGAGCTTTCTGAGAATCAGGGTGGTCCAAGAAAAGTTATTAATGTTGATTTAATGACAAGTTGCTGACCAAGTCTCTTTGACTGATTCAGACCACCCTGATCTAGTACAGGTCTCCTACCACTGACATGAGTCCTATGAGGAAGCCATATTTGAACTAGTTTAGGCTCAATATGCCACAGCTGCAGTTCATGTAGTCTTGCTGTCAACCTTAATTTTACAACCCAATTGTGTTAGGTATGTCTAGCTTATTCTCACCTAATTTCAGCATGATTTAAATGTGAACATAGGATTCAGGGTCTAACTTTGAAAAATACTGTGTATCCAGAAGGATAGACACAATAATGGGAAGCTTGAGGTTTGAGATTTTTATTTTAAATGTAAGGGTAATATAAATAGGTAATAGTTCTAGTTCTTTGGTTTCAACAAGAAACTAATCAACTTTCAAGAAAAATTAGGGAAATAAGTCTTCGTTAAGCCCCTGAAATCAAAAGCACAGTCTAAAGAAATATACAGTGATTCATCAGACAATCTTCACATGCAAAGGGGGCTGGCAGAAAACACATGCATTTAATTATCTCTCATAATTCAGCAAATCTCTGAAATAACACTTCGTTTATTTTTAGATACAAAAATGCAGTGGTGAAAATGTCTTTAATGTTACCATATCCTATGAAGACCTATTCAAAATGGTACCCTTCTTGGCTTAAGGCACTTCAGAAATAAGCTGCAATGTCATAGTAAGGCACATGTTCTCCAAAATGGATATTAATTTTGAAGTTATGTATTATACAATATATTAACTTTGTAGCTGATCATTCCATGTAAATGAAGTATATGACTTTTATGGAACAGGCATACAAATTTCAATGTGACAGTGATCTATGTTTCTTTGTGGTACATACAGGTTCATGTGTAAAACATGAAAAATATAGCTGGATGCTAAAGAAAGGCAGCCCTCAAGGCTAAAAATGTAAAACATTTTACAAAATATAGGTTAGGAATATACTGATATATTTATATGGTAAATTCTTCATGGCAGGGAGTTGAACCCATAAAGTGTCATTCTTCAGAAACAGTAGAACTGAGTCTGATAAGAGTTAAGATTATTAAGGCTAGTGGGAGATGAAGATAAGGCAAAGCAATATGCTCATAAAAGCAAAAAGTATCAGAATTACAAAATGGGTCCTTAGGCTTTCACATACAAAATGGACTTTACTTTGCCATGTAAGCACAGCCCTGTCTCTAAGGCAGCACAGTGATGCAGAAGGCTTTAATTTCAAGCAGTATTTTACTTATGGAACAACATTTTTAGAAATAATAGAGCCAAACAGAAAATATTCACTCGGTGGGAGCTTAGCTACCTTCTCTTATGTTCACAGCAACAATTCCTACCAGCTCCAAAGAAGCTGCAGCGTGTTACACCCACTGGGAGCAGCTCACATCAACATCTTTTACAATGCTGGAGGTGAGGTCTGGGTAAAAATAAAGGTAACTGCACCTTGAAGATTCTGTTGGAATAGGATTTGAAAGAAAGACAAATATGTCAAAAAAAAAAAAAGATTTTTACATTCAAATCAACAATGACAACTATGGTGTTTCACTTTTCTCCAATGAAAAAGCTTAAGAATAGTCTGCACATAGGACTTTTTTGACATGCAAAGAATTTGCACTAGGAAATACTGAATAATGCTTCATTTGTCTTTTGTAATAAAGGCAAAATTAAATATGAATAATTTCAAAGCTTTTGTTTTCCATTAGAATTTTTGTACCCTTCTAAATGTCTATGCTATTCTCCACCTTATCAGCAATCTTAATGAAGTAAAGAGATTTACATTTTCCATTATTATGTTTACCACAAGTACACAAAATAGCTGATATGATAATTTTAATAAGTATTCACATTTTTCTTCCTAAAAGTTCATCACCAGTTAGTGAACTGAAAGTATTTTTTCCAACGTTTCCTTTCAAAATGCTCAATGCAGCAAGTTAGTAGTGTATTTAAATGTGGAGCAATTTTATTGCAATCTCAGTGGTATCTGCCTGTCAGCAAAAGGATGGCGTAATGGATTGTAATCATTTTGCACAGAGTAAGGACAGGTCTAGCAGAAAATATTTAATTCTAGTTGATAGCTCCTGCAGAGTCAGTAAAGGGCACATGCTAATAAGGAAACGGCAGAAAGGCACTGGTGATGACATGCTCCCTGAAAACAGCAAGCTCAGCAGATACAGTGCAGCTAATAGAACCATTACTGCCTCATGTCAAGCTATGAAAAATACCAAAGGACAGAGTCATCACAGTGAAGTTAAAAACAAAGCTCTTGTATATTGTTGGAAAAGCTTTACAGGCAGAACAATGTTAGGATAACAGTGTTATCAAATGCATGAATAAAAATATGCCAAAAAGCTTGCTCAGTAGAAAGCGCAATTTCCCCTTTTTAATTCACTCTATATACCATATGTTGTAGCTGTACCATTCATTGTATTAATTTTCAGTTTGAAACTCATTTCTCACCAAGGTATTTGTTTTCTTCTGCTGATGGTAGCAGGTTTGCTTTTGCCTTTTTTTTTTTTAACTTCAGTTTATGATAGAGTACACAAGTAAAACATAAAGTATTGCAAAAGAAGATGACTACATGGCACAAAAGCATCCATATGCTTTTACAGAGAATTAATTTTCCAGACTCTGATTAAAGGCTTTTGTTACCACCGGCACAGTGTTGGTCATTTTCTCTCCTTTTAAAACTGGGAGTCTGTCCCGAACCACTAAGACCATGCAATTTCCAGAAACACTAAGATTACGAAATCTTCATAGCATGCTTGTGTTACAGCAAGAAGCACTCTAGCCAGTCACATGATGTGCAGATAAAAATGTCTCCATCTGACATAGCATTTGCAATTTAAAATCATGCTCACCAAAATTTTACTACTAATTCCAGATAGGAGGAAAATACTGAATATAACCAATGATGTACGTATAGGTATTCAGACATACGACATAATCTACTGGATTATAAAATCCTGGATTTTATACTGGAAAGGAAATGGAAAATTTCCTGGAAGTCAGGAAAATAAAATTTTCCTGATTTCTGGGAAATAAATCCTAATGGACATTTTCTTAACATTATTTTTCAAACAAAGTGTTGCTCTTAATTCTCCACAAAAACATAAAGTATGTCCTAATATATCAGAGAGAATATTACACTTGTGTATTTATTGGTTTCAAGGAAAAAAAACCCATTTTTTATTTGTGGTCCTTCTACCTCATTTCAGTTTGTGAATATGAGTTTGACTCTGAGCTTTGTCACTACTTAAGAAAAAAGCAAGCTAACAAATGCCAGACACAAGAGTAACTATCTAACTTTGCACTCTTTGAAATTGCAATGCTGCTAATGGGATCTTTGTTTTACTACCAAAGGGTTTAATTAGCCGGAATTGTTAGTGAAATAAGTGTCTAATAAAAAGCTTACTAAATCTATGGAGTCTTTCTATTGGCTTCTATTGATGCTGATTTTCATATCAACAGTGTTAATTTGATAAGTTAGATCTCTAGGAACAAGCCACAGAAATTAAGAGTTACAGTGTGGTTCTGAAGTTTTATGTCCTTCAAACTTACCAGAAAGATGACAGCTTTATCATTAAGTGAAGGAATATTTCAAAGTAAATTTTTGTATAATTTGCCATTATACTGTTCTCTTAATTTGCTACTTAAGACAAGCTGAACATCAGAGGACAGCTCAGAAACCTCATAAATAGTCCTCTGGAATATGCAGTTCATAATTCCCATTCTTTCTTTTCTTTTCACACTTATTCATCAAGTATTTCTGTGGAATACCCCTAAATACTGTAACTTTTTGCACTTCCTGCCCCTCTTCAATCTGTCAAAAACACAGTAATTACATATTATTCTCCGTACATTAATGTGTGTCATTCATCATGAAGATTTATTGTGTTAGGAAACAATAATTACATCTGAATCTCATTTATAAGGAAGATGAGGGCAAGCACATTTTAAAGAGCTCGGTCACTCGTATTCATGGGCATTCTTTACCACTTAGTCATTTTTGTACTAAGTAAGCCTCAAGTAATTAGTTTCAACCTAGCTCAGATTACCAAATCATTGAAATCAAAGGCTTGTGTAGTAAGAAACAACCTATAATTCACTTACTTAGTGATTTGCATTGCTATAAAGGTCTCTTTTAGAATCTGGGAGGAACCCTGCAAACCATGGTCACATGAGAAACCTTTTTTGACATGAATAGACCCATTAAGTCAATGGGGCTACTCATGTGAACAGAGACTCATGTCAAAAACCACTGATGCTGAGAATGCACTCTTTTGTATGTTCTTTCATTTGTATGGATAAGCAAGGAAGAGTGCAAAAGGAGTACTATGTGAAATATTATGCCCTTTTTTCATTATTCACATTATTTCCCATTAAAAACACTATTGTATGCTACACTCTCACTCAAACTTTATCCCTAAATCTGTTAAGCAATATTAGAACAGTAGGTGCTTTTCATTCCAGACATGATTGTAATACCACAGTAATTAACAGACACTGTACAGGTATACTTCTTTCTTTGAAGTTTCCTGTTGGATTGTTCATTGAAATAAAGCTTCACTAAGGTTTTGTTAATCAATATTGTTGTCTCAATAATTTTCACATCTACACAGACTGATCTGTTCACTTTTTTCAGCAAGTTACAGACTCAGCAGTGCTCAGAGAAAAAGAAGATTTATTGAATTGTTCAGGTTTGGTTGTTGTTTTTTTTTAACCTCGTTTGTGTCAGCTAAACAGAATATACAGATGCCAGAGAACATTAGAAAGATACTGCACTCCCCATCATTACCACATAAAATATTCTCTTAACTGGATAGATTTCCATTGTAACTCTGTCACATATACAGGCTAAACATTGTTGCTGCCATCCGCTAAAAGGTGTAGCATAAAGACAGCATGCCTGTGGTACTCCAGCTTGTGGCTCCTGGAAGAATGTAGGAGAAGTTGCCATCTGCTTCTTTTTGTCATTCTCTGCATGTAGGTTACATAGCAAGACTGTGGAGGAGATCTTGCCTCCTCTGGAAAATACTGTCAGACTATAAAAACAGCTCTGACAACTTACTGCCACTTCTGCAATACCAACAGTTGTGTACAGGGAACAAGCCTCACCCACTGTAAAAAGCCAAAGTCCTTCACCAAGATTTAACTGACACTTCACTATGATACTGACTTCTACAAATACATGCTTTATCTAAAGACAGGCAAATGTGAAAAGATCTCATGTACTCTTTTACTAATACACTTGTGCTACTCTGTCCAGGCCAGAGGATTATTTAGGAGATAGGCCGTAAAGCTATCTAGGTTGTAAAGCTATCTAGATTGCTTAGGAGCAACGAGAAAATTTTAAAAGATTGTCTTAAACATATTAATGCGTGCAGTTCACAACAGAAATTCTGTCTTCCTTTTTTTCTTAATTTTTTTTTTTGGGGGAAGGAAGTGATTTTAATTAAAATAAGAGCTATCACATTATTAATCTCTGAATGAATTGAATCAGGATGAAGTAATTTATCATCATTTTAAACTAATCGCTGAGAAACTATGTTCAGGGCTCCATTTTGGCTAAGCCTTTAGATCAGGCCAGAGAGGTGTAAAAAAGTATATAACATTATCAGAAATCAGAAAGATGTCTATGTGTCTATGTACTGCAGAGAGCACAACTTCTCTGTTTCTGAGGATGCGTTGGTTATTTCTGAAGTGCACCTTCATGGAGTGAGCTCTTCTGGTAGCAAGGTGTTGTGGAACAGTTATGGGCTAAAGTTCTCCTTCCTTAAAAAAGTCACTGGATTTTTTTATGCACAAAGCTCAACCCCTTTAATAATACCTGTATACTTAACTAAAGTGTAGATGCAGATATACTAGTACTAAAAGCCAGATCTAGTTCAGGTTTCCTTACAGCTGTAAGAAAAGGGACGGTATCGTTTGATGTGAATCACCAAACCAATAATTACTCCTATATAAAAAAAATTAATTGACATAAAATCTGTATAAAAATCAGCAAATATCCAGCCTCCATTAAGATTAGAAGTCATCACAATGTTATCTTCATTTTCCAACTTTGCAGCCATAGAGAAGGCTAAGAACAATAAAGTCTGTTGTTAAGACTTTACGGTTGTCATCTTGTATTGTGCTATTATAACATTAAATCGTTACTACAATGAGACAGATGAGAGAGAACTGGAAATAGTCCCTCAAGACAGTTAAAATGTAGAAACTTCATTTTTCATTCCATGGGAAGAGAATCTCCCCTGCTTTCCTGTAAAATAATGTTTCAATCACTGTTGCTAAAGAGTTGTAAACAGCTGCTTACCTCAGTATGTACATGAAAGAACAAAAGCACTTCAGAGCAAGGGCTACAAGAATAAATGTCATGAGGGAAATACTCTCTCTCACCATTATGAAGTAGCTTGGAAAGTAAATAGGTCTTAATTGAATTAGTTGAAAATAGTTGCCATCCTTCTCTCATTATATATAGTAAAAATAACAATAAACTCATTAATCTATCAGAAAGTTTATCTTAAAAATAACAATAAACTCATTAATCTATCAGAAAGTTTATCTTTTCTGTTCTTGGAACTGGTAGCAGGAAAAATACTAAATAGTTTAGATAAAAACATTTTGATTATATTCCTGCTTTTCCTACTCACTGTTTACATGATGGTTAATTCAAAGTTAACTTATAAAAAATGGCTTAAACCCCTTGATTGCCTTTATTGATATAGGCATAATATTCTCCAAAATTAAACCTGAGTATTCATGCAAATTTGGTCCTATTATTGTCATGTTTTCAAGAGAGGTATGGAAAAGAGAGAATGATAGGGATAACTGAATAATCATCAAAGATGGAGCTGAGGTACAAAAGAAAGTGTGAGTTTGTAATCTGTGAAAGTGAAATGATGATTTGACATTGAAGGCATAAGAAGGCATAAGAACTCAATCTTCAGCCAAGTGACCTTGGGAAATAATAAAAACACAAGGCATACACAGGCACGCTTAGTGTCGCACTTCTGTGTAAATATGTCTTTATATGTCCTTGTCACTGTGTTGCCTATGAATACTTCATTTTTCCTATAACAGTGATGAATGAAGGAGGAGGTAACTAACATCACAGGATTGCTGACTAGCATGTAATCTTCAAAACTGCAGAGTGGAACACTACACCAGTGTGGAGAACTCCTGGACATTGCTCTACAGCACTAACTAAGGTATATCAAGTGGAATTCGAGCTGCACAAACCACTGCAGGTGACGGTATCTCACAGGGAATGCGCACTTGAAAAATCATCCAGTGATCAAAGCTAGCCAGGAAAACTCTGACACAGTGAAAGATAGTGACAAGTGAAGCTGAAATGAAAATTATCAGGGTTTATATAAATAATATTACAAAAAATATATGGAGTATTTCACAAAATACAATTCTGTATTTGATTATCATGTAATTTATCAGTGAAAAATTTCTCAAATTTTAACAATTTGCCTTTGAAAAGGAAGACTGTAACCCACAATGAACCTGTTTATTCATACAACATAACTTCTTCCTTCACTTACTTTGGGGACATACAATTTGCAGATGAATCATTTCATTTGTCCTTGTTAAAAAAGGCATAGGATTCTATTTATGTATACTTAAATTACATCTTAACTACAGGAAACTCTCATATTAGCATCAAACATACGCATTTAATTCCTCACGTACTCCATTCCCACATCATCATCAGGCCAAAATAATTCCAAATCTATACCACTGAATCAATATCCTGACAAATGAACTTGATGTATCACTCCATAGAAATCAGTAACACTTATGGAAAAATGCTAAACTAATGGGTATATATTGCTGAAGGAAATTGCACTTAACTATGAAGGATTCTTTACAGATAAAATTTTAAGGTCAGGCTCAGATCTGCTAAGCTAAGTTGTAGGATTTGGCTATACACAGTTTGAAATAATGCTTATGGTGAAGGCCAATGGTTTTTGAAAACGGGTGTATGAACCGGTGTATAGTCAATATACAGTTTATATTTACAAATTCCATTTTAGAATATCAGTTACAAAAATGTTTAGTTCCACAATTAAAGATTCTCCCTGATGTTACATTTGACTCCTTTATGGAATTCTTAGGGATAAGACACTCCAAAAGCACAGGAAATAAAAATACTTCCCTTTCAGAAAAGTTAGTTGTGAGGGTAAAATGTACCACCATTTAAAAAAATAAATCATAAATACAGAGAAAAAATATTAAAGTATGAAAGACTAAAAATTAGTTTAATTGCTATCATGAATTATTCCTTTGTATTCCTAATTATTTTTACAAGAAGGCAATTCAGTCAGCTTTCCAACCTCCAATAAAATAATAATAAAAAGTATTTTCCCTTCTAAGTATCACTTTTCCAATTAAAACTAATGTGCAATGGATATTGATGAGTTCTTATATGTAAAGGTTTATTACAAGTCTTCCAACCAAAATGTGTGTACTTCTATATTATACTGTAAAACAGAGGCTGATTTATTTACCAGTAATATAAAAATCTGTATTATTCTCTCTATCATAAGATATCCGTTAGCTGTGGTGGGGGAATGAATAATTTTCAATAGACTTCTTAAGATATCGAATTAACTTAATTCAGTTCTGGACTTTAAGTGCTGTTAGAATTTCTTCATACTTGTTCATACATAACTGTGATTTATATATGGTAAATCAAACCATATTCTCTAGTACCTTTTTGTAATGACTCAAAAGCAATTTAGACTTTTAAAACTGAATAGAAGTCTACACATACAGCATAATAATAATAATAATAATAATAATAACAACTACTACTACTATTTTAGTTGAATAACTTCTTCAGGAATGGCCTCTATAGACATTTATGGAGGATAAAGAATGTTTGGTTTAAGGTTTCCAGAAAGATTGGGAAAAAGAATCGCAACTATTAGTAAAGTAGTACAGTTTGTCTTAAAATGTTTGTTTAATATTTTGGATCTTTTGATTTTCTAATCCATGTCAAGTTTTAATGACAACTTTATTAGTAGAATTATTAGCTTATGATCCTCATTTCTCACTGTTAAATGCCTTCATTACCCACAAGACACTTGGTTTTAATGTGCCTAGAATAATAGGCACTGGTCTACCACTGAATACTTCTGAATCAAGAAAAACAGTAGAAGTGAGCTCATTGAATTTTACACTGAATGCAAGAATTAGCCAGGAGAGGGAAGTAACAGGGATTAAAACACAGGTTTTAAAATGTGTTCTAAATGTGTATATGAGTATGTAAACTGACAAGTTGTCCCGTTAAAATTCCTATCCTGTATGTGTCTGTAAAAAATAAAATGATGTGCCCTTGGAATAGCATCCTTTATAAAACACTCTCTTCAGTTGTGTACAGGTGTTCCTCATTCATCTGTAAATAAAAGATCTTTATTGTTTCAACTATTTTGGCTACGTCTGCTCCCATGCAGAGTACTACACTGCATATGTGATTTATTAACACTGAAAAAGGCTAATAATTTTATTATTTAAATCTATATACATCTTGTATCAATTTCTATTAAATCTTATGTTTTCTTATTTAAATCTATATAGCTTTGTCATAGTTCTATTTGCGCAAATGAGTGGAGTAATGTTACTCAAGATTCATGTTTGCTTTTCTGTTTTCTTAGAAGAATCCTGACAGCTAGAAAACTGCATATTAACTAGTCAATGTCATCTCACCCACTTAAAAGGTGAAAATTAAACCTATGTAATTATTTATTAAAAATACCTTCCACACACCCAAAACACCCTCTATCTTCACAAGTGAATCAATTTTGCTGAAATTCTATTAAAAGATGTCAAAAAGCTTGTTGAAACTTTTCCTTGAATGTCAAATAAATATTACATGCCATGAAGAAATCAAAAATGTAAAATACAAGATAAAGAAAGATTAAAAAATAATTAAAAATATAATGGGAAAGATGATGTGAATAACTAGAAAGCATCTCTTGAATATGTTCATAATTTTTATGTATTCTTCTGATTTTTAACTCTAATTATTGTACAGGTATTTAGTTCTATAAATAAATATGCATATTTATATGTAATAAATATATATAAATGTAATCAGAAATAATTATTTTAATTAATTTAGACAGTAAAATTTTTTTGTTTCATTTTTTGTACTTTAAAAGCATTCTTTTTTGAATTTTTTAAATCATCTGAAAAGAAAGCAAAAACAAAATTACTAAGAAAATAGGAGTCCATGACTAAAAAACTTTTAAACTTACTGAAATTATATATTTTACAGAGGCTCCTCATAAACAGTATACATTCAAATAAGGAAAATTGCAACATTTTTAGTATAAATATGCATTTTCAAAAACCACTTTTATATATTGAAAACATGCCTCACCTTCACATTAAAAGAAAAACCAAATAAACAAACAACATTTCTACTATGATAAACATAATCAACTGCAAGGTGGTTGATTTCAAATCAAAGCCCAATAATGGAAAAGAGAAAATCTTAGCTGAGCAAAAGATAATGTAGAAGAACTAAAAATGAAGTAGTAGTATTATTATCAGAGAAGAAGGAACAGACTAGATGAAACTTCAACTGCATTTCAAACATAAAAAGTTCAGTGAAGTATAAAATAAATTAAAAGACATTTAATGAGCAGGAAGCAGGAACTGGTACTGTAAGAAGATTTTTCTTTCTTCAGGTTACAGAGAAAGGGAAAGCTGCAAGAAGATTAATGTAGATTCAACAAAACATGTTCTCAGTATATACAAAATAAAGAATCAATTTTGTCTTTGTTGGATCCTGTGTGACATTTCAGTGACTCATGATTTCCTTGAAAACAAGATGTGCCTTAGTACCTCATTAAGCATCACAGTTTATACCTTTATATAAAATCTGCATATCTATTACTATAGGACTATACACCTCAAACTAGTATTGACATGTACACTGTTAGTCTTCCAGATCAGTCTGTAGGTTTTATTCTTCAGACAGATATGGCAAGATTTCCATCTGTCATTTGATGAAAAAAACCAATCGCATTTTAGACTAAGCAGTATTTTAAATGAGTTCACATTTTAATGTCATTCCAAGGGAAAAAAATTTCCTTATCCAACATTTACTTAATGCTTAAAATGCAAAATTATTCACATTGCAGGATATACTAATCAACACAAAGCATGTTTTTTGTTTTCACAACATTGCAATTAGTTTTCACTATTTTCCTCACTTTTATGAACACTGCATTATTGATTTATTATTTATTAGCATCTTTTTCTAACAAAAGTGTCATTAAATTTATAGCACTTCAGATAATTTAGTTTACTAAATTTGAGAAATCAGGTAAGTCATGTTCCAAATCCCTGGTGAGTTTATAAAAGCAAGTAACAGGGACTCAGCATTATGTATGTACTAAATTCTCAGCAAGTAAGCAACCACATGGAAGCCAACTGAGCTATACATTGATTTAAACATGTAATGCAATACCCAAAAAGATAAGAGTCTGAGAAAGTAGAAAATTGGCTTTAATACCATTTTCCTTAAGGAAGCAAATGGGTCTCATACTGTGGAAGTCAAGTCAATGGAAAACATATAAATCCAACAGGCCAAGCAGGAACCGTCAGCTGACACAGCTATACTTTATTGCTCTGATTGAAAGAGAAAAAAAAAAAAGGCTTATTTTCCTTTTTTTTTTAATGTAGTTAATTAATCTTTTTATTTCTTGGATTATCTCAACCCCCAATTAAGTACCATAACTACTTCTTTCAGCTTTCAAAATGATAAAAAAAATAAATTTTTCTTTCAATTGCTCATAAGTGAGAAGTGCAGTGATTGCCTCAGAGTAAGCATAGTGGAAATTATAACAAGGTAGTAGAAACATAAATGACAATTTCATTTTCCTGAACACAACTCGTCTTACAGGCCTGTTCCTCTCTAAGTGGACCTAAATGGCTGCTTACACTCAACAAAGACCACATTATCCAGCAACAGCTGCCTGTGCACTCTCTCTTTACAGACTCTTAAAGAAAATATTCTGCATTTCATTTTGGTGCCAGCAGAACTGTTAATAAGCAACTGGATGCACATATATTCTCAGCCATACAATACTTAAAAGTCTTAAACAAATATGAAAGCCTTAAAATAAATATAATATTGAGAGGCTTATAATACTTTAAAACATTATAGAAAACATGACCCAGAAATTATTTTTAAAGAACATATTAATTATGCATTCAATACTATTAAATTAAATATGAATAAACATTTTTTGAAAACATTTTATAATAATTAAGAGCATCATAGGAGTACTTTGTCATATGAAACAAATACGACTTTACACATCTATTTCTATCCTGAAAATCCCACAACACGCTGAAAACCAGTGACTTTGTTATTGATGGTGTTGAGGATGCAAACTACACCTCACAATAAGATCTACATTTTTAACAAAAGCTCAGACAGTAACCTTGGAACACAACTGGGGGGAAAAAACCAGAAAATAAGAATTAATTACAAACTATTTTGACTTTCAAAATAACACTGTGGTTTCTATACCTTCTGAAAAAGCAACATAAGCCAACTGCATTTACATAACCTGTCACAGAAAGGATTACCTCAGTTGTAAGGGAGCCACACATCCAAAGTACTGCACATTGTCATTATTCAGCAGCAGAACAAATCTTGATATGAGGCAAGAACTGTCAGCCTTCCTAACAACAGGGAATTATGTCACCAGCTGAAAGATGCACAACAGGATGATCTCTCCAGTTCACAGCATGTTGCTTCGTAGTGCAGATTGCATGAAAAATTCCAAATGTCTTACGACAAGGATACCCTGATCTCTATTCTATGTAAAAGGAGACATGTTTAGTACATCATTTGAACTGAAGCATGGGCAAGGAGAAGGATATTGTCACTCAGAAAAAGTCTCTGCAATACAGTGAAGCAACACCCTGATTTGGGAGAAAACAGGTCCTACAGGAAACCTGACAAGTTTGCTGCAAATGCCTGTCAAGAAAGTACTAAAAAGGTATTTGCGATTATTTCACGGTGGCAGAATATGCACGACCAAAATTCTACTAGCTGAATGTAACTGACAATGTAAATTGGATCCATCTTAAATGCTTTCACGTCTGTTTTTCTATCCACAGAATCATGCAGTAGGTAAAGTTACTTTATTCTAAATCTGCATGTGATATCTTATTTTTGCTTTTGACCCTTTAGAAATGTCAAACATAAGTAAAAGGCCCAGTAAGATCTTCCTCATACTTAGAGGATACACACACAGTTTGTGTTTCAATTCAATCACTCTAACTCTGTTTGAAATAGACCTCTCAAACCCTTTCCTACTTGCTCGCTTTAGTGAAAGTACTGTGAGCGCATTCACTGTAATTTGATAATCCCATATTCATATAATCATGAAATGGTTTGGGTTGTAAGGGACCTTTAAAGATCATCTTGTTCCAACACCCTTGCCATGGGCAGGTACCTCTTCCACTAGACCAGGTTGTTCGAAGCCCCATGTACCCTGTGCTTGGACACTTTCAGGGATGGGGCATCCACAACTTCTCTGGGCAACTTGTTCCAGTATTTCACCACCTTCACAGTAAAGAATTTATTCATTCTCTCTAGTCTAAATCTATCCTTTTTCAGTTTAAAGCCATTTCTCCTTGTCCTGTCATTACGTGCCCTTGTAAAGTCTCTCTCCAGATTTCTCCAGATTCTTTCTCCATTCTTTACGTAATGGAATGTGCTGTAAGTTCTCCTCAGAGCCTACTCTTTTGCAGGCTTAACAACCCCAAATCTCTCAGCCTGTTTTCATAGAAAAGCCCTTCAATCAGCTTTGTGGCCCTCCTCTATACTTCCTCCAACAGGTCAATGTGCTGAGGACCCCAGAGCTGGATGCAGCACTCCAGGTGGGGTCTCACCAGAGCAGAGCAGGAGGGCAAAATCATTATTTTTGTTAGACTGTATCAGCAGTCTTGGATGAAGTACTTCAGTGATTTATTTAGTGTCCTAAATTGCTCTCAAACTCTATGCCTTTATCTCTTCTGTTGCAATATTGACTTATGAAACGTAAGTTTGAAAAGACATGAACAAAGGAAAAAGTGCTGTAGCACTGCTGCCACAGAGGACACACTCATGCCAAAAGATGGTACTTGTTGTGTCATGAAAACTCTTTCTGTATCTGTGCAGAATAGAACCATAGATGGCATTGTAAGTATAGACTTTAATAAATCCAGCCATCCTAGAATACACAGACAGAGCCAAACCAATGTCAAACCAATTTGTACCACATGCATTTCCAGCACCATTAAAAATAGATGTATTAGAATAGCAAAACAGACAGAAGTATGTGCACTGTAACGTACTCCCATAACAGCATTAGAGAAAAGAAATGTGTATAAAGAAAAGGCCAATGAAATAAATAAAACCCAATTTTTTTAAAAAGTGGGCTTTTTAAGTTTAGAAAGGCAATTAGGCTTGATCAGAAGGAAAAATGCAAGTAGGCTGTTTCACAGAACTATGCAAAAGAACATATTTTCACACCAGCAGGCACGGCTCTGTAGGAAGGATGGGGCAGGTGTTAGAGGAACTGGATGAGAAGCAAAGCAAATGAAGACAGATGAATGTTTGAAAAGCTTTTAAAATATTTGGAATTTGAATGGGAGTCAGTGGAAAAGCACTACCATCAAGCTGCCATTGCCATAGTGGTAATTAATGAATTTTAGTGGTAATTACTCGTGTTTGTGAAATACAGGAAGCTTTTGACAAAGTATGGACTCATATATCATTTTTTTAAGACGGTATATACTGGAAAAGAGGCAAAGAAATCTCAGTCCTAAGGGTATATATGAGAAATGGAACAACAGCTCTGGTGAAAATTTGACTACAATGACAGAATATATGAGGAGTAATTCACCTCAGGGTCAATATAAACACTGATATTCTGGTATCATATAAGCACAAATGTTCAATCAGAAGGGATGTAGGACTGTTAAGACCCTCTTGCCAAATATAAACAATTGTTCTTTGAATATATTCATTACTGCAGGAATGGAAGGCTTTAAGCCTAATGTGAATAAACATACAAGTATCCAGTTCAGACACACATAGAATTAACTTTTTATTATTAAGATAGCTTTCCTAATTTTGAAAACAAGGAAATTAATTTCCACTGTTATATAATCATGATGAAGAGGAAAAAGATTAATTGTATCTTCCGTGTTTAATTGCCTGATGAACTTACCCAGGTGTGAGATGAATAGTTTCTTATTTTAATGTGTTGTCTTCGAGGGGTCAGAACTAGTCTAAATAGCAATGTTCTTATTCAGTAGTGTTTTGAACAAGAACAGCAACTGATGAATACCACATGAAAGGCCTCCCTTCACTAGCATAAAATTTATTTAGAACCTACTAATGGAACTTTCAAACTTAGAAGACAAAAATGTAACTTTGAATTTTAGGTATTTAAGGTGCAAAATAAAAAATTAATATTATAGTTCTATTGTAGTACTGCCAAAGTGATAGGATTTTTTAATTAATTCTACCAATAATATTCCACAGTAGATCCAGAAAATCCAGAAAGACATCTCCAGAAAATCTTGCAAAGTCTTCCTTCTTGCTATTCTGGGTGAATGGTCCTAGCAGGGGTTTCAGTAAAGCTATTGATTTTGTCATGGAAGATGATAAAATACATGGTAGTGTTGAAGGGTATCAATATAAAATTTAAAAGTAGGTAGAAAGACTAATAGGGAACCAGGTAACGGAGAAAGATGTATTTATCTATAAAGTTGATTATAATAGTTCAAACCAATCTCACACCTCCATATGGGTAAAATGAAATTGTGGTTAATATACTATAAAACAACTGAAATTATACTGTGCTGCTTACAGCATTCTTGGCTTAAAGTGATATAGAACTACCTCTTTTCCAGTGCAGCAACAGAGATACTTTAGACTCCTCTAAGCATAACAGAGATGTATTGTGGCAGACTGGTACATCATCCTCTGTTTCACTTTGGTTTTGGCCAAATGAGCAGTACTTTACACATCAGTTATATGGTCACTTGTGTAATTCTTATATGAGGAGAAGAGTTGGATATCCCAGAAACATGAGGAAGATGTACAAAAAACTTCTCACAGACTAGTCTACTTCCTTTCAACCCATTCAGGTTTTAATATTCTGCCCTACTCTTTTAATTAATAGTAGGAAGTCAATTACCAGATAAAAAGGGTTTATAACTCCAAACAAACTTAATATATAAACCAATGTAAAATTTTCTCAGTGAAAATAGCAGAGGATATAGGCCAAATAGCTTTCTTCAATAATTTTCACTTAGATTAGATTAGTAAATCCAAGGAAACCATTCAGGGGTCCTAACAGGAATGCTCTGACAGAATTCTAAGGCTCTATGCGCTAATAGAAGGAAAGATGAAACATTCAGTGACATGCTTTCAACCTTTATTTCTGATAAACCCACTGAAGTTTAGTAAAGCTAGAATCTTAACTCCCTGCTGTATATGAATCTCATGGCTTCGCACTCGAGTATCTTGGTGAAAATCTTTTCATTACTCTACCAAAAAATTGGCAGCTAAAATCAGAGTTTTTACAGCTTTATATTATTGAGACTTCATGCAAACATAGGCTTCCTATCACACAGATCTTTTATTCTTCTGATTAATGAGGATATCCGATGATTGGGTAGTTCTGTGATGCAGTGATGTTTTCCTTTGGGGATGGAAAACAGCAGAAATTGTGCACATAAATTCCTCCTCTGATGGTTCAAAATTTAATTATACAAGCTGCAAATAGTCCCTACAGCCTGTCAGAGATTCAGAAAACTGTCTCCTCCACAGTCTTGCTCTTTCACACTTGACCATTAAGCAATTTCCCACTCTCTGCACACCCATGAGGGATATTCTACTCTATGCTCTTGAAATACCGAATGAGATTAACACAGCCATGAGACACATATATGCTATTCACTCTGTAGTAGTAATGTTTTTCTTGCTCTGACCTGAGGAAAGTGTAAGGACAGGAGGTATGAATAATTTTTCTCAATAACTTCTGTACTCATTTACCTTTTCTCATACCCAAATTAGTCCTGGGGCTCTGGCTAGGACTGGCAAACATCAGCTGCAGATGACAATTTCTCTTTTAAAAACATTATTCTGTCATAACTGAGTAAAATACACACTCAAAGCTCATATCATGCTTAGGTGACAAATCAAAGGCAAACCTACAAGAGGTCAAAAGCACAGTTAGTGAGCATCATCTCATGTGGCTGATGCCACATTACTCTCCACAAAGGGATTTGGTGGATGAGGGAAGAAATTTGAAGTACATATACTGATATGGATTTGAGAAACCATACTCTGCTGACTAGTCCACAACAGCTGTGCATACTTCTCTCTCTGAAAACGGGTTAACTCTGCAAAGATCAGCATTAACTCCCACACACATTTCTGCTGGAAATCTATCAGGTTGCTAGGGTAGCATGCTGTGCATAAAGGCTGCTCCCCGGCTGTGTACCCTCCCCGCAGGCAAACGAAGCCCTAATTATGAGGTATATATACAGAAGAGTTTCTGTGGGCTAAAGAGAAGCATCAACTACTTCCTTTGCTCCATGAGTTACAGAGTCTTTGAAGCCTTTTTCTGCTCCTTTGTTTATGCTTGCATCACCATATGGGAGCTGTTTCAAACTTCACTTTCATCCTTCTGACCAAAAATAATACCTAATTTCTTACTGTCAGTCATTAATTTAATTTTAAAATTCAGAGTAAACAAATCCTGAACAGCAATCAATAAACTAAAAACTGAAAGGGGAGGATATTTTGCTGTGACAGCAGGACTGCACTTGCCCCATTTCATCACCAGTTTAGATGTTAATGAGACATTTTTCTTTTGCAAAGTCATTTCAATACCATACAAGGAAAATATCTCTTATTTTTTGTGACATTATACACATTTATTAACTTACTTATTTATCCATTTATTTCTTTGCCTCATGATGGGGAGTGGAGAAGAATTTCCTTCTTCCCTTCGACTTCTGTTTCACTTCGTTCCTGCTGTACCTATTTTAAGACTTCTTTGCCTCCAACATCCCAAAAAACTTCTTATTTCTTCAAGTCCAGCAACAAGTGATTAAGGATGAGCATAAGCTTGACTTAAGCATCCTTACAAGCTAACCAGTATGTCTGCAGTTAAATACAAAGAAAGGGTGGCAGAACTGTCTACTCCTGGCTGCCAAGAGCTTATATGCTATTTCCATAGTTTTCCCTGCTGGTCCATAAAGAAAGTGATGAGACTGAAACCCTTCTGTTCTTCACAAGCATATAAATCTAATTGTCAAATACTTTGAGAGTCTATATATGCTAACACAGACAACATCCTGAATTTCTTAAACATCCAACTAAACCATGCAACTTTCTAGAATATTAAAGTTAAGAAACAGAACAGAACAATCCTGGCACTGAGAAAAAAAACATAGGTGAATTTCTTAAACAACAGAGAGGCACAAAAGAATTACCCTTTGATTTACAGTATAAATCCTTTCCAAATCCACACAGATTAAAAATGCTAGTTGTCACATTTGTTTTATAGCTTAGAATCTTTGTTTTCTTTATGCTTAAGACGCCCTCAATATATATCCTAACAAGTATAGCTAAATTGAAATAAGAAGGTTAGAAAGATTTATAATGTTGCCAGAGCTGTCATATAGGCAATGAACAGGGAATGTTTCATTGTAAGGGCTAAGAAAGTATTCTGCTTACCATTTCTTTTAAAGAACTTTTTTCCCCCCTAAAGTACAAATATCAGTGCTTTCAAAACTAAAAGGTAAGTTATACATAACAATTAGAACAGCTACTTTGTCTTCTGGGTGGAAATCACAGACAAACATAACAGAATTGACAGAATTAAGTTTGAAACATTTGCAGATTATGCATCCATGAGTTTTAATTTTCTGCACCTAGTTTATGTAAACCAAGTCCTCCTTAGTTCCTTTCTGCTCTTTCCCTGTACTCATATCTAAGTTCACACCGATTTTTATCTCCCTAAGCATCTCCCTGAATAAAGAAATTGCTTAAAGTTTCTATGTCAGGATAAATGAATTATACCAAAATGTAACAATCTCATAATCATTTTACTTAAGTCTTGTTGTTTCTTCCCAGCTCCTTAATTAAAAGTACAACAAAACTGTTCTCCTGCAAAGTGCAGCATCAACAGCGATCAACAGCAGTCAATGAATTCTAGCTTTGCGTTCACTTTAGGACATTTATTGTTTTAGATTTTTGATTTAACACATATTAAAAATGGTGTTATATAAAAATGAATAAAATGAAACTGCCAAGTTTCTGGGGTGACATAAAAAACTTTTTCTAACCTCATCTTTCATGCTTAAAGTCTTCATTTTGTTGCCATTGGGGTTTTTTTTGCCAGAAAGAGGGTCGTTCCAGCTTCTTCTCTCAAGCATGGAGGTAAATGGCATATTTATGTAAAGGATTTCATTTTTTATTTCAAATCAGCTAAGTTTCTTTCAACATCCTCCACTTAACATGTATTATTATTATTTTGTGCTGAATTCAAGCCTGACAATTGGATGAACGGTAGACCTCAGAGGGTCATGATCAGTGGAGTAGAACCCAGTTGGAGGCCCATAATCAGTGATGTTCTCCAGGGATCAATATTGGCTCCAGTCTTATTCGACTTGTTTACCAAGGACCTGGACGAAAGGACAAGAGTGCACCTTAAGCAAGTTTGCTGATGATACAAAACGGCAGGGAGTGGCTGATACACCCAAAGACTGTGCTGCTGTTCAGCAAGACCTGGATAGGCTGAGAAACTGGGCGGAGAGAAACCTAATGAAATTCAACAAAGGCAAGTATAGAGTACTGCACCTGGGGAGGAATAACCCCACATCCCAGTACAGGTTGGGGGCTGACCTACTAGAGAGCAGCTTTGTAGAGAAGGACCTGGGAGTCTTGGTGGATGACAAGTTGACCATGAGCCAGCAGTGTGACCTTGTGGCCAGGAGGACCAATGGTATCGTGGCGTGCATTAGGAAGAGCATTGCCAGCAGGTCAAGGGAAGTGATCTTCTCCTTCTACTCAACCCTAGTGAGGTCATATCATCTGGAGCATCTCTCTTATGAGGAGAGACTGCAGAAGCTGGGCCTGTTTAGTCTACAGGAGAGAAGACTGAGAGGAGACCTCACCAATATACTAATGTATCTCAAAGGCAAGTGTCAAGAGGATGGTGACAGACTTTATTCAGTGGTGCCCAGTGACAGGATGAGAAGCAATTGCCATTGAGGGTGGCTGAGCACTAGAACAGGCTGCCCAGGGTGGTTGTGGAGTCTCCCTCAGTAGAGACATTCAAAATACACCTGTACACATTCCTGTGTTAGCTGCTCTACGTGGCCCTAGAGGTCTCTTCCAACCTTAACTATTCTGTGATTCTGTGATTCTGTAATTGGAACCTATTTACAAGAAGAAAAAAATAATCTCTTTTAGAGAACTATGTGTTGGGCTTTGTTCATTATTTGTATTTTTCTCCACCTATCTTCCTCTGGCATTACAGTGAGCAGCCCTGTTTCAAGATATCAGCTGTCTCATCCATCTTCTTTGTATTCCTTCATTGTAGTGTTCTCTACATATATAAAGGCAAAAATCTGAAATAGAAAAATCCCAAACTGTCTCTAATAGGCGAGCTTAGTGAATGAAGAATAAACTCTAGGGGGACAAACACAGGGAGAAACTAACTACTGCTTTTTACATTTTCTTTCACATAAAACCAAATAGAAGCTAGTTTGCCCTGGGCATTTTTCTTTAGACATTGTGTAGAATACATATTCCTGTCCATTTACATTCATCAGACCTAAATCTGGAAACTGCTATCATGCCAACAAAGAACCAGAGACAGAATCTAACTCCTGTGTTGCTGCTGTGTATGATAATATGATCTCCATGGCTGGAAATCTTCTTGATGCCCTTGTACAGTGTGAAGATGGTATCAATCTGCCTGAGTGAGATTAGCAACATCCATTCAGTTTCCTACTCAGACATGAGAGAGAATGAACTAAAAG
The DNA here is from genome assembly GCF_003984885.1 of Neopelma chrysocephalum. Taxonomy (NCBI): domain Eukaryota; kingdom Metazoa; phylum Chordata; class Aves; order Passeriformes; family Pipridae; genus Neopelma; species Neopelma chrysocephalum. The sequence goes on along the minus strand of NW_020897731.1, from coordinate 11,803,065 downwards.
GCTAGAAAATACCACTGTCCTCAAAGAACAGATACCTCTTTTGAAATACTTCCTGGTGTATAATAGGAGTTAACCAAGTATTTTCTGCTGCTCCTCAAATTTATATATAAAACCATTAAAAACCTTTATCCATTAATCATCACAGAATAAACCAACTGAAGCAGAGCACATAATTAGAATTAATTGCATTGACTGCTTGCAGGAAAAGTTCTGAGATATCCACTGGGGCTCCAAAGGAAGCCTTTTTCACCATTTTGGGGACTTTATGTAAGCTATTTTGCCAAAACATCATTCGTTCAACATTCCATAAATTTTGCAAGTTGAAGTGAAACAAATGGTGCATGGTTTATGTTTTCTGTCCCTTCTGTTCAGCAAGAAAGCACGATCTTCCTAAAAATTTTAAGAATGGACACTGCTAGACTTCAAAGTGGGTTGTTGGACCACCCAACAATCAAAGTCATACTAGAAAATATTACAAAGATGACACAGCTCTGAAAAGCAAGTTGGAATATTACAGCCTCATCCAGCATTGCAGCTTGTCAGTCACTGACACGGGTATGGGAAGCCCGAATGATAGCACAGAGAGAAGGTTGTTTTCAGGAGCATATTTCACATTAATAAAATTCACTGGATATAGGCAAGCAAAAAAAAAAAATCAACCAAACGAACAAAAAAACAAACACTTTCCTAATGGCTTCTTACACTAACTCCCCTTAAGTGTGACAGAAAGCTCAACTTTTCCATATCTGCCTTAGATTTTACATTAGTCTTTGTGTTCCTTGGGTTTGTCAGCACTCTCTTCTCAGCATTTTGACTGAAGTTTATGATTTCCTCTAATGGACTTTACATGTTTATTTACTGCAGTGGTATATATATGAACAGAACTTCAAAGTCAATGACTGAATATTAAATCAAAAGCACAGTTTCAAAACACTTAAAGTGGAAAAGTACTGCGTTTATAAAACTGTCAAATTCATTATTCAATGTTTTGACTTTCCTAATCCTGATCCCAAACTCTGCAAAGGCACTAGCCCAAGAAAGAAAGGTAGAACATTGCAAACTGCTTTGTTTTTCCTGCAAGACATTAGTCAGGGATAGGTTAAGCTACACAGGACTATGTCTTTCTTTTCCACAAAGTCAGGTAGTCAGAAATGACCGAGAAATAGGGAACTTAAACTCAGGGACATTCAAACTTTTCCAGGAAAAATAATTCTCCATGGAGAAAGAGGAAAACAAACTGCTATACCAAGAAGCAAGGTATGTAAAAAACCCACAGGCTAAACCTACAGAACTGAATTTTAAGTGAGAAGAAACTTGTTGCCAAGTGAATTATTACATTTCATGGCAATAATTAAAATAACGTAACATGCAATAAAACAATTATAAACATGGTGAGAGGGGAAAAAAAAGATTAAAAAGTTTATAGTTATATAGCCCAAAAAGTCAAACCAAGTAGGGATGAAGATAAAAGCGGGTTCAAAAATATATGATGAAGAATCCAGCAGTCACAGAAAGATAACTCAAAAGAAAACAAAGAAAAAAAGAATAGAATTTTTTTTAAAAAGGGTATCAAAATTCTGAATAAAAATTCTGATTTCAGTGAGGATTTTTGTACATTATTTAATTCCTATGATTTATTACTTCCTCAATAGAACTACAGCACTGAGACACTGTGGTTTTTATATTAATAGTAAATGATAAATGCCACTGCAATCAGTAATACCGACTTTCTCTTTCATCAGCTAGTGGTCTGGTGCTGATCAGATGATGAAATCAAGGAGAGTGAACTGTGAAACCAGCTGGAGAAAGTACTTCTAATATGATTTAAAACAACAAAGAGGAGCTTTTTCATTTTTCTTTAGTTCATTTCTATATGCAACAGTGTGATTTCATTTATGCCTATTAAAAGTGGGCATAAAATCCTTATCTAATCCTTGGACTAACCATACTCTCTCAAAGGGATAAATTACAGCACAGTTCAAATACAGTGGAATGATAAGATCCTGTTTTTTCTTATGTCCTACCCTGTAGTTTTACAACAGGAAATAAACATGGACAAATTATGAGAAATCAATATTTTTACTCCTTTCCACTCCATCAGTCAAAGACCAGTAAAGGGCACCACATCTCTCTGTTTGTGAACTGGGTGAATGAGAGTTTGACGAGACTAAAGGACCAGCAAAAGACAAACAGACTCCCCCTCATTAGATTTTGCACAACAGTGACTACAGAGAGCTATGAATGCATAGTACTATGAATAATAAAACATCTGTGAATTACATAATGTCACTAACTGCGTTCCAAATGGTATGCATATATTAACACACAAACACAGGCTGGTACTTATTTAATACAAAATCAGCAAAAAAATAATAGTGTTTCTCAAAGGCCCTGGAAGTCCATTATGCTCTCCAAATCTCACATATTACTCTAAGGAATGTGATGCTATTGTTACACCACAATGAACAACAGTCATAGCAACAGCTTATAGTAACAGGTAACAATATCTTTGGGAAATCCATCAACTTTAATAAAACAGTTTAAGGAAACGTAATTTCTTCTTTTATTGTAAACTGCCTGGAGTCTATGTGGAAACAAATAAATATGAGGAACTTTTATGCATATTAAGACTCAGTATTTTCACAACACTACATATTGCCATTGAAATGCAGAAGCAAACTACTCTCTGACATCCTCTGACAATCAGAAAAGTGCTCCCTTGTATCACTGTAGACTGCACACAGCTTGATTGGAACTCTGTGTTTTAGAAGTGCCCCACCACCGCCCTGGTGATAAATCATTTTAGGATTTGCATGCTTGCTGTTAGCTTTAATGAATGACATGCTGCTTTTTCATTGCTGAATCAAGGCTTTTTTTAAGCAGCTATAGTAGTCTCTTGACAGTGTAATACAGATATGGATCCATAATTATAAAGGGAAGTCAACATTATGATTTCTCTACTGCATATTCTTCTTAATGACTAGTTCAGAAAAAGGAACATAGGACTATTGTTTCAAATACAAGTCTGAAATCCCTAGAGGTTTAAATTAACATTACATTTAAAAAATCACCATTTTTCTGTCTCTTTGAAACCTACTCTTTCAATTAGTAGAAACACATCACTTAGAAAAATACAAAGTACTTTATTATTCTATTACAGATTGATACCATTACTTAGAAAATTCTTTAATAAGAAGTAGCACACTGTTTATCCTCATCTAGGCATGCTTAACATCAGACAATTTGACAATTTACCACACTGAGACCTGATTCAAACCCTATTGAAGTCACTGACACACATTTCCCTTTTACTTTCTTGAGTCAGAAGGCTTTTAAAAGTCAAATGCTGTTCACCCTTTCACTCCAGCACGCAGCACTCCAAGCTCATCTCACAACTGCCCCCTCTGATATTATGACCTCCAAGACAGTGTAGGAGAGGTTTATCCCATATAAGAACTGAGGCTCTAGGATTTATGAAACCAACAGATGGCCTCAGGTTAAGTGTATTTAAAGGAGATTTTAATTTTTAATGAAAATAATTTGGGATTAGGTATGTAACCAAAACTCAGGTATGTATTTGATATTATCCCAGAAATAATTCAAGATAGATCATCCAGGTTACCATATGGACTGTATTCCATTCCTCCTATTAAAAGTAGATTACAGAAGGGCTAAAGCTACTTATGATTTTTCAAGCTTACTGGTATTAATTTGAATAAGATAATAGATGAGGGAAGAATGATTGGCAGCCATTCCAACTACACAAAGTACAAATCCCTTCAGCAGAATTTCAATGGATTGCAGAACTGAGTATCAAAAGATCTAGTGATAATTTGATCCTTGATTTTTTGATATAATAGTACTTCTTCAGGTAACATTATTCACTATACCTTAAAAAAAAAAAGGACAGATTTGCCAGAAGTATTATAAAAATTTGACTATGTACACTGAGGTATTAGATATGTGCAACATAAAGTATGTTGATGTGCAAAAACCACGAAGTGCACACAGCGAGTTACAAACTCTGTATCAGATTCCAGCCATTGATATCCACGTCTGGGGACAAGAATTCCAATTGCCTTTTCTTTCCTTGTTATAGCACGTAGGGAAGCAGCTAATGCAGCTGTACAGGACCTGAGAGACAGATGCACAAGCCATAGAGATGATACAGATGTCCAGATCTTCCCACTTGATGCCTGACTGAATTCACACTGGTTATTGCAAGATGTGATAATCTGTACATCTGTCTGGTAGTGACACTTAAGGGTCACATTTTCTTAAAGAGTTAATCACTGGAGTAAGTAATAATGAGCATTTTTGAAAATTCAATCCTATTTCTTATATACACTGTAATAGTTATTATAAGTCACTCCAGGTGCAGTTCAACATGGCCAGGATAACAGAAATTCAGCACAGTCAGTAAATAGTGCACTGTAACAGAAAAAGTTTAGTATAGTTACAATAAATTATACAAAAAATGAAATAGTTATGTTTTAAAGAACAATTCTCTGCCTTTATTTTTTATCATATTAATAGGGGGGAAAAAAATCAGTATTCTGAAAATGGCAAAGCTGAAATGATTATGCCAGACCTCAAGATTCTAATTTTTTAACTTCAACGTATAAAAGTTATGCAGATGAAGAGTGGTCCTAAACTTTGTATTAGGACATCAATCAGCAAATTCCCATTGACACTCACAAATCATGAATATTATTTACTTAAGCAATCCTTATGTCCTGTAATGTAAGCTGTCTTATATATATTTAATACATCAGACAGTCAAGGCACAGAAATCTAAGGTGATTTCTTTCACCCCAGGATAGCAGGAAGTGTCATCAGGAAGAAGGCAATGCAAGATTCCCAATTCCCACTCCCAGTTCTATGTAGCAAACAGATTATTCATTTGAAATTAATGTACCTCATGACATAAATGCCTTTACTCAAGTAGGCAATAAGACAGAAATACGTCCTATTGTATGCATGTTTTATACATAAGTAGAAATCTAAAAAGAAAAATATCAAGAGGGTTCTAAAAAGTTAATGGACTAAGTGGCAGTTCAAAATGTTCCAAGACTTGCTGTGGATCATCTTCTATCAACACTTACAGAATGACTGCTGTAAAGCAGAGGTTCTGACATTACTGTCTGACATCCCATAGCTGTAAACCCTGTTTTTTGAAACCCTTTTTTACTTTGGAATGTATTGCAATAAGTCAAAAATTCAATCAAAGGCACTACAAACAAATTAGTATAAAAATCACCCTAACAGCATGTATGAAACCAGTATGTATTTGTCAAAAATTATCCTATTCAAAATAACTTTTTGAGTAAAATCAAAATCTGTCTGGTGCTGTTCACTGACAGTTCTAATTTGAGTGAGAATGATTCAAAGTAAAGTGCAGAAGGATGTATGGAAGTGTTCCACAACACAATACAAAATGAAACTGTGTTATATTTAAAATCTAATGCTATATTTGGAAATTAAAGTTACTTTTCAAATGAGAGGTTAAAAATTAACATACATTTTATTAGTATCGCACCTATATCTTTGCCTTTTTATTCTTTAATATTAATGCCAGAAATTTACACCATCAACATCAGAAAAATAAAGGAAAAGTAGAGACTGCTCAAAGAGTTTTTATTGGTTTTAACTCCCTGCATACACTTCAAGTTCTTTGGGAATGTTCTGATGTCTGTACCTGATACAGGCACAAGCTTTGTTCAAGAGCTATGGTCATATTCATCAAAATATTCAAACTGATTTTCCATGAAAGATAAAAACTGAACTCAACAGGTAACCAGCAATTATCAACTCCTTATCACTGCAAGATGCTCAGACCAACTTCACATACTTTCAGGAACCTGAAACACAAGGTGAGCATGGCATAATGTCATGACATGAGATGAATTTTAAATATACATGTAACTGTACTATTTGCATCCTCTTGTCACGATCCTCTTTGCACTATAAACCCCATCACACATAGGAAACACCTGACTAATTGCACCAGGAAGTCTACCCTTTTTATTCCACAACACTGCCTATAGCTGCTTCATTCAGGCTCCCTGGAGCTTTAATTCACAACTTTCTAATGCCCTCCACAGGGAGTATTTCAAAATGAGGGATGGAAGCAGGATGAAGGCAAACAAGAAAAACACTGAGTCTCCCACAGCTTGTCTAGTTTTCTCTTTATAATGTAGGCTTCTCAGGCCAAAGCTCATGTATCACTGTGTCACTGCCAGCCCTGAGTACATAATCAATGGTTTCATGATACTATTGAATTAGTTGCTTCCATACTGTCTTTTCTCCAATTTGTTGAGAGTCTTTACCCACTAAAAATGTCAATATATTCACACTTCACAGTCATGAAATGCTTGTAAAAAAACAGATAGGCTGTATTCAAAATCAACATAAAATATTATGTTCCATTTACTTGCCTAGCATGATATTTTAGGGAAATAAAGGGTAACTTACAAAATATTTTTTTTTTCTTAAATGCAGCATGATTAAATCTAAAGTAGTCTTTGACAAAAGAAGTATATATAGAGAACTGTCCCATATACATAATGAAGAAAATTAAAATCTGTTTCAAAAAATTTGGCCAGGAGGCAGTTTATAGATGTTAAGCAAAAAAGGATTTGCTCTGAAAAACAGTTCTCCCAACTTCAGTGAAACAGAAGACATTGAAGTACTTCTACTATATCATACAACTCTTTACAGACATTTCTATGGATCTCATCACCATACCTTGAAAACAGTTCACAAGGGCAGTCCTGTGTGTGGTGCCACAGGTAAGCAGTGCGCCTGAAGATTCGTGGTAACACAGTGGAGGAAGGACATGGTCAGGGTGGATAATGGGGTTCCTTTAGAGTGACGGGGGTCCCAGCTAGGCTGGGACCTTGTAAGGCACCCCAGCCTTGGATGGGTACAGGGGCCAGAACCGTTGGTTTGTTTTGTTTGTCTGTCTGTTTTTAGTTTACCTGTGGCTACTGCCCAGGTTCATCATGTTCTGGATATATTTGCTTTGCTCTGTTATGTCCTGAAAGTGTGGATAGGTCAAAGGGTTGTTCCTGGATTTCTCCTTGAGATTGTGTATAGGTATGTGTTAGTAAAGTAGGAAATGTAAGACTTGCCGAAATTGTGGTAACAGGTATGTAGCCTGTGTACCCCTATATGGTTGCGAGCCATGCTGGTGTTGGTTCATGCCTTCAGTAGGGTCACCCATGCCAGACAGGTCAAAACCGTAGGACCAGATACACTACGTTCTTGGGCAGGATGAGCTCGTTAGCCTTCTGGCAGTCATCCTAGGAGAAGGACAACTCTAATCTCAAACCCGGGTAGATGGAGCTCGCTTAGCCCTGGAAGGCCATCCATCTAAGAGAAGGTCACTCTAATCAAACCTACGTCCTGAGGACCTCGCTGCCACTGTCCAAGCTTGCTCGGCCCTGGCAGATGAACCTTAGGATTAAAGGGTGGGTTCAGTTTCGCGCATACTGCATCTCACCTAAAAATCCATTGCGCAGGCTTGAAGGCTTTACCCACATGCAAAAAGTCCTGTAGCGACGGGCGAGGGTCGAAACGGTAGGTGAAAGGTGCACTGGGAGCCGCAGACCCAACCCTGCATGCAGGCGGTTCAGGATATTGGTCATTTGAGACTGACGGAGATGAGAGTCTCTTGGGGCAGCACCCTGAACGTCCAAGCAGCCTTTTCAAGGACAGCACTGCTTGCTCCACTCGGAGAGGGGCCTAGAAAAGGTGGCCTAAACAAAGCTCATCTCCACCTTCACCCGGTTGGTTAACCGCAGACCAACGGGCATCTTCTTCCAATGCGGTCGCACAAAGAGCAAAAGTCAAAGGCATGCACCTGCCTCCAAAGGTGTACCTAAATTAACTTTAGCATGTTGGAACATCAGAACCATGCTCGATTCTGCGGAGAGCGGTCGTCCTGAGCGACGTTCTGCCCTAATTGCCCATGAACTGGCCCGTCTCAACATTGACATTGCTGCTCTCAGTGAAGTTCGCCTTCACGAGGAAGGCAGCCTCAGAGAACATGGTGCCGGTTACACACTCTTTTGGTCAGGTAAGTCCAGAACCGAAAAACATCTCTCAGGTGTCGGCTTCATGATCAAAAACTCTATTGTCCCTAAACTCGAAAATCTGCTGACAGGTCACTCTGACCGCATTATCTCCCTACGCCTTCCACTAAACAACAAGCATCACGTTGTCATCTTTAGTATATATGCCCCAACTCTCCAAGCTGACCCTGCTGAAAAAGATAAATTTTACACTGACCTGCGCTGCCTTACCCAAAAGGTACCAGCAGATGATAAGATCATTATCCTTGGTGATTTCAACGCCAGAGTAGGTAAAAATTTTGAAGCATGGAAAGGAATATTAGGCAAGCATGGTGTTGGAAACTGCAACGATAATGGTTGACTTCTGCTAGAATTCTGTGCGGAGCAACAGTTTACCATCACCAATACTATCTTTCAGCAGAAAAATAGTCTGAAGACAACCTGGATGCACCCCAGGTCTAAGCATTGGCACCTCATTGATTATGTCTTGGTGCGACGGAGAGATGTCCGCGATGTCCTCCATACCCGTGTGATGCCCAGCGCAGAATGCCAAACAGACCATCGGCTTGTGCGCTGTAAACTCAACTTTATTCTCAAATTCAAACCCAAAAGGGGCAGTATCCCAAGGAGAAGACTCCAAGTCAACAATCTCCAATCAGCCAAAGTAAGAGAAAGATTCCAGGCAAACCTTCAAACTAAGCTTGATAACCATTCCACAGATTCTGCAGATTCCTCTCCTAAAACAATTTGGCATCATATTAAAAGCTGCATCCTGCAATCCTCTGAAGAATCCTTAGGGTTCTCCCTCAAGAAGAACAAGGACTGGTTTGATGATAATAATCAAGAAATCCAGGAATTGTTGAGGAAGAAGAGAACTGCCCACCAAGCACACCTTGCACTGCCATCCTGTCACGCAAGAAAAACAGCCTTTCGTCTTGCTTGCAGCAAGCTCCAACAGAAACTCCGTGACATCCAGAACAAGTGGTGGATCGATCTAGCTGCAAAAACTCAACTATGTGCAGATACAGGGGATCACAAAGGATTCTATGAGGCCCTGAAAACAGCATACGGGCCTACATACCAAGTCCAAAGCCCACTACTCAGTGCAGATGGTCAAACGCTTCTGACAGATAAAACCTCCATTCTGAATCGATGGTCTGAACACTTTCAGACTCTTTTCAGTACCAACCGTGTAGTCCAAGACTCAGCAATTCAGTCCATCACACAACAACCAGTGAAGTATGAATTGGATACTGCTCCCACTTTAGGAGAAACCCTCAAGGCCATACAGCAGGTGAAAATCGGCAAGGCAGCTGGGGTTGATGGAATCCCACCTGAAGTCTGGAAACATGGGGGCCTTGCACTCCATGCTAAATTTCATGAGCTTGTGGTGCGCTGTTGGGAACTAGGCGAACTACCATCAGACCTTCGTGATGCGGTCATCATCACCTTGTATAAGAAGAAAGGTACTAAATCAGACTGCTCAAATTACTGTGGTATTACTCTGCTCTCCATTGCTGGCAAAATCTTGGCAAGAATACTCCTGAACAGACTAATACCTGCTATAGCAGAAGATATTCTACCTGAAAGTCAGTGTGGCTTCAGAGCCAACAGGAGCACCACAGACATGATATTTGTTCTCAGACAACTGCAAGAAAAGTGTAGGGAACAGAACAAAGGTCTCTATGTAACCTTTGTCGACCTCACCAAGGCTTTCGATACTGTGAGCAGAAAAGGTCTTTGGCAGATTTTGGAACGTTTAGGTTGTCCCCCCAAGTTCCTTAAAATGATCATCTCACTTCATGAGGATCAGCACGGCCAAGTCAGATATGGCAACTCACTTTCTGAGCCCTTTCTAATAAAGAACGGTGTGAAACAAGGCTGCGTTCTCGCTCCTACCCTATTCACAGTCTTTTTCAGTATGATGCTCCAAAGGGCCACGGCAGACCTTGATGATCAGGACGGTATCCACATTCGATATCGTACTGATGGAAGCCTATTCAACCTAAGGCGACTGAAGGCCCATACTAAGACCCTAAACCATCTTGTCCGGGAGCTGCTTTACGCTGATGACGCCGCCCTTGTTGCCCACACAGAAGCAGCCCTGCAGCGTTTAACATCCTGCTTTGCAGATGCTGCTGAGCTCTTTGGGCTGGAAGTCAGCTTAAAGAAGACAGAAGTTCTCCATCAGCCTGCACCTCAGGAAGTCTTCCATCATCCCCACATCACCATTGGCCAGTCAGAACTCAAATCAGCCCAACAGTTTAATTACCTAGGCAGCCTCATCTCCTCGGATGGTAAGATTGACGGGGAGATAGACAATAGGTTAGCGAAGGCATATAGTGCTTTTGGAAAACTCCATAAAAGAGTATGGCGTAATAAACACTTGAAGAAAAGTACCAAGATCAGTGTTTACAGAGCCATTGTGCTGTCTACTCTTTTATATGGTTCCGAATCATGGGTCATCTACCGCCACCACCTGCGTCTCCTAGAACGCTTCCATCAACGCTGCCTCCGTACAATCCTAAACATCCACTGGTCAGATTATGTGACCAATACATCTGTTCTTGAACAGGCAGCAATTACAAGTATTGAGGCCATGTTACTGAGAACGCAACTGCGATGGGCAGGGCACGTCTCCAGGATGAAGGACCACTGCCTCCCTAAGATCCTGCTTTATGGTGAACTTGCCACCGGCTGCCGCAAGAGAGGAGCTCCGAAGAAAAGATACAAGGACTCCCTGAAGCAACAACTCAGCCTCGGGCATATTGACCACCATAACTGGTCCACTCTGGCCTCCAATCGGGAGGCCTGGAGACAGACCATTTATAACGCTGCTGATGCTTTTGAGAAAGCACGCAGGATCACCCTTGAGGAGAAAAGACAACGCAGAAAGAATCGTGCCTTGCAGAATATACCATCTAAGGAGTCTTTCTGCTGTGTCTTTTGCAACCGGACTTGCCTCTCTCGTATTGGCCTTTTTAGCCACCAACGTGCTTGCAAGAAAAGTGGGTAGAGCCCTTCCCAAATCTTCGTTCGCGAAGCCTAGCCATGATGATGTAAAATATCAAGAACAGTATAGAAAATAGAACAGTATTTCACATAATTGTAGTTTTCCCTAAATGTAATGTCAAAAGTCAAATATAATGTCTACGAGCACAATAGTTTAATCTTTTCCTCAATGAAGAGGGAGATAATACTGAATTTGTAAGAATGCATAATTAAGTATATATTGGAAATTTAAATGTCACCAGTGCATTTGAGACTACAAAGCCATCCTTTACTAGCTCAGCAAAATTCAGTCAATTGAATTACTCTCAAACAGTAAAATATGTAATGGGTTAAACCATAGATTGTGACATCAGACTTTTTAAATGATAAGTGGGCAAATCCAATCCTCCGTGCTTATGCCTAAATAAATCTCGTGGGAAGAGCAGGGACAGAGGTTTTTTAAAAGCCTGAGAAACATCAAGTGAAGATTCTGAATGGTTTACGAACCTTTGCAAAAACTGTTTATTTAAATTAAATTTTATTGTTCACTTTGAGACTAAAATGTAGTCTGAGCAGTGGAAGTTTGCTTAATTTAATCCTTTAGTCTAGGTTTGACAGATAGGTTAGCAAGTTGAGTACTACTGAGATGACCATATTTACTTCTTCATCTATATATAAAATTGCAGTTCCCATCATTGAGAATGCCTCTGCAAACTGCAACAGTACACAGTCCCCAGAAGAAGAACCATTAAGAAGAGAAAAGAGACCTTGTGCCACACAGCTCCATTTTCAACTGGTTGCCAGTTGACATAATATTCCTACTAATGATTTATCTAGCCTGTCTCTAACTAATGTAAAAAATTGTGTATCACAATTTGCCTGATAGTTTTCTACTGACATATATTGTTCTTTAGCGGTCATGTAAAAAAACAAATTATACTAAATATACTAAACAAAATTATACTAAAAGAAGAGTGGTCTTTACTCATACAAGAAATCTCTGGGTTTATGTGGGCCGTTCATATTAGTAAGCAAGTCAGATTTGGCTTTAAAAGCTCAAACTTAAGCTTGTAGATGGTAGGAAAATGAGAGGCATATGGATGCACTTTTTTTTACTCATCCATGCGGGACAATGGCAAACAGAAAGTAGAATGACATTTGTCACAAATACCTTTCACTCCCTTGTTCTAACTTAAAAAAGATAGTACTCAACAATGATGCAGCCGTAGGAGGCAAAGAGGAAATAGTTCAAAAAAGCTATATTACCACTTGTAATTCTGAAGCTCCTGGTGTCTTGCAAGTTGATGTCACAGAAGAAAAAACTCTTCATTTGGTCTCCCACTGTTTTGCTGCCCTTTCCCCGCTGGTGTTGTAGCAGGAGGCAATATAAAAGTGCTTTTATTCCATACAAATTGCTTGACTGCTAAACTCTCTGAAATCTGAAAATTACAGTAGTTGCACAAAATTTTTTTAAGGATCCTCTCTTCGTAATTGCTTCCAACCAGAAAATTAAATACAGAAGAATGAATTTACAATGAACATAGAAGAAACAATTTTGATTTTATTCCTGATTGAAGAATAATGTTATTGAAATACAGAGTTGCTGTATTTGAGATAAGAACCTGACCAGAGGTCCTTAAATTTCCTTTACATGTTCCAAGTTAAACTTTTGTCTAACTAAGATAATATCTATATTCAGAAAAAGGCTGACAATTTCACTAATATATTTATATACCTAACACGTTTATTTCTGCAAAATGTTAAACATTAAATATTTTGGTGGGGTTTTTTTTTCTTCTCATCTTTAGGAAAGCTTTGCAACTGCTCTGAAAGACAGTCAATGGACTGCAGGTATTTCATATGCTCTTTCTAAGCATGTATTGAATTATACAAAAGGGCTAGAAAATGCAAGAGAAATAACCTGTCTGCTGAGTTTTTTGACAATGCTGTTGGTACCAATATTTGTATGTTCTCTGATACTCCTAAACAATGCATTCCAATAGAGAACAATGTTTTCTTGATCTCTTTTGCGTTTTTTCTTTCTCATTCCTGTATGTCTTGTCTTTAATTTTCTTTCTCTTTGTATTTTTATTAATTTCTATAGTTTTCTTTTATGCAGAATTACTAAAGTTTTCAATGTGTTCTCCTTTCAATGAGTTCCAGATTAGCAATCAAGGTTAAATAAACAACCTACATGTAGAAAACCCGAATCAATTCAAAAATGAAAGAATTGATTTTTTTATTTTAATTTTGCTCATTGATTTTGTTCACAGGAAACAAAATCAATATAGTAGCAGCATACTGACTTTGAAGTTTGATAATATATCTCAGTGCAATAAAGAGGTCAAAGCCCCTACTATATCATAAATTCCTCTGCTTGGAACTAATTACTGCAAGTGGAAAAAAGTGGCAGACTATCAGTTTTGAAGGGATAAACACAAAGAGTAAGCTAATTCAGACATAAATGCATAACAATCAGGAGAGAAAAAGTATTTTTCAGCATTGTTGTTCATACAGTTGAAAAGCCATATTATGAAGACAAGTGATAATATACAGTCTTTTTACAAATATAATGTAGTTTCCTCACACAATTATACCAGATTTACATCATAAACTTGAATGTGTTGAGGTTACGCTTTATTCATAAGAAAAAGAACTTGTTGAAAAATTATTAATATTTTAAAAATCCTCTTTTGTAGCTCCTTATGATGAAGGATATAAATAAATAAATTATTTCGAAGAAAACATTCAGCCTTTCCTTTCTCTAAATCATAAGCTGATATACTATATAGTGTAATATCCAAATACAGATATAAAATTAATATAAAAATTGGGATATGCATATATAAAATTGTAGTTAGCACTTCAGTCTTTGTTTTGATATGATGTATATAGCTTAATAGTGACTGCAGAGTCAGAGGATTTCCCTACGTGCAGTTTTGATATTGGCAATTGTACAATCCTTGATACAATTATTCTAGTCTGGAATGCTTCAGCCAAGTGAATTCAGATCTTTAGCAACCCAACATTATACGTGTATACACACAATTTACTGTTGATTTCCCTATTTGCTGGTAGAGGCATTTAGCATGTTTTGGTTTCTTTATATCTGCCTCAATTTCCTTGCAGAGCCATTTCTCTCAGTAAAATCTGAAGGACCCAACATTGCTTGCCCTAAATCCTCTCCCACACTCTGTCTCATGTCCCCAAGTAGGACAAAGATTTTCAAATACTAAGACTATATCCGAATTTCCAAATTTCAGTCCTCAGGCACAACATTTTTTCTTTATCTAGCACATCATCAGGGTTGTTTTTTGGTTTTTTTTCAGCAAACCACAAATACTTCATTGACTCAAATACTGAGAATTTAACCTTGTTCACACTCATCTCCCAGTAACTAATTCAACCAATCATCTAATCAAATTTCAGTCCTTTCAAAGGTGAAACAAAGAAGAAATGGTGAGTTTTTCATTCTATTCATTCTCCTAAATTAGATGGTATTTGATCCTGTTCCTCCACATACAATCATTTCTGCTTACCAAACCTTTCTCACATACCACTTTTCCTGTTCTGGATTCTTGACTCCACTTAATATCTCTCCAAATGCATCCAAAATGTAATCTGTGTCTCTTGTTTTAGGTGGTTTTTTTTAACATGATTTATTATGCTTTTTAATTTTATTTTTTTCTAATAGCTTTGCTTTCAAGGTGCACTTAGTTCTGCAGTAACCCTGCCCCATGGGAATCAATTTCTTAATGAAAGAGTAAAAGAGTTCATGTAATTTGTGATCCGACATCCCTTAGAGTTGGAGTTTCATTTCATAAATAATTCACTTATGAGCACATACATTCATTTTACATGATTCCTCAGTGTGACCAGGGTGCTGTGTAGTCTGCATTGTATCCACCTACAAAAATACAAAAATATATGTTTGCTAACCGGCACGTGAGTAGGGTTTGGGTAACCTAATCCTCTGTCGTGGATCTTGTTAGTGAGCAAAAAGATTCCTCTTCTCTGCCTTGGGTCCAAACATACTCCATAAAATAACTATTTGGCAGCAAAGACGGTTAGAATACTGTTACCTATTGCTAAGTGAACTATGCCCAGAAACAGACTGGGTTTAAATCAGAGAGAAATTGTAGTGATTTATACATTCTTCTTTTTCTTACCTACAGTTACTGCAGACAAAGTAAAAAATAATACGTGTCTTGGGTATCAGTGATAAGCATAACTTTTCTCCATTAAGTGATGGGATAAATAGTGCAGTATGGATAGCTGAAAGAAGCAAAGGATAGAAATTTTATAAGAAAAAAACGGGCCACTCCTCTTTCCCTTGAACCACCTCACCCACCACCAAATAAAAGGGAGTTAGTAAATGAGATTTGTAGGGCAACATATAATATACAAGGACAATTCTATGAACATCTACATTCTTCAAAATGCCACGTATTAACTATTATGGTACAAGGTCCAGGATTCAGATCCTGGATCTGAATCTCACTGAATTATTGATATGGGTCGGAACCAACTCACTGTGTATGTGTGTGTGTCTGTGTGTGCATGTGGGAAGGGCTGGGCCTGGACCTGCAGGTCCATGGTAAGGGCTGCACACAAGGCCTGTGCTGAGGGCACAGGGCAGAGCTGAAGGCAAGACCTGTTGCCCATGCAGAGCACATGGCAGAGCTGAAGGGCTGTAGCTGGGCTGTCAGTCAAGGCAGAGCTGCCTGGCAGCCCACCCACACCACACCCCTGCAGCCTGTGACTGCTACAGCACAACTCACTCTGACCTGGAAGGCACTGACAGGATATCCTGGCTGGGAGGGAAAACTGAACTCTAAAAATACACAAGACTCCATGTAGTCTATTCTCTTCCTCTCTTCTCCCTCTTCTCCCTCACCAATCAGCACCATGGGAATCATCGAATCTTGCCAGTAACTATTCTCGTCTCCTTTCTTTCTCTCCTTCTCTCTTTCTTTATCCCTTTAATCTGTTTGTTTTTTTTTTTACTCTTCCTTTTCTTATGGCAACTTAAAACCAATGAACTGTGTTTTACTAAAGCTGGTATATGGATTGTTTTAGTGGGTGTTTCCTGTGGAATGGGTCTTTGTGCTGAATGTTTGAGTGAAATGCTTTTTTCTTGGTTGCATTTTACTTCTGTAAAAACCTTTTGCCAAAATATCTTGTTTTTCTCACTAAATTAAACAGAATTTCTCTTAGAGTGTGTGACTCTTTCTTTGGATGCTAATTAGAGGTTATAACAAACCAAAAGGCTTTTAAAAAGTCTTAAATAAAAAAAGTGACTGCTCTGGGCAGTTTATAGCTTAATACGGAATGCAACAGGTGGACATAAAGAAAATTGAGAACTAAGGGAGAACCTGCTTCCTTTTAATGAGTTTGACCAAGATGTTTGTGAGGGAAATGAGACACTAAAGAGACATGCATATCTACTGATAAACAGTAAAGTTTTCTGTCCAATATATTCTTCAAAAACAGCCCTTAAAATACCACTCAGAAATGGGTCATCCACACAAAAAAATATTAACTCATTATTGTTGGTTACATACATAATATGTTTGGATGGCATTCATCAGTCTTTTCAGCTTTTCCAGTACTGTTGTATTATTAATAATTTTTATTTATTTTACATCAATGACTACTACATGCTTATTTTAATGAATCATCTTCTAATCTATTACACATATGTAAAGTTAAAACAAAATTACACAAATGTAGGATAGCAATGTCAAGCATGTCTATAAAGCATCCTTTACTCTATAAAAATAATCCATAAAAGACTCCCAAGTGTCCTCAAATAAGTAACGTCTGTTCCTCAATCTAAATATGATCTTCTTACAGGAAGCCATCTGGGACAAGCAAGCAAAACATTCTACTTTAGTTGCGGAATACATTTACACCTCAGTAAAATTCTTCACCATCATCAATCCAATTATATACAAATCTTTTTGTTCAGTTTACAGTCTTAGCTCGACTAAACAGCAAAAACACTAAACTGGCCTAAACCAGTCAGTAACAAAACACCTATCTATCCATCTATCTGTTTTGATCAATCTATCTCTCTGTTTATCATTTCTGTTTCTGGAGTACCTCAAAGTTGTTAACTTCCACAATTATTCAAATTCATATATATATATAAAAAAGAAGCTTTTATAACTTTAAGGATGCAGTATGCATTCAACAGGGATCTGTTAACATATATTTTAAGTTCCTTTCTCTAAGATACAAATACAATTGTGAGCATTTGGTGCATTTGTAAGATATATCTGAGGTCAAAAATGTTCATAGATGCAACATTTCTTCTATAATTAGAGCTCTCTTCTATGACAGATACTCATATTATTTTTTCAATTAACAAATCAAATCATAAATCAATGCAAGAAAAAAGCTAAAACAAGCAAAACCAACTACCTGGTACGTACTAGATAAAATGTTGAATCTTTTTATCGAAAATGCAATATATTATATTCTTAAGTCTCAAATAATCACGGCAGTCTCAGTGTGTGTGTGTGTCTAGATTACCTGCAGTAAACCTGATGCAGCATAAAACGGAAGGAACAACAGTGCAATTTGTTGTGCCTCTCTACATTACATCTTAATGAACAACAAAGTTTTCATCACCTGCCAGTCTCTGGCATGCACTGTGCAGGTATGGAGAGCAAACTGATGGAAGGCTTTGCATCTGCACTGTAACTGCAAGGCACCACATGACAACCTGAAGACAATGATGGAGAAAACAATGCTTCAAAATGCTCTGTGGTGCTGAAAAATATGTACAGTGGAAATCCAAATATAGACTCAAGACAAATTCACACCCAAAACACATTCCCATGCTCTGTGTCATTAATGTAGATGCATCCATACATAATAATAGAAAAAAAAGTTAGAAAATTATCTCTTCTTCTTCTCTAAATTTCTGTTAAATTAGGTACTGTTTTCCCCACTTTTCTGGCAGTTGAAGAATCTTGCTAATTTCCAGAAAATTGATATTACTGTCTTGTTCCTCCTCCTATTTCCTGGCACAAAAATGCACATACACCAGAGAGAAATGAAGAATTGAGAGTCACTACCTCAGTTTTCATGACCAAGATGCTTTGCAGCTCTCTACTAATCCTGTACATAATACTAAAACTCAGGCCAGGAAGTTTCTTATCACATACTGGGTCCACTTTCTGCTTATCAGAGGCATAATCTCACATATTTTCTTGATAGGTTACAATACTCTGGCATGAATATTTCATTGGGATATCGCTTCCAGAATTTCAGTGCTGCAGTATTTAAAAATTAGCATAATTACAACCCCAAATTTATTCATGGGTATTTATATCTGTTTCTCCTTTTTCCTTAACTTACACATTCATTGCCATTGGGAAGCGACCTTTAAGTGTTAGTGATATATGTTTGCTACTATATGTAACTATTTTTCATTAAATAAGTGAGAAATCACACTTCAACAGAGTTTAGAGGATCACAGCCAAAACATATTGCTACAAACTCAGAACGATTAACTTCTGCAAGCACCTTTTTATAATTTTTTTTGCCACTCATTCCACTTTATTCTTAGCATCCGTGTCTGTAAATATGTTATGACTGCAATATATATATTATATATTGATCTGATTGATGTGTGCGTATGACTAAAAATGTGACACATTACAAGTTTCTGCAAGATTCAACATGTCTTAAATGGAACTGAAAGGCACAACATGCTTGTTTTTGCCCACTACAGCAAATGCCAGATAAAAATATATCTCTGTAGATTTCCTGTTACTTTTCACAAGATGCTTCTAACCTATTTTTAAAATTCTTTTATACACATAACTTCATTTCCAGTTTGTGGCAGAAGCCAAAATAAGATATGGGGAACTATAGGAAGTGTATTAAATACATTTCCTTAGAATATACATGCTGTATAAGGAAAGGCAATTTCTATATTCTTAAGAGAAAATTAGACAGTAAATAAAATATTTAATATCTTTATGTTGTAATATTTGCACAGTATTTATGAATCATTAAAGGCCATAAATAGGGTCAAAAACTAAGCAAATTGAAACTCATGAACAGTTTTTCTGAATAAGAAATGAATGAGGACTGCTACACATGACACAAAGAGACACACAGATTTTGGTAATTAGAATTTCTGTAACAGATATGGTCTAATTTAATATAATAACTTAATAATTATGATAATGAAGTCTTAAAAAAAAAGAAGTTAAAGAAATCAGCTTAAAAGAGTAACACATCTAGAGTCAGTACACACTTTAACATGACTGTATGTATTCTCATTTAACCTCATTAAATTCGATTTGTCATATTTTTATTCTGTGACTACTGCTGACTCCTGCATGTTAGGTAAATCAAGTCCACCAAAACTAAGCTTTCTAGTTCTTACTAAATCTCCCCCCCTGCAAAAAAAAAAATTCATTTTAACCATTACAAGCATAAAATTGATTAAAAAAACATGTATCATTCATTACCTTTACAAACTCTCTGGTTTATTGATCTCCTGCTCACACTAGGCTTATAAATAAATTTTGAACATTTAGGAATCTGTCCACTTCCTACTATTAGGATTATGTTCTTTTCATAGTCACACTTTGCAGCAATATGGTGACATATCGACCAGTCTTCATATTAAACACTAGAGGATTGCTGGCTCACAAAGACAGTGGTTAGAGATGGAAAAACTGTGTCCATGCCATTGACCTGAAATTAATTAATTCATCCCCACAAACTAAAGAATTTATAACTTAGAATTAAAAAAACCCCATACACTTAAATGTTTAGGAATTGGTTCTTTCTAAACAAACCCAATATGCTGTCAATTAATAATAAACATATATCTTCTATTAGTAGTAGGTAGGAACAAAACCTAAAATATAAAATATCCCATTTAACTCTCACACAGGCAGTGTAATAATGAGAAAAATTGCATATCTAATGCTATTTACTACAATGCCTTGCCATTCCTGAACTGTCAGATACAGAACTGTCTTCCTTACAATCCACTCTAAAGATATTATTGTTCTATCTTCAGCACATACGCATTGACTTATTTCAGGTAGATGATGCTCAAAAATATAAATTCCTAACAGTTTTCTCAGGGCACAGAGTGGAATAACATAGAATTAATCTACCTAAAAAGTCTCAATAATGTAAACTTCCATATGGTTTGCATTTGACTTATGTAATACATTCATCAAAATTCTGTCACCTTTCTCTACTGAACTAATGCATTAAGAAGCACTGTAGTAATAAAAATAATATCTATTTAAGATATTTATTACAATCTTAAGCCAGAAACACCTGGATCTCCTTAAAAACTGAAAAAAAAAGTTTCAAAGAAAAACAGAAGCACAAGTACTGATATCCTTAGATGCCTCTGATGCTGCAAACCTCACAGTGTGAGGTTTCTGCTGCTCTTTAAACAGCTTACAGAACATAGCTTGATCTCAGTGTAGATAATGCTACTTATAGTTTAATCCATCATTAAGAAACTAAGGCAATAAAAGCGTGGCCCATGTTGTGTTGTTGTTTCTATTTCCCTCTTCTAAGGAGTACACAAACAGAAGGAAAATACCTGTACAGTTCTATGATCCTAAACTGAAGTTTAGATCCTAAACTAAAATGAAGTTCTACTTCAAAATTAGCAAGACATTTTTACCTCAACTTCAGAGGGTCAAAGTCATATTTTTTTCAGTTTCCAAACTAAACACATAGTGGTATAGAGCTGCTATTATAACAACATTCTTTAATACTTTCTGCTGATATTTATTCTCAATATATTTATGAAGAGGAAACACATGTCCTCTCCCCACTAACTTTCTTAAGACTCTGAGGTAAACGTAGCAGTGGCTTAAAACCAGATGGCAAGAATAGTTACCACCCTCACCCATCTGCTCCACCCTTCTGATGGGCACTAAAGCCTTCAGGGCAGGGTTATATGATATGCCTTTTGATGAGCTCATGTACTATTGCAGTCTTCAGCTGGGTGTATTAAAGTAAAAGAATTCCAGTTTTGGTTTACCCTAATATACAAAGCAGTGGTTCATAAAGTGATTCAAAGGAGGTTCAAGTATTCATGCCTTGAGGATAGCAACAGCTTCTGCCATCCAATTTTGGCCTGCCACAGCATGTTTCTCAGAGCCTTAAGTCTGAATAAGCAAAGCCCTTTTAGTTATCTCTTGCACAGCTAAGTCTATATTCCATGGTTATTAAACTGCTCTTTCTGAATGTCTAAAAGTAAGCTTAATTCTTCCTGAAAATGGTTGACCAGAATAATAGAACAATTTTTCAGATGAAGCTTTATGAAGGACTTCTCAAATGACATGACTGTGTCTGTTTCTCTCACAGCAGCTCACAACTTGATGCAGCCTCATGTCGCAGAAACAAATCTGCTCGTGTCACACTGCTGCTCCTAATAACTCTGCCTAATTTATTAAATTCTTCTTGTTTTCTACTGCTTTCATCTTATGATTTCTTAACTGAATTAACAACTTGTCTTGTTTTTGTATTGTTTTGAGTTGGTTAGTTTTGTTTTAATTCCTACAGTTTAAATTGTTTTCTAGTCCTTCATCTAGTACAGTCTAATCCTCACCCAAACTCATTATGTTTATCATATTTGTTTCATAATCAAGTTTCCTTATTAGATTTGCAGCCTGTGCATGAAGGTTAAAATATAAAGCAAAAATAGTCTTAAGACCGATGCTTGACTCAAGTAACTTTTTATAATGGTTACCTTTGCAACAACACCAATTGTCATCTCATTTTACTGAATTTCTTACATATTTTTAATTCCTCTAGTAATGCCCATCTTCCACAGGTGCACAAATAATTTTGCAGATGGCACAGTATCAACTGCTTGCTGAAGTCCAAGGAGAGAGATTACTAAATTTTCTTTATCTAGAAAATTGGTTATCTTTTCAAAGAAAGTTATCAGATTGCTTTGTATGAACTCCTTTCAGTAAAGCCATTTTCAATTTCCATTTTATCCCATCTTCCCTTTCTTTATGTCAGTAACTCAATTTTTTTCATCTAAACTCTGCTCTACTTCTGATAAAAAATGAGGTCATATTTTTAGACCTTTATCCCTTCTTTTCCGTCTTCTCCACTGCTTAAATATAAATACCGCATTTGCTATTCTCCAACAAAACAGCACCTTTTTTTTCCCTAACACATTTATTTAAAAGAAGACATGGGATGCTTTCTTCTATATCACTCAGAATTCTGTGATGACACCTATCTGTTCCTATTTGACTTACATACATCAGACTCCAGGTTCTGCTTTTATCTCAGACACTTCCAGCTTTTGTCTCCCATGTACATTGCTACCTTTGTTTAAAACTAAGACAAAGTTTTAATTTCATTTTTCTATCACATGTACGTTATCTTTAATTTCTAAGTGTAATAACTGTACTGCTTGTCTCTTGCTCTTATAGCTTAATAAAGTTTTCTTTTAATAATTCCTTTAGTGTTGTGTACCTCAGTTGACATTCGTCAGCCCTTTATCCTCGTAATGACCACACCCTATAATGTACATTTCTCTGATTATCTGAATTCCCTTCTCCCCCTTTTCCCATTCATTGTAATTTCCCGATCTTGTAATTTATTCCATTTTAAAAAAACTCTTCTCATGCTTATACACAGAAAAACATCTGTGCATCTGAGTTTCTGAGAAGGTATTTGAGATATTTTACATCATAGACATGTATATGAGGAATATTTCCATATCACCTTCCCCACCTTCCTCCTACCTGTGCATGGCACTACAGTTGTCTATTCCTACTACTGAAGGCCAATGCTGAAGGGAATAAAGTGCATTGATTGAGCAGGGAATATACTTTTCCAAGTCCCAGAATTAATCTGCCTAGAGGCAAAATGTCTATGTTCTCTGCTAGTGATCCTTTGTCACTTCAAACACAGTATTACATTTGTTTATAATTTCTCTAGCCATCATACTCTACTCACCTAGACAGAAAGAAAATTAAGAATGGCAAGACTTCAGTGTCTAATGTACAAAAAACTGAGATGAATGACAAATATTGGGTTTTTTTAATGCAATTTTATTTTTTAGAGGCAATACGTGTTTTCTTAAAGGGGACTTTTTTAGTCACTGTGTAATGTAAGGTTTCTATTTGTACATATAAGGCCAAAGAGAACTTCTAGTGAAATGTTTGTGAGAGGCAGAAGCATTATTCAAAGAATTAAATACTTTATAGATATATCTTAAACAGACCTCTATGATGAGGCAGAAATAGCAAGCTGATACATTTATTGCTTATTTTGCTAAGGAAAGTATTACTTTTCATCTCATCAGCATAACAGTCTTCAGAGGAAAGCTTTACACTTCAGGTCTTTATGTACCCTGTGACAGAAATCTCTGTTCAATATAGACACTCCTACTATTATACCTGGAGCACAATAGGCTTCAGGGGCTTCTCTTGCCTCAGCTCCCAGCTCCCCTGCCTGCCCTTGTTTGAGAGGGGCATTTAGTCTTTCTGTAGTCAATCTTAAGATTGACTACAGAGGAAAAAAATGCACTAATGCTGTGTGGAGCAGGGACTCTGCCTTAGCAGCAGGAGATCTGCTGCTCCTTCCTGGATGGATAAAACTCCATCCATCAGGCAGCAAAGAGGATTATGCCAAAGGCATAGTATGGCTCTACAGGTAGAGGCTCATACAGCAGCCAAAACTAAAAGAAAAAGTTATGGAAAGCAGTGAGAGGGAAAGATGTGAGGGGGTTGTATTTAACTTTTATACAGGACCCTTAGGCAGGAAATGGCTATGACAGACCTACCAGCCTTTATATCAAATTCCAAAGTACGACTAAGTATCACTCTCACCCTAGAAAAACTCACTGATCACAGCAGGACTCCTTCTGTAGGGATGTTGTAGTAAAAAAAAAAAATGAGAAAAAAAACAAACTAAGAAAAAATGTCAGAAGACAAAAGAAAGTGCTGCTACCAGTCTATCAGCCATTTGAAAAGAAATGTCAGAACAGGCATAGGTTGAATCCACTGTTTGAACAGATCACAGAAAGCATGGATGGAAAATACAGATTCATAAAACAACATTAAAGGCAAGTGTTGTTCAGTGGACAAAACATAAAATTAGGTTCAGTGGACATGCTTCTAAATCAGTTGTTAATTCCTTTATCAATGAGGAGTATGGTGTTTCCTAACAAATAAGAGCTTATTTTATAGTATGTCTTATGAACACAGAGTGGTAGATTGGTTTAATTAAAGTCTGTCAAATTATCATAAGGTTTTTACATTCTGCAAATAATTGCTTTTTCTTCTCTATTCACTTTTTGTTGATGGAAATAGAGAAAGTTATTTTCATCTTTAATATATGATGTAGAATGAAGAAAAAAATAAGAAAAAATAAACAGTTAATGAAGTGACCTTTAATTTCTTAGACATCCTTTTAAATTAAACCTAAAATGATGAAAATTAAGCTAGATTTGACAGTAGTTATATATGTGAAATTATGTCATGTATTCAAAATACACTATTGTACTAAGAGTACACATCTGAAAGTAGATGAATAATGGAATGCAATGAAAGTTGCATGCAAATTTTTTGTGAGATCAGTTAAATTACCTCACATTAGATTGCACTCTGGTGAGCCAAACATAACATACTTATTGTTATATTATATTATTTTATTTATTTATTATATTTTACTTATATTAGATGACTACTAATCCTTTCGTTCATAAATTCCTCACGGCAAATTAATTTATGTACAGAATTTACACATGGGAGTACAAAATTAACACTATAACCTTTAGTTATAGTTTAGTTTAGAGTTTTGGGCTGAGTCTTTCTTCTTATTTTTGATCAAAAATAAAAAGCACCTTTTTCCAGTGAAGTAGCAAAATGTTTATTGTAGGACCCAAAATCAGTCTTAAATGTGTCTCTGCTTCTTTCACATTAAATTACATCTAATACGTAGCGTGTGACACTATGAAAAGACTTTGCTCTGTCAAGGTAAGTTACAGAAGGCACAGTCCAGTTTATTTTTACACAACTGCCCCTACTCAGCATATTACCAGCTGCAGTACTCAGTAGTAAGACAAGTTAAAACTGCTACTCCCTGTCTTGGAGGGGGAATGAACAACAAAAACTGTTTTTCCAGATAAGCTTCTGGAGACACATGTACACTATTGAAACTGTTCCTAGCCTGGCGGGCAAGCAGAGTACACGAGCCAAGACTTAGAGGTTACAATTCTAGATATTTATTTGTGGGGGTTTCTATTTCAAATAGAAGGGTGCCTCAGAAATTAAAAATGGGTGCATACTTCATATATATTTGAATTGGTTTTCTGCATTACTGTAGAACATTTTACAAATGAAAGGCTTCTCTCTCTTTCTTCAAATAGCAAGAGTCCCGAGCTGATTTCCTCTTAAAATTTGCATAACCTTTTTCCTGATGCCTTTTCAGTAGTTATTTCTTGTAATTTCAGTCCTCCTTTGGTATTCAGGAGGCCCACAAACAGAAAATTTTGTGGAGAATTTTCTAAAGAATGGCTTAGCCTCTTCAAGAAAATGAGACCTTTGGAGTCTTTTTCTTAAAGCCTTCATGTCACGTACCAGGGGAAAAAAAAAATTAGTGTTTACAACTTCTGGCTTTCCTAGAAACAAACAAATAGGTAGGTCCATGGTGTAGGTCCATAAAACCCCTCTGCTTTGTGGGATGGAAAATACATAAGCCCCTTTTGTGTATCATTCGGAAACTTAAGAAATCCAAGGCTCTAGATTTTTTACTTGGGTCTCCTATATTTTAAATAATGGAGATTCATTTTGTGATATTGTAAAAGGGACTAAGAAGAAGGAAAATATCTATGACAGGTTTTAGTATAATACAGTAGCTAAGCTCTTTGTTGTAGCAGACTGCCAGATAAGACTAATTCATTGTGGAACACAAGGGAAACAGCAGCAGGAGGAATCCTGGTGTCTCTTTGTCAGTATCTGCACAGACTGTGGGTACTACACTGGGCTAGATTTTACTTTGTGGGTAGTGGGCTCCACTCTCAACAGAACTTTAAACATCAGTAAAGTCTTTCTGTGAATTATTTCTCTTTTGAATTAAATGTGAAGGGAACATATGCTTGCAGCAAGTCTGGTGCCACATCTAAAAGGAGCAGAAGAGAAGCATACACTGAACATTTACCATACTGCTACTGGGATGAACAGGAATTTCATCATGAGCAATCTTATCTGCTCAAGTAGGGAAAGCTTGTTCAATAAACTCTTCCCCCTTTCCTCCTTTTAAAGTCAGTCTTTATAAAAAATGTCTTTGTGGATACTTGCTAATATTCAAAAAGATTGAAAGAAGCTGGCCAGGTCACCCTTCTGATTCTTGATGCACAGAAGTTCAGCAGGAACCTATGAAACTGAAGGTTTGGAAAATCAGATCTTTTATATTCTGAAGAATATAAAATTTCATTTTAGTTTAATTTTACCAAATTTTAGTTAGATTACCTCTATGTAACTAAGTTTCATGAAAGCCTGTTATGATCCAAAACTGTTTAGACATAACAATTAAACCAGAAGAATTATGCTCCTCACAATGCTTTTACAGTTATTAAGTCATTGTTCTCCCTTATGCTTATAAGAAGAGAGGAGGGAAGCTAAAAATAAAAGGAACTAAAAAGGTGTTGTATCTTCAATGAGAGCAGATATTTTAGATCTACTTGATTTACTCAATTTGTTTCAAGTTGAAGAGTGAAAAAGAATCTTTGACAAAACTGTCATCTTTAAAATATGGTGATATTTAATTTTTTCCCTTCTACACTATTTAGATTGCCTGGAACGGAAATACTTCTAGCAGCCACTGTGTCCAATTTTTCAGAGCTGTCACTTCCTAGCAAATCTGCTTAAGCAAAATACTTATGTTGTTAGAAAACAGAGCAAACATATGTTATAAAATACATTCTATATTTCTTTGCAGGACAACTGGTATTCAAACACACAAACCAGAAAGAACATGTAAAAATCTGGAAGTTGAGTCCTTATATACTCTTTTAAATCCATAAATCTGGTACTCCCATGATTATTTTCCAAAGATGTCTAGAATTAGCTCACTTTTTCTGACTTAGCTGATTTATTTTTTTTTTGCACAATAATTATAATCAACCCTATACAATCAAAAATAATCAAAATTCTATTTCCAAAGAAAGCACTCCAGGTCATTAAAATTAAAAAGCACATGTCACCTGAAAGACAGCAAAACATAAGATGATCAGATTTAACCCTCTCTAGTCCACATGCTCTTTTGGTCAACATTTGATGCCCTGCCTGGTAACACAAAACTGCAACAACTTTATACTTATGTGCCTTTAGCCTACAATATAAACAGACATTACATGAAATGCAAACAAACCCTGTATGCCAAAATAAACTTATGACATAGATTACATTTTGCAGAAAGAAAAAATGCAACAAAAAACCAAACCAACCACAGTATAAAACAAAATGTTCCTTTCAAGAGTGAATTCTAAATTCTGGATGAATTTTTCTGTAAAAGGAATTTTACAGATGACAAACTGCAGAATGGTTTTGGCTGTTACAGGACAATAAATACTATAGTTTATTTTCTGATTTTTTTTTAAAGATTTTCTGATTATATAAAAATCTTATTTATCTTTGAAGTTTACACATGAGGAATTATGTTAGACTAAAGTTACTTCGACTGCTTTAGAAAGCCTGTCATGTTACAGGAAAATCAGTGCTTCTTACTGTGTACCATTCAAATCCCAAGACTCTGATGGCCCTTTAACACCAAATATGTGACCCTTTAACACCACAGAATCAATACACTGGTATGTCATGGTACCCTGATGGGCCACAAAGCTTCTGTATACATTTAATAGACACGAATTTTATATTACTTCAGAGAAGAAGTGTGTCAAGTAAAAATCAATTTCAAGTTTCTTACTAAGAACAAAATAGTTCTAAGTAAATAAATGGGGTTTTTTTTCAAATTTCACTCAATCAAACATAGGAAGTAAACAAAGAATTCAAAGTCATTTAGGCATACACTGAACAAGGACACTTGCTTGTTCACACTGCCATAAATTCTACCCCTCATTTTCAAGCTTTTTTTGACAGCTCTTTGCCACCCAGATCATCACCCACACAGATCTTGCTGAGATCTTCTTTCAAGATAGGTCAAGAAAAAACAAAAATATATTCTAATACAAAAATTCTAGAGTAACCAAACAATAATCTCTCAAACCCTAGATACAAAAAGCTGTTCTAAAGATTACTTTATCCATTTTCTCACATGATCATCTAAGTACTGAGACTACTAAAAGGGAGACCAGACAATTTCTTACATTTAAAAAATGCTTCTGCACCACACTTCAAGGAACCGGAAAGAAAGTTACTGACATTCTGACAGTAGTGGAAAATTGCAGATGAGACAAAACCATCAGTAGTTTCTCACAATTAAGTCCTTAAAATATTTTTAGAATCTAAGACAAGAAGCAGAGTTGATCATTTGTGTCCTGTCCCTGGATAAGCAACACATACTGGCCAATTTGAGATTCCTTGGATGTTTAACAGAAAAACTATTTTTTAAAAAACCTCTCCCTGAGCTGCTGGGCAGCTGACAGAATAAAGATAACTGTCTTTCTTTAACCTTTGGATTTCAAAACTATGTCCATTTCACACACACACACACACACACACACCCCTCCAACCCTTTATTTTCCAAACTCCTGAATATCTTCAGTACCTTGTCAAAAAAACCCCTAACACCAGAACAAGTACAGGCCTCAGTACTCATGTTTCCACTAAGGTATATGAAATACTTAAAATAAATCCTTCCAAATTCATATTAAAATTACTTATTTTCTCAGTTAAACAGCAAATGGCCAGCATAGATTAGCATATATAAATAAGTGATAAGCCCAAATTCAAACTGGATTTTTATGAACTTCAGTTTTGTATTAATTCACTACAATATTCTTCAATGTACAACAAACTACTGCTGTAAAAATATAGTTCTTCAATATGTTCTATAAATATTATTCAACTGATTTCTACATGCAAGATAATGAAATTATTAGTATTGAAGTTGTAATAACCACCTGCAGGTAAAAAAGTACATGTAAAACATTTAATGTGTTTCTAAGGTAGTAGCTTAGGCAGTGTTGCTCAGAGATAACAGGTAACTCTTTTTTCTTCAAAAAACTGTAAACTTAAACATGGAATCTCCTGATATTTTTCTTCATGCTGACATTACATACTGTGATAGAATGATTTTGTGGAATTTTGTCAACACAACTGCTGGTCATCCTACGTAACATAAACTAAATTGAGGAGATTATCACAGGACTTCCCATTAATATATAAGTCGCTGTCAGTAAAAAAATCCTGTCTCGAAAGAGGCAATGCTGCCAGTTTGGTGTGTGAAATCAATGCGTTCCATCTCAGAAGCTGTTTTCATACGTGTTGTTCTCCTTTTCTCTCAATCAATGACGTCCAGAACAAGATTTAAAAGAAAATAAACAAAAAACACTTCAAAAAAACAAACAAAAAACAAACAAACAAAAAAAACCAAACAACCAAAATAACACAAGAGCTGAATTTTGTTTCTATATGCTGCAATAGAATCTGAGAATTTCAAATCATCTTGCAAATTGTCCCTCCAAATAATGTGTTTTAGCTGTAACTGTAATCATGCACATTGTGTACCGTGAAGAAAGAAAAACAAAAAAGACAAAGAAAGAAGAAGAAAAAGGTAAAGGAAAAGGAAAAGAAAAAGAAAAAGGGAAAAAGAAAAAGGGAAAAAGAAAAAGGGAAAAAGAAAAAGGGAAAAAGAAAAAGGGAAAAAGAAAAAGGGAAAAAGAAAAAGGGAAAAAAAGGGAAAAAGAAAAAGGGAAAAAGAAAAAGAAAAAGAAAAAGAAAAAGAAAAAGAAAAAGAAAAAGAAAAAGAAAAAGAAAAAGAAAAAGAAAAAGAAAAAGGGAAAAAGAAAAAGTAAAAGAAAAAGGGAAAAAGAAAAAGAAAAAGAAAAAGGGAAAAAGAAAAAGAAAAAGAAAAAGAAAAAGAAAAAGAAAAAGAAAAAGAAAGAAAAAGAAAAAGAAAAAAGAAAAAGAAAAAGAAAAAAGAAAAAGAAAAAA
>NW_020897731.1:11597826-11772754 GCF_003984885.1 Neopelma chrysocephalum | reverse complement strand
AAAAAGAAAAAGAAAAAGAAAAAGAAAAAGAAAAAGAAAAAGAAAAAGAAAAAGAAAAAGAAAAAGAAAAAGAAAAAGAAAAAGAAAAGCCCTTGGGAATATAAGTATCTATGTTTTGCCTCTTGTGAAGCATTCCCCACACAAGATTGTCATTATCGCTACTTCTCCTGGATGGTTTAATATTTTCTATGACATCTCTCACCAGCTCAGGAGTATCTCTTAGCAGATGTTGCAGTGCTTAGCTGTAAGTCTCAGGAGAGCTAGAGTACTTTTGCCAATTAGAAATAAGCAAGTTGCTTAATTAACACACCCTTTTCATTAATGGTTTAACCCAAAACTGACAGAGTCTTTGTTGCAAACCAGGAACAAAGAAAGAAGTACTAATTAAACTCCCTGAAGTTTCCAAGCAGAGAGTTTATTTCAGTAACCAAGGGATTCTTTGAATTTCTCAGAAGACCTCCAGAGCCTTCCAAGAGCAAAGAACACTTGAAATTTCTTATAACTGTCCCACTCACTCTGGGGGGGGAAAAAAAACCAAACAAAAAACCAAACCAAACCAAACCAAAACAAACAAAAAATAAAAAAAAAAAAATAAAAAAAATCTAAATATTTTGGACAGTTCTGATGTTTTAGATTTTAATGTCTTTGAATCAGACTAAAACACTATAGGTTACTTCATATAGTAACACAAATGTAAACTGAAACCTAGAAAACTGTTTCTAACACTAACTTGAATTCTTCAGATCAGGATGGGCTGATGTGATATAACTAAATGTTGGCAGTCAAATTTAAAGTGATATGCAAGCCATGTTAGACACGATCTACGTTAGACATTACATGGGAGCTAGACTGATGTGGAAGGGAAGAAAGGTGATTCCCTGCACTGGGGACTAAGCACCTACCAGAGGGATAAATAGAAAGGTTTGTTCTACAGCCACAAACTTGTTACTTTCTACCTTCTTTCAGACTTCCTGTGTACATTTTTTGTTTGCGTGGCGAATACATTTGCTAAAAATCAATTGGCCAATCTAAGAAGTAACATGCAAAGGTTTCCAATTGGATGTGAGTTTGAACTGAGGGCTTCTGGTGCAAGACAAAATGCAGCTTTCCTGGAGACAGCAGTGATCTTTGCTTCAGCTGTCCACCTTATTGCCTCCTCACACATCTCTCCTCCCACACCAGGGAAATCAAGACTGTTTATGAGGCAGCTGCTAACAGCTGCAGTTTACAGCCTGATATAGTGAGGCCAAAGAGCACTTATTTTTTAATATTTGGGCTTCAACTTGCACTGACCCAATAACTGCTGCATGAGCAATTATGCTGCTCAGCAGCAACAAAGTGATAGACAGATGGGGTAGTAAGAGTCAAAAGTTAGACATTCACACCCCTGAATCAGACCTCTAAGGTGGAGTGGGTATAAAGTGATTGTAAATGTAATGTGCTTGGAGGAAGCAGAAGCAGTATTACACTATTTTATTCTCTCTTATACCCACATGTACTTAGACACTTCTAAATTTGCTAGAATCCAACAGAAGGATAATACAAGAAGACATGACCAGACTTTGGAAACCTGTTAGAACTAGGACTCCAAATACCAGCCATCCAGACTTCCTTCCTATCCTAGCAGTGTACTATTTCCTTACTATTTTCTATACATTTATACATTTATTTCATTTGTAACCATAAAACTAAGAAAACTCTTTTTTTTTTCCATTTTATGAGACCAAACCTATGTACTTGCTTGTTCAGAACATGTATTGTTTCAGATGCTAAATTCAAGATTTTGTCATAATGCCGAGGAATTATTTTTTAGATTCAGACAGATCCAATATTTTATAGGTCCATGCCTCATTATGCCACAACCAGCAACAGACCAAATCCTGTGGACTAGTGCTACAGACAAATGAGAAATAAATAAGTTTGCAGCACAAAAACTGATCTACTATTTTTATGTAACAATGGACCAAAATCTAGTTTATAAAATAGATTTTAAATATTTATTATTTTGTAAAGCTTTTTTATAAATACTTTATGAAATGTATGTGGGAGTATTTATTTATCTATTCTTTTATAGTGATAGTAATTTTGGAAAATTGTTGATAGTATCAGCAATATTATTATTTCAATTGAGTGTTTCTAGAGACAAAAACTCTGCCACCTACTACTGAACACATTACAAAAAAACACCAAGGAAACATGGTATTAAAACCACTGTCAACTACATTCAATCACAGTATGCCTAGAGATCCAAAAGTATACCAAACTTCACTGATCCAAAGATTTCACAGTTTCTTGTTTCATGATTCAGTGGAAAGGATATGAATGAACAAGTGAGAGAAGAACAAATACAAGTGAATCAGGACAAGCTCTGGAACTCTAACAGGCAGCTGGGCTCCAGCCAGGAGTCTGCACTTGCTTCTTTTTCCTCCCTAAGGAACAGCTCCAGCATACTGAACTGCTTCTTCAACTAATAAAAAGAAGCAATTTTTACATCCCCAGCCTGAAAATTTAAACTAGTCCCAGCTCCATACGGCAAACACTTTAAAATCTAATCCCTGTATCAGGCTGTGCTCCAAAAACCTTTCTTTAAAAAATTATTGTAAAATAAAATATATTATATAGAAAATATTCACTGTGAGGTTTCTTTCAATAAAATCATATGTAGATGGGATACCCAGCAGATGACTGGTACAGCCCTCTGGAGTAAACATTTCTTCCTCCAACTCTGACTATTTTTTCTTTTCCAATTCTCTCATTCTAACAGTTAACATGGATCTGATCTAGCCTGCAGGAATTAGCTTTAGAGGCACTAATCACCCACTGCTCTTCACTGATTGTAGTGAGAATTGTCTTTATTCATCTGCCTGAAAAGCAAGCCTTTAATGGTCTAGCATAATACAACTTTATTTTATAAACTATTTTTCTGATTATTAATTTTCTAATTTTAATTTTAATTCTATTACCTTAATTATCTCATTTTTACTCTGAATTTTACTATACACTCAAATGAAAAAAATGGAAATCAGTAAATGATATCATTAAGGCAAATAATTTTTTTTTCAAAATAGCTTTTCTTCTGGTCTTTGAATGTTTTCTAGTTGTTGGTCATTTTATTTTAACTGCTTCAATTGATCTAGGAATATTATACTTTAATAGGAGTACTAAAGGCATTATACAATCAAATGAAGTAGAAATGAAATTAATCAATCTAAGGATGCATATAAACATAAGAAACAAGGTGGAAAAAGTAACTGAAAATTATCATTATGAAAAATATGAGGAAATCTTTGAGTATTTTCTTCTTATGAAACAAAGTGGGTATTTTTCATTCCTTTGAACAAATCTTAAGTGTTTATTTCAGTAGATCATGAAAGATAAAACAGAGAAGCATAGTTGCATTTACCCAAAGGAATAACAAAAAAGTACAGAAACACATTTATGCAGTATTTTTGAAAGCTGCTTTCAAATCGCATTTTATTCATGGAACTTGAAAATTAAGTATATTAAATGAGAAAATTTTCTACTATTGAACTTAAAAATCGAAGCCATGTTTTTCCAGAGGTTAATTTGTCTTTCCTTTTTTAAAAAATTATTTCTATTTTTGAAAACTTATTTTCAAACACATGCCCACATGAATTAAGACCTCATTTTGGCAAAGGGTTCAGCTGGAGAATATGAGCAGGAGAATATGAGCTATATACTGATATTCTGATCACATATGTAAATATCTACAAGACTGAGGTCTCAACATAGTATTGTTCTATTATATCTTGAAACAGGTATTACTTTCCCTTTGTTTCTATGAACAGCTTTGTTAAAGTCTCCTCAGTCACATTCTTCTCCGTCATTTACTGCTCAAAAGAGTTGTAAAGTTGTAAGTTCATTAAGATCTGTCCCTGAAACCACCCAAAAATTTCTTAAGGGCATGAGAGCAAAAATAATAAATAAAATATATTTTCTCCTCCAAAAACTGCAACAGAGTGATGAAGGTCATGGGCATAACCTATGAAAAAATAAATTCATTCTTTGTAGCTTTCATTACAAGAAGTCAAACTTTAAAGGAAGCCTTGCATTAACCGTGGCAATAGCAGTGACATGCCAGCACCATGCCAAGAAGAAACTAGATTTGCTACAGCTGGCTTACTTCACTCCTGCTTTCCTAATTTTAGGAAGAGAAACAATGCAGATGGATTTAATTAGCAAGTCCAGACCACTGGATTAATGGCTGCACTATCAGCTATTATCTACAGAGTTAGTATTTCAACATCAGAAGAACTCAAATTAACTCATACAAACAAACAAAAATAAAAATAAAAACAAACAAACAAAAATCCAACCAAAACCAAAATGAAACAAAAAAAGACTCTGGAGCAGTAGGAAAGCATATGACCTTTTATAGATAAAAAATAGACTGTATAGCTGTAGCAACTATTTTGGTCTGTAGGATCAGGCCAGTGTCTCTATGACTGCCATGCATGGCACAAGTTCCATAATTCTCTCTGTGATTTACAGTTGGGCTTATGCTGCAGGGCCTGGTGAGATTGGATTTTGTAGGGTAATGGAACCAGCTGAGTTCCAGTGTTAACCAACTGGTTAGCAGTGTATAGTTGTATGGAACTACAAAAACCAGAGAACTCATATTTTTATGAGTTTGCAGTTCATTCTGAATTCCACACTATCCCTATTTAGGTTATGAATACATGCTGAATTCCATACTGCTATTACTACCCAAACCAACTTGCTATGTCAATATATCCCTGTTTAGAGTATGACTACAATATAATCAAGGCATTCAGTGTCTAATAATTGTCTATATGTCTGGTATTTAGTGTGGTTTTAATCCACACTCTTTTAACTTTAATACACACATTTCTCAAAGAACATCCAAATTTTCACTTGACTAGAAGCGAAAATACAGAAAACAAAACTGATATTTTTTCTAGGAGGTGTTTTGGTTTTCTAGGAGTTGTACTAGCTTTATTTGTTTTGGTTAATGGTCATTAAGTGTAACTAGGTTATTTCACTCAAATACTATAGAGACAGAATTGAAAGAATCTTAAATGACTGAAAGAGGATATAGGCTAGAGGTTAAATCCTATTTGCCCAGATCAAATGACCACAGTATTAGTGTTCTCCATGATACTGATGTTCAGTTAGTAGAAAAAAAATGTCATTTGGTAGCTATCCACAGTTTGCTGGCAGGAAAAGGGGAAACTGCAAATGAGATGCCATAAGACTATTTATTGGGTTTGGCACAATATTTCATTAATCTTGAATAATGGTATACACTTGTGGAAACTGTGGATCACCCAACACAGGGAAGGGCCACAAGCACTGGAAAGGAAACAAGATTTGAATTCAAATGACCTTGAGAAATCCACAAACTAAACTCTGTAGTAGAACTGTAGCACTGAAAAAAAACCCAACTCCACAAATACAAAACAAATTACTTTTTATGCTGCCTCACAGGCAGAAGTGGTTACAATAGAAAAATAATATAGCAGAATGACAACAAAAATTAAGCCAAGATGTGTAGTAAAGGAGTTGAACACTAGGAATGCAGGAAAAGGAATGTTATTACATAGGACACTGAGAAAACCATTTTCTACTCAGAATTTACAAGGCTTCAGTTATAATAAGCACTGCTTGGCACCAGAATCTGCTTGAATGTATCAGCATCTCGTGCCAGATAAACTGACAAATCAGAAAGAATTCAGAGGACAGCAACACAAGTCCCTGAAATATAAACTATCTTTCTTGATACTACCTAACAAGGATACTACAGAACAAAGGACTAATAAGATTCCACAAATTGTTATGAAAGGACAATGAAGACTTTTTTTCTGTGTACACTAGGGAGAGGTAAAAATGAAACTACCTTACCCTTGCTTCCACACATTTCAACATGCTGATTTAGGCATTTATTGCCTTCAAACCCCATTCACTGACTCCCCTTTTTATCTCCTGCCTGCTGAATGATTCCTATTTCTCACATTCATTTCTCGCAGTCAAACGTTTCTATTAAACAATTTTGTTTGGTTTTAAGCACTTAAAGCATATAAAAAAAAGCAGAAGTGACCTCCAGATGTGGAGAAGGCTTGAGTAGTTTAGGAACAGAGGTGAAGTACTCTTAAACAGCATAAAGAATCACAGGAGCAGCAGTAGCAAAGTTTTTAAGAAAAAAATACACAATAGTTATAAATTCTAGTACACTCTACCTAGATAGGCAGTGAATGTTCCTTTTTAAAAGTTTTTAAGAATTTAGATGCAAGATGTCTAATACTATCCCTCTAACACTCCTGCAAGTTTTGTACCCTTGGACAAAAATATCTGACAAATAATATACTGGGCAGATCAAATTGTGCCTCTCCATTAGGAGAGGAGAAACTCAGAATGAGTTTCTAAGTTTGTGGTCAGGGTAATGTAGAAAAACTATTAAAAGCAACATCTATTACCTTATATTAAATTAGTGAAAAAGTAGAGCTAAAACACTTAATGAAGAAACATTTGTGAGGGAAATCAAATGTAAAAAGCCACCATTCAGCATGTGCTTAATATTATGTGTCCATTAGCCTTTTCCCCTTGTTCTTTTTAGATAGTGTAAAAATAAACAGAATGGATTTTTATGGCTTCTCATTTGTGAGTTCCTTTAAGTTATTGGTCTAATAGACAAACCTCTCATAGGTAATAATTATAGCCTGAGGGAAAGCAGTCCAAATATGTATTTTTTGTTTACTGCCATTTCAGTATAGATTTCCATTTACTCTATCAGTCCTGTGATTTCCTGCCATGACCAATATAATCTTCAGCCAGCTATTTTGTTTGGAAATCTATTCCACAAACTTATCCATTGTTCATAACATGCCATTTAGGACCATACAAAAAAAAAAAAATTATTTTCACATCCCTCCTCCAAGAAGCATAACTGGATTATTGCTTTTACAATTAGAGGACTCAAAAGAAACATGGGTAGGCTTCCAAAAGCAGACATTGCAGTCATCCGTACACCGAGTTATCTTAACCCTTTCAAATTTCTCAGAACTATTTAAAAAAAAAAAAGGAACATTGAGCATAGTGCCCAGTTAAAATCCAATCCCTTATTTCTTTTCCTTTTTCTTGAGAACACCAGTTTCTACATCTATGTGCACTTCGAAATCTTTACCACAGGATGACAATTAGGCATGCTGTTCTAGGCTAAGAGGTTACTGCCCCCTATTTTTACCAGCTGCTTCTCCCTGTTCTTTCCTGTTGGAGGGAAGAAGCTCCTCACATCTGCCAGGAGAACAATATGTGCAATTCCTTTTAAACTCAGTTCTGTCAGAAAAGTTTCCTTTACAAGGAAAAAACCAAAACAAATAAAAAAACCCACCTAAACAAAAAACAAAAATCTCTAAGAAGTGTTTAAGTTAAACTCGAATTGTGTGTCCTAAATGCAATTTATCTTTTAAGTTCAGAACCAGAAGCTTCTGTTTACAATGACAAACAATGATAATCAACTTATGCTTCCCAAATGGTTCTCCAGGCTCCTTCTTTTAATGCTCAGGGGCTAAAATAGGGAACATCTGAAGGTAAATAAATTGTTCCTTCTCTACTAGATCAAATATTGACATGTTTTACAATGTATCATGCTGTCTCATACAGTTAGCTTCATCTAAGGTTGTGGACAGCATCTTGACATATTAAAACATTATCATGCTGCCTATCCAGAACAGCATATACCATGCTTTTAGCTTTTCTTTACCATTATTCTGTATAATTGTAACTTATTTCTCTATCCAACTGTAGGTTATACAGAAGCCTTTAGGAACTCTGTTATAAAAGGTTCTATCTCTAAGTATGATAAAATTTGACATTTAATGCAAGTTAAGAAATAATTATTTACAGATGTTATTCAGTACGCCATAACAACTACTGGAACTGAATAAATCTGAAAAAATACACTGCAAGTCAATCCAAATAAAAACACTTTGATAAATCTCTTTTCTGCTATGAGTAGCTACATGCAACCATGAAAAATTTGTCATGGTTTGAGCAGGCCCAAAATCCAATTCTGATTCCTAGCCCCCCACCCACATCTCAACCCCATGTGAGATGGGTTTTCCAGACAAAAACACGAGACTCAATATGGGGGAAGGAATATATTACAGGACTATACAGCAAATAAATACTATAATACATTGTATACAATCTTAACTCTATATCTATCTCTACCATGACAATAATATTTACAATGGGCCAAATCTCTTCTCCCTCCAAATAAAAGTCCAGGAGGGAAGAAGAAGAAAAGACCCCTTCCAGTCTGTCAGCAGCAGGCTCTCTCTAGGCAGCAGGCTCTCTTCTTCTCTTCCATCGGCAGAAGCAGTTGCTGGCTCTCTGCCAGCACACACGAGGGGGTCTCCAAGCCCCTCGGCCCTCCGTCCTCAAACGGGGGTCTTTCTGTGGACTACGTAACCCCAGACAAGGTCGTTCCAACACGGTCATATCACGAAGCACGGGGGTCTTCGTGACAGTCTGGTATCTTCAGGGGAAATCAAGCCCCTGTGCAGAGCTCCCATGCTCTGACTCAAAGATGGCTGCCAGCTTCTCTGAAGCCTGGCAGCAGTGGGGGGGGGGGGCCAAGGTCACCCCACACACACACATTCCTTCGGCCGTCCTGGCTTATCTCTCAGGAGGCCATGAGCTTCCTAGCTCCTCTCAGCAGTGCATACTGCACTTTAGGACTCCTCTCAGTCCACCACCCCCTCCTCTTTCTCGGAGGGGTCTCTGGCGAGTTTGGGGGTTTTGGTTTGTCCAGTTCTTACCCTCCGAAACTCTCTTCCTGCTGCTAGCTCAGGTCTCTTGTCCTGCTTTCTGCTGCTGGCTCTTTTAGTTTCCTCAGACAGCTCTCTGTCTGCTTCAGTTGCATACCGGCATCTGCTGCTTCTCTTGGTTCTTATCAGTTGGCTCTTTGCCACTGCTCTTTGGACACTGCTGTTCTGCTGCTGCTCCGTCGCTGCTCCCAGCGTCTCCCACTTCTGCTTACAGGGGAGAAAACTCCCCCAGCTCCTAGCCACAGGCACTCAGTCCAGCTAACACTGTTCCAAGTCCCTGCAGCCCCCCAACTGGGGGCTGGGGGGGGGGGCAGAGGCCCCCAAGAGGCCGGAGCCCCTTCTCCTCGTGGCCTCTACAACATGGCCACCTCTTCTTCCCACAACAAGTACTACTGCTTCTTTTCCGGTCTCCAGAGATATGTTTATATTTTGCAGGAGCACTGATTGGATCAAGCCCCAAGGGTCACCACCCCCTGGGGGTTACCACTTTCCTAGTTTCAGGGGGAAAATCTGGCTCAAACCACTACAAGGTGCTTATCCAGATGACTCTCAGGTCAACGTTAAGACCTCCAATAGTTTTGCTATTCAACCTACATTAGGTTCTGAGACAGATTCACCAGCTTCTATCTAATCCTCTGTGCTGCCTCATGACACAAGGCAAAACTATGAATTTGATCCATTTACTTTATTGCTTTGAAAAGGTGAACTTTTATTACTATTACCATGAACTTATCATTAAGACTTAAAGACTCGCACAAAAAATGACAGGAAATCATAGCTCATCTAACTCCTTAGAAACAATCTCACAAATATAAGGTAATGAAATAATTAGATGGCTGTATGATGCCTGGCTGAGACAGAGTTACTTGTCTTCAAAGCAGCCCATATGGTACTCTGTTTCAGATTTATGACTGAAATAGTGTTGCTAGCACACCAATCTTTTGGCTATTGCTGAGCAGAGTTTGCACAGCATCGAGGCTTTCTTTTTTTCCACTCTGCCAGCAAGTAGGCTCAGGGTGAGCAAGAAACTGGGAGGAGACACAGCCAGGACAGCAGACCAAATTGACCATATGATGCCATGCTCAGCAATAAAAGCTCAGGGAAAGAAGAAGAAAGGGGGGATGTTTGGGGTTATGGCATTTGTCTTCCCAAGAAACCACTACTGGTGATAAAGCGTTGCTTTTGAGAAAGTTGCTAAACACCTTTCTGCTAGGGGAATAGCGAATGAATTCCTTATATCACTTTGTTTGTGTGCACAGCTTTCACTTCACCTACAAAACTGCCTTTTCTCAATCTGCAAGTCTTCTCACATTCCTTCTATTTTCTCCCCCTCCCATGGGAGAGGAGAGTAAGCAAGCAGCTATGTGGGTGCTTGGCTGCTGGCTGGGGTCAACTTGTAACAATGGCCAAAGCAATTTACCACAATTAAACAAAAAACAATGAAAACCTCATAAGAACACTAGCATTACTGAAAAATTATCAGTGTGTAATACTTGCTACAATCAATCTTTTTAAATCTTAAAGAATTCCCAGGACAGTATTATGATGCCATATTATTTTTTTCAGTCAAAAAATACTCTGAGTTTGCCAAGATTTTTTTTCAGTTGCGTGACATTCTCTTTCCTATTAAAATGTTGTATTTTAATGCTTTGTGAATAACTCTCACAAGAAAAGATACTTCTCAGATTTGAAATAATTTGAAATAAAGCATATTTTCCCATTAAAATAAAGGAACGAAGTGATACATTTGTGCTTATATCACTACTGCAGTTACCATGCTACAGCCATCTTAACAGCTATTTGATGGATGACTTGATGGATAACAGCCTGTACTATATAAGGCAAAAGAGATTTCAGGATATATTCTAATGAACCATCTTAAAGGCTAGTAGCTCACACACACCTGATACATTTTTTTCAAGCATTGCCAACTGTTTTCATCAATCCCAAGCACATAAGTGGATAATAAAGATTGATTGAAACCAGAAGTATTTGAATTTGAATATCAGGGACTTCGGAATGGCATATCACAGTAGTTTTACTGAACTGCTTTATGTAGCTAGAATTATCCACATTTAGTGTACTGCTCTTGTGAGTTTTATCCATGGTGAGGCTGAAACAGCACTTTTATTCTCAGCATCTATTTCTCATATAATTCTCAACGTATTTTGGGTGCTGAAAACTCTCGTATTTGGCCAGATTATTTTTTTTTCCTAATTTGAGTACTATCCCTTCCACCATCTAGGAATTATCTGAGTGTGAAAAAATGATATTTAAGTGCTTTGTCTTTTTTCTCTTAAAAAGCAATTCAGGACTTCTTTCCTTAGCTATTTAAGCACGCATCAAACTGTATATTAGCAGCTGTACTCTATTTTTTTTCTACTTGTATTAGCCATTTCAGAGCTTTCATAACTGCATTAACCCTAATACATTTTTATTAGCTTACTGCAATGGGAAATTCCAATCATGCCTCAAGAACTGAACAAGAACCTGTCAGAACGTTACATTTCCAGAACTTCCTGAGGTTCACTCAATACCACAGATGCCTGCTGATAACTAGCTACACTCCGTTCAGGGACAGCTCTTGGCAATTTGTGGTATCCATGGCCATCCTGAGATAACATATTTCCCAATGACTGGAATTTAAGTTCCTACACAACAGTAGGGATTTCAGTTTTAGTGTTAAGTGGAGAATGTTTCAATTGTCACTTTGCAGGGATAGATGTAAAAGTATCACGGGACATATTCTAATTTCAGTTATATAAATGTAAATTTAGAATAATTTTCCTAGTGTGCTTTTATACCTAAGATGAAATGAGAATTAGAGTTCATAGTTCTATTAGTAATATTCCTACAAAAAGCAGTTCCAACTGGTTAGTGGGAAATGCTGTGGGCATTATTTTTCCCGTGAGATTTTGCTTAATAGTCATATATTGGAGAGAGGAAAAGAACCCTGATTCTGTAGAACACTGTTATCAGAGTAGCAATGTTGATATTTATATTAGAAAGATTTTTTAGAAACAAACAAACAAACAAACAAAAAACCAAAACCTAAAACATCTTTAACCTTTTAGAGAGTCAGAAAAACAAATTAAATCTAGTTAAGAATAAACATATCTACCAAATAAAACTATGGGTATTACTTTGCTTTGCTTCTCTGTTCTTGTTTTTACTTTTTTCTTTAATCTGAGATCTGAAATTAAAAACAATGAGCCTAGAAGTAATAGTCTGCACAAAATCACAAGCCTACTGTTTATGAGTAATTTCTCTAAGTGCATGCAAAAAATGCATTTGTGAATGCAGTCACTTAAAAGTCTACTTGATTTTTTAAGTATATCTATATTCAGTCATCATATAAAAATTTATTTTCTGTATGGAAATATGTTTATACATTAACATTTTCGCACGAAGCTGTGCCACAAAAAATATTTTTTTATTTTTAAAGAAGTCCATTACTGGAATGTACTAAAACCTTTCTGAGTGGACAGTAAAGTATTATCTATAGTAGTAAATTGTGCAGGGCCATGGCACATGCTCAGTTTTTGATAAGTGAGTATCCATAGCACTAAATTATCAGCATGACCTTCAGCACAGTTTTGGTTGATGCCAACCAGCACTTGGTCCCCAAGAGTGCTTAGCCACAGCTCAGCAGTCACCACAGCCCAAGAATCATTCCCAGAACCCAGCCATCCTGTTCTGAAGGGTAAGAGAAGCATGGTAGCTGGTCTTACATAGAACATGCATGATCCAACAAATTAAATTATACTAATTAAATCAATTTTTGCATAAAAATGGAAAAAGCTAGTTGCCTAGTACCTGGGGATAAAAGCAGCGTTGCTGTATTTTATTAATGTACCTGCATATTTATGTAAAAATGTAACCTGTATTTTTCCTTAAAATACTATACTAAAGCCACAGTTCATATGTGTAGAGAGAAAAAATTCAAAGCCCCAGCATACAAGGTCAACCTTTAAAAAGACATTGAAACAAGTTGCAGATATCATTAGATATTTTAAAAGAAAGCAAAAGCCTCTAAATTACTTCTTCCAAGATAGGATCAAAATAAAATTCTACATTGATATTGCACTGCAGGATACTACACAGAACACATAATGAAGATTGTCCTCAAGTAGGTCTCATCGGAGGATAAATGCTGAAGCTGCAAAGAATAACACACTAACTTCTCTGGCATCCTTTGAGAATGTGATAGTCTGGAAGAGACTATGCTGACATTTGTAACTCCTCATCACAGATACTGTATTAGCTGTTCTCTTCTACTGGACTTTGCCTGCTGGGATTACTGGAGAAAATGGGATACTCCTGAGTATATCACAGTGAATTTTGATGACTTCTGAAAGCAAGTAGGCAGACACTTACATAAGATGCTTGGTCCCCGATCACTTTCACAGCAGGTGAATGAAGCAGTTATACAATTAAACGACTTGCCAGAGTCTTTCCTTAGGTATGACAAGAGAATTTTTATGTCCAAAGATTTTAAATCATCATAGAAGCATCAAAGAACATCACTTTTCAGTAGCTGCTAGAAATGTAACGAATTATTTCAATGCATTGCACTGAGACTGTACCACCAGCAACCTGTGAAACCCAGTAGTGATCAACCAGTGCATAAAATTCATGACAGAAATTGTAGCTCTGTACTCTGGTTGATTATGCTTCTTAAAACAAAACAAAAACACAAATAAAAAACTCCTGGGAGTACCATGTATGGTGATCAAGTAACAACAAACCTCTCATTCTGAGGGATCTGTCTTAGCACATAAATTTACACACACATCTCTTTAGAAGTTTCTTTATAAAATGTGACACAACACTATTAATTGCATACTCTGAATATTCAGTCCCATAAAACATTATTGTATCAATGATATTAACTACAGTTGTAAAAACAATCGTACTACAAATCCCTTCCACTTCCCTCTATTCTGAAGTATTTCTTATGTCTCTTCTCAATTCAGACAACTGTTTAACTTCATAGTTTAGACATCATTTGAGTACTCTTCTTTAAAGTAACACATTTTGCATGAATGTCATATATGATTAAAAAATAAGCTTTAAATGGTAAAAAGAGTATATCTATGAAAATTTAAAAATAATACATTTCTAATGCATATGGACATAACTTTTTTTTCTTCTAAATTATCTACTGCTTGAATTGAAAGGTTATACTAAAATAAATGCAAACTAGCTTACATGCATGTGCAGTAGCTAAGTCTCCAAAGTTCCTTAATCTGTTAGCCAATGGAAAAAATTCAGGGTAGTTATTTTTTAAAAAAATATTTTATTCCTTTTCTCCTTTAAATAATTCAGTTATTATAATAATTATTAGCATAATTAAATATATTTACATATAATTATAATATACCTATAATTAATAATTGAATTGCCACACAGAATATCAATTCAACATCACAGAATAATAATTAATTCTTTAAAGTAAACAAAATGAATTGAATTACATCAGAGGTGCCAAACAAAAAGCACCCTTTGATTAGTATTGGACAAAACATTAAACAGTGAAAAAAAGGCTTTTTAGGTATTGAAAATAACAATTCTATTGATTTAACAGTAAGTCTGAGATAAACAGCACATAAAAGTATTA
Source organism: Neopelma chrysocephalum (assembly GCF_003984885.1). NCBI lineage: Eukaryota > Metazoa > Chordata > Aves > Passeriformes > Pipridae > Neopelma > Neopelma chrysocephalum. The sequence continues at coordinate 11,758,324 of NW_020897731.1, read as the reverse complement.
ACTTCAAGTCCTGTAAACACAATGTTCATCAGAGTACGTAGGACTGTGCCTTTTATTTTTTTCTATATGTTTCGCATGTGAGCTTTCTTCGTTTTTAAAACTGGGAGATAGAAATGCTAAAACTCTGATATGTGGGGGTTTCTTTTCAAAATATGTACCATTCAATGAGAAAGGGATAGAAAACACTTCTTCTAAACCATTTTAAAAGTTGTCATCTTCTCTTCACAGGTCACCCCCCAGTCTGAATGACAGAAAGACCTCTATATCAGCAACGCGCTAGTCCCCAGATGGTCTTTTGCTAGAACAGAAGTCAAGCCTGCATTAAGGCAATAGCTTGGAGATAGGCACAGCTAAATCTTCCATATCTTCTCCAAATCCATGAAACCATGGACTAATAACATAAGAGTGATGAGATTTCTAACTATGTGCTCAGTCTGGTCTTTGCCTGTTTCATGGCACTATAGATGACAAATCTATGAGAACAGGAACCAAGATGTAGCCTTACACATTTTTTGCAGTGATTGACATAACATCCTGTAATGTTAGAGAAATCAGTCACAGGAACTAGTTGCACACTAGTTGCTGTAACAAGTCATGGTACTGAGTTACTGCTTCTTATCATACACACTATGAGAGTCTGTAAGGACCTCTCTGTCACAGCATCATATTCTTCACGGAGACATATTCAGTGACATCCCACATAGCTCTCATTTGCAGCTAGGCAGACACTTAGTCGAATGGATTTCTCTGAACCATTTCATTTAAAACTCCTGCTGCACCTCCGTTTCCCTGTTTAGTCAGACACCATGTTCCTGTGTGCAAATATTTCAAAGTTTGTGATTTTTTTGCTCGTAGGGAAAAAAAATGCATACTTTTCATTTTCTCAGTTGAATCTCCTTTATCTGCCCTACAACTTTTTCTACCTCAAAAACATCAGCTGTTGCTCAGCAAAGAGAGACTAGGACATAACTTTGAACGTACAGACACAGATTTTGGAAATATATTAATCTGATACTCAGAACACTACAATTTTTCTGTTTTCAAAATTAAAACTTTGTGTATAGAGTAACTGAATTCCTACTTTTACTTTAGATTGTATTTCTACAAGTAAATATTATGTATTTTAAGGGTAAAGAAAGACCAGTGACAGAAACAGTTTTTATAAAGCCACCATATAAAGAACACTGCGGAAATTATAACAAAACACTATACCACGTTATCACAAAGCCAGGTTAGTATTTTTTTGCTAACAGACAGTTCTCACATATTACTTTGTAAACAAACAGGGTTAATCTTATAAACAAGAATTTTTTTCTTTGAATTTCTTTAAATCATCTTTCAAAAATTTTTGTTGTTGTTGTTATTATTACCTTTTTGGAAACTAGTATTGCTAATATTCTCTCATTCTTGTTTCCCTTTTTCTTCCTGGAGAGGTTCAACTTAGAGGAAAATTTGCCAAACCTCTTTCCTTATCTTCAGCACCAACATTATGATGAAGAAGAAACAGTGCATTATTAAAATCTGATGTTCCTACAACAGCAACAAAACAAAATCCCTGTCTTTGGCACATTTATATACAACTTCTATGTCTGTATCATGACATAAAATTAATCTACCTGCTATTTTCTCTTGACTATAACAGTTCAAGCTGTATTTGCTAGATAAATGCCAAATAGAGGACAAAACATAAAACAGTTTTAGATGTTGTGGCTGCTGAATGTTATCTCAGTTATTAGGAGGGCTATAAATACTTTCTAGTATATCAGTTTGCATATTCCTCATTTTCTAGGCTTGGATACAGCAACAGCAAAATCCATCAGTGTTATTTATGACACGTAATAAATACTACGAGTCTTTTTTTTTTAATTAACTCCAATGTTTACTGACTATAAAAATTGCCTAAGGCAAGAGGACAAAGCAAAGCATCAAAATTCTCAAAAATATGAGGTGAAAGCAAAGCATGCATAAATCCTGATGATGATGAGCTCACAGGCTCTTGTACCACCACCACATCACTGCTTCACTTCCATCATTGATACTTTTTACTTAAAATAACTACAGTAAAGAGCTAATTACCAGCTTTAGAAATAATGATATAACCTTGTAACTGGAGAGAATAACTACAAAGCACCTGCATTTTGTTTACTTTTTTAGCTCCCCCAATCATTTCCAACTTTTCCAGACAGCACACACAACTAACAGATGAGAGGTCAGAAGGATGCGTAGCTGCACATCTTCAGTAGGCCTAGTCCCTATGTTCCTATCACTTGCTGCCACCACCAAATATACTTGTCCATGCTCCAACAGTCAAAACACACAGAAATACCTTACAATATTTTTATTATAGGTTTGCATCAACATTTGTGCAGATGAAATATAACCCAAACATAGTAAAATCAAAACTTACACCTGCTTCTGAAAAAACAAAGGACAGTTGGAATCTCATCCCAATTCAGTGACTTAGAAGCCACCTACGCTACTCTTCTGCTATGATCAATGGAGAGAGAGGTCCAGGAGGCAGTACATATTTAAAGCAGATGGAATAGCTTGACTTGTGAAGGTATCTACCCCTCTTCAATTGTCCCTAGATAAGTAACTTGCGCTAAATGACAAGCAAGCTGAGGTGAGATAAATTGCCCTAAGAGCCAAACTAAAATTTAAGCAACGAACTTTAAAAAATATAATCCTTCATTAAAATTGGCATTTGTACCTCATTCCTGCCAGGAGAACTCAACCTAATGCATAAACAGGGATCTAACAACTATTCTGTTGTTTAAAATACATTCGTACAAATGAATTAAACATAATTCCATCCCATTTAATTAAATCTTTGCAGGGAAGACATAGTTAGACTAATACAGGGAAATCTTGAAAACCTTATCCCTGTGCGGTCAATACAGATGACGTTAAGCTTATTTTAATGGTGCTAAATAAGACCAGTATGTTCTAATATTAGGATGAAACACCTACTATATTTTAATAATGAAATATAAATTGAGCATGTAAACAATGTAGAGATCTATCATGCTACAGTCAACATAAATCAATAAATAGTAATTTAAGTCTGATGTACTAAACAGGAGGAAAATACGTAAAAAATTTAACAGACACTATGTTCACAAGCAAACAAAATTTAAACTCTGATAAGATGCTGAAATCCGTTACACTTCATACACTAGTGTATTGTAAGCCATCTCTATAAACATATATAAGATACATCACCATTTCTAAAAGCTGAATACAGTAACCTTACAATTTGTTCTTGTTTGCACTTTCTTTAGGATGTTTAATAGCACAATAAGATCAGGGAACCTGACTCTCACGACACTTGGGACTCTGACTTGCAGACTAGAATCCATAGTGTGGACAAAATTCTGTACTCAGCAAGAACACTGGTTCCACTACTGACCTCTGTCCAAACTTGTAACATGATCATGAAGTAAAAAAATGCTATAATCTGCTTCCTATGGACAAGAAACCAAGAGTAATATTGAGGGCATGTCTAGAGTAAGACATATCTGAACCTATGTTAAAGGACACTCATGACAACACGTTGTTAACAAGGTCCTGTATTTCTTACATGGATTCTTCCTCACATGTATTCTTCTTCTGCTCCCCTTAAATACAAATAAGAATATTCGATTTAAAAAAAAAATAAAAAATAAAACAAAAAAAACCAACCAACCAAACAAACAAACAAAAAAAACAACCAATACCAAACCACCCTTTGATGTGATTTCATTATTTTAGTTATATTAATGGATTTATTTCCTGGTCATCATACAATCTACATCTCCTATTTGGAACTACTCCGAGACTTTTAACAAATTTAAGCCTAGGACACACAAAAAGTGTAATAATACTGCATCATACAGTACTTCATCATGCAGTAATGTAATGAACTAAATTGTATTACTGGATACTGTGCACTGTTTGCAATGATTTTTATTACCTCTGCTCCATACTTTAAATGCTAAATATTTATTCTGCTTAAACTCTACGAGTGGGTCATCAGTGTGTTTCTATTTCTTTGTCTGTACCTCTCTTTTTTTATCTGTGCCTGTAAAATGCCAACACATAATTTAATAATGAACTGCCAAGAAGATAGATAAATGTTTACTCAGAATTTTCCAGTCTGAATATCTTTCTTTTAAATTCTCTTAGCCCCTTTTAAGACTGTGTGATAAACCCTTAAATTCTCTTAACCCGCTCTAAGGCTGTGCTATAAACCATGAATCTATTCATAGCTTGGATCATTAATGAGTAAGTATATTCCTTCCTTTAAAAAGAGCTGGCAAAGGCGTAACATTGCCTCATTTTCCCCCTTCACTGTCAATTACACACAAAGTCATAGAATAAGCTTCTCACAAATCAGGCTTCCTAGCTCTTGAATTATGGAAAAGTAGAGAACATGGGCACTATTTCATTTGTGCTTTAAATACTTAAGCCTCTTTGGAAAGAAAAGATTTCATGAAAAACAGAGGATTAGTCATAAAACTGACATCTCCTCTGTTTACTCTCTACAGCACAGGTCAGCCAGAGGAGTTTGCCAGACTGACTCTGAATTTAACTTGGGGTGTTGATTCATGGAAATGCAAATCAGCCTGACTTGGGGAACATTTTTGCAGGTTTGTTTTTTGTTTGTTTTTTTTTTTTGGTAGGGTGTTTGGTTTTGGTTTTTTCTGTTCCTTTGGTTTTGTCATTATTATAAAGAGAGACAATCTCTCTTTGGGAAAACGGTGTCCAAGAAGTCATAAAGACATGTGCTGCTATCCTATGGGACAGGGACATTTACAGAAATGAATATCTTTCCTGTCTTCACTGTCTTACCTTTCACCATTTACGCTATGATCTTCAAATATTTAAGGTTTGAGGGCAGACGTTAGTTAAAAATAAAAACAAACAAACGAATGCAAAAACACCAACAAGAAACTAGTAGTAACACTTATAGATCTCCAATATTTTCTGCGATCCAATGGAAAACCCAAAATTTAAATAATATTCAGACTCCATATTTTCTTAACGTTTGGCCTCTTATTGCACAGCAGCATCTGACTCCTATAGTATTAGAGAAATAAACTGATTTGGTAGGAAGAACAGAGACTGAAATGAAAATCTAGAAAACTTTACACTTCCATTGGGAAGGTAAGACTAAAAATGCAGAGCACAAAAACTGTGATTAGAAGAGAGATAATATAGGAGTCCATGGTACATTACATGTGAGCAAAATTCCCATATATGTCAGTATATGTGTTCTACTGCCACCTCAAGAAAAGTTCTCCCTGCAAAACACCAGATAATTGAATGTATTTATTTTATTTGGCTCTCAAAACTTGTCTTTTTTTGGCTCTTAAAACAGCTCTTCATAAAGTCGACATATAAGTGATTGTTTTAAGGTTCACTAGGTAAATTTTTTAATCAGAATTTTCATGCTTAAAAAAATTAAAACTGGAGAGAAGAGAATTTGGGAGCAATTGTTTCCATCACAGGTTCTCTTTATTTTATTCCTTTATGTCTTCATAGTAGTTATCTAGTTTATGCTTCATGTAAGAGGTCCTTCAAAATCATTCCAAATATAAGCATAGAAAAAATAAGTAGGCATTCATAAAAGCATAGAAAGATGCAGCTTTCCTATCTATATGACCCAGTGTCCTAAAAGTGCGCTGCTTTTGATAAAAATGAAGAGGAAGGTAGAGAGCATCAGTTTTACTGGACAAAGTTATTCCCAAATATTTTTTTAATTATTTAATGAAAGACTTGGTCAGAATCTAGAGTGTTGAATGACTAAAAAATAACTCTTCTTTCTGAGCTACAAAGAAAATTCTAGGGACTGAAAAAAGGAAGAAAAATGAAAAACAGAGAACTCTAACCCTCCTCCTTTTCTATGAGAAAAGTCCTACTTAAATGCAAGGCCTTTCCTTTGGGAGACAAATGAAATATCTACAGTTTTACACTACAGGAAAAAAATCTGGATTTCCGTTTCTCATGAAATCTTTCCTTTTCCTCCTCCAGATTACAGGTTTAAAGATGGGACAACATATGCCTCTTGGACCTGCAACTCTTTCTTATTAATCTTGTGATGAACTATAAACTGCTGATTGTAACCTATAACAACTGCCTTGTAAATAATCAAACTGTCCTCTCTATATGTTTTATAGAAGTTTGAGGTGAATCTCTAATATGCCAAAAATAGAACAGACAGTAAAATGTTTTCTTCAGAGATTCAAGGACTCTGAGACATGCCCTTGGTCCAGATTAGCATGGCTTTGATGATGTTCTGAAAATGTGAAAAAAATTACCAGCTCATTGAGGATTTCAGAAAAGCTGAAGATGAATTCCCTACAATGATAAAGATTAAAAAAATGAAGTACTAACATTTCTAGACATGTTCTTACTCAATTGCTTCTTTTATTCAGGACTTTCTACTGTATAACACAGGATTTATTTTCACTGTTATTACCGTAAAATTTGAAAATAAATACTACAGATTCCGCATTCGTATTCTTTGTGTTCTGCTGTCTCACAGTACAAAATTCAGAATAATGCCTAATTATTACTGAAATCCCTATTTCTACCCATAAGCCAAAAATATGGTTTCTGATTTGAAACATTCCTACCACACTGTGAATGCGGCAATCTCAAAATGGAAGACATGATGGAGATGGGGAGTTAGCGAGTATACTTTTAAGCAAACTTGTAATGTAGACTTCAAGTGCTAAGGTGCCCTTAAAAATGTTTTAGAATATTCATGAAAGCCTGAAGAGTCATTGTGACTTTTACTAATGACAAACATGCTATAGTATTTTCTGACCTTTTGTAAAGGAGCCTTCTGTATGTGAATACATGTTGTATGTTCAATCGCATTCAGCGCATAAACTCCTAGATGTACTCCCTCAATGTACACGTTAAGAAATTCACTAACCTTGACAAGAGTTATACACTTCATTACACTCAAAGAAATCTTCTCAAACATACTCATATTAGTATTAAATTACTACTAAAGATCCTTAGCAGTATTAAAAAAATGTTCAATATTTTTATTTTCAGTAAAGGCAAGATGCATTTTATGACTTCAGGTTTAGGGGCATTTTCTTACCATCTCTTACACTGAATTTATCAAGCTTACAGTGACAAATGCATGTTGTCATAATCCTTCACTGTCACTGTATACTGCTGCCCTAACAGCATCCACTCTTGTAAAACAGAACTGCAATCAAAAAGTTCAGAATTAATAGCTGTGAAATCTCAAGCACTCATAAGCATGTGTTTTTATCACTTCCATGCTCTGCAGATCAGGTACTCTTGTTATTTATTATTTGTGACAGTGAACAATTCCCACTTGCTTTAGAAGAAAAGTGAAGAGCTGTTTGCATAACTAGCAAGGTGAAAAAACAGATTTGAAACTGTTGGAATCATTTCACAAGAACAATGTACACAGCTCAGAAGATAGTTTTCTTCCAGAACACTGTAATGTGCTGACTATAGTATGTGCTATCTATCCTCTATGTATCCTTTGCTTAAAAGCAGCTTTTACAGTATGTTCTGCATTTTGAAGTGCCTGAAATGATGGAGTCTTGGTACAGAACTGGAGTACTGTGTACTCCAGTAGTCACCTTCATCAGCTTCACAATGGGAAACTGGAAATATTTATAAAGTCTTAATGAAGTAATCTGCATATATACTGTATATGGGGAGTACTTGGTTTGCAACTGATCCAGAGAAGACTCTGGCACCTGCGCCCCTAACAGCCCCCACACCACCAAGAGAGAGTGAAGCAGTACTTCGTGCTGCTGTTTGTCAGACAAGTTCCTCACCCCTCTGAGATAATCAGTAGAATATGTAATATTACATGTAAATATTTAAGTATCAACAGTACTTCATCTTTTAAAGAAGCAACTCTTTTAAGAGGAGAAGCTAAAGAAAAAAGCACGGCTATAATGTTTTTCTTGAGATTTTGCTTTTCTACATTTCTTTTCAGAAATGAAACATGGAGATAGTATCTCCAAACAGTATATATTTCCAATTAAAAAGGAAAGATTAAATATAGTAACTGTAACAGTATTACAAAATGTCTCCATCTGCTGTAATATTAACATACGGGAAAATCTATCATAGATCAGGACAGCAAGTAAGATTTGCCTGTGGGCAGTACTATTATCAGCACACAATTAGTTGCAGATTGGAGACACTAGCCTTAGATCTGTTCTCAGCCCAGTAATCTGTTTCCTAGCTGATTGAAAACCAACGGCTCTTGATGAAATGCTATTTATTTAGCTGCAGACAATTTGATTAAATGTAAGGGTAATAATAACAAAACTAGTAATGCCCAACAGAACATGAAATGGTGTAGGTCATATTTTAATTGAGACATTTTAGTGAAGAATATGAAATTATGAAATGAAACAGGATATGTTACACGAGAAGCTTTTATGGCAAAGTCGTTTTCTCTAGTTTAAAAAAAAATAACCCACATTGTGAATGATAAAAGGAAGTTTTTTCTACTGTCAATTACTATAAACCCATCACAAAGTATGAATACTTAGTCCTTAATGCTAAGTCTTTAAATTCCTTGGACTTATTTAATTTATTTTTTTCTTTGATAACAGATGGATTTTCTTTTATCCTTAGCAATTTGTATCAATAGTAGATCGTGAAGTCTTATAAATACATAAAGCCTTTTAGAAACATTTGGTAAAGTGATGCTTTAGCCAGCCCTTTCATATTTCTGTATCATTAATTCTCCAGGAAGTTTACCATATAATTTAAAGAGTTCAGTCAATTTATATATTTAATTAAGAGCTAATATAGAAAAAATACATAAATTTAGCATTCAAGGTTCCTAGAAAGGTGCACTAATATCTTCATTAGGAAGTCCAAGTTGAATTTTCAATTAATTCAGTAGTGTCCTAAGGGTCAATTGAATAAAACATCCTCCATCTCCCTGAATTTGAGATCACGAGTGATAAAACATGTTGCAATATAATGAAACCAAACTCTTTTTCATTTATTCTGCATAGAGTAATTTCACACTGTTGCTTATCTTTTCATCCACACTAAAGAACAAACACAAGGATCCAGAATACTAGCAGCATTTTGTAAATAATTATTTAAAGAACCGGTGTTGCACAAAAAGGAACAAACTACATAAGTATCCCGTGATATAAGTAAAACATAGGATGGCAAAGGCAAATCCCTTTTGCAAATGCTTACACAAGTTTCCTTCACATCTAAACTAAAGCTCTCTTGTGTTGTTTTTTGGTGTTTTTTTTAATTCATGTAAAAAAGCACAGAAAAACACTGTATGCAACAATTACTTTAGTAACATAGAATCCCATATATGGACCTGGAGATTTTAAACAGAATGAATTACTGGGCTGCACAAAGCTATAGTGGTTTCATGTCTGCTCAAGGGAGCTGCCAGTGTCAGGTCTGAACCTACTGAGTTAACCCACCCGTCACATAAACCCCCATGCTGGTGAAAAACCTACTGCACCTCAGCAGTTCTCTGTCAACCTATAAAGTACTACTCACATCTGCACTGTAGTTAGATATTTCAGATATGTTTTGCTATTCTATTTTGTATGTATATAATAATAAATTGGGTAAAATACATGACCCAGACAATGTGTTGCAATTCCTAGGAAAAACTCTCATAGTTGAAAGCCTCTATGAAAGCAGGTACTGCTCTGTTTCACCCCCATTGCTGTCACTTTTACTCACATGAATTAACACCTGCTCTAGAAATAGCTGAATTTTATTCATATTCAGAAAAATTCTATTAAAATAAAATGGTCGATTCAGGCCTTTAAATTGCAGAAAGCAAAAACCTTAAAACCAGTATATAGTCAGAGGAGCCTTCTGAGTGAATTTTCCAAATCTGTGTGACAGATCTTACCCCAGATCTGAGCTGAGGTTCAGAGGCTGAGCATGTAGTGCCCTGTTAAGTAGAGATTTCTATTTTCAAGTGAAATAATTCCTTCTGTTAAAGAACTCACAATGTTACTTGAAAAATAAATATTTCTCTCTCAAGGAAATCAATTACTGTCCTTCTGTAACTTGTACTGCAACTGGAATATAATTACATGCTCATTGAAAATAGCATTTTTCTAATTTAACAGAATGATGGATATCCTCTCTATCATGCATGGCACACGTTATGCCATTATAACCAATTTGGAATACATGGATGGAGATAAGGAAACTGATTCACTGTTTCTTTACTCATAAATTTTATAACAGTGTAACTTCCCTTAGAGCAGGTGTGACATAACGAGATCAAATGTATGTTGAAACCAGCAGACATAAAAGTTGTGACTGATAAAGGTGAGAAAATAGAGACTTAAAATATCACTGTGAAAACATTGGGACCAGGTGAACTAACTAATGCTTTAGTTTGCTGATGGTTTATTATCTATATTTTTATTATCTTTCATCTTTAGAAAGACTGAAAACTACGGAAGTATTTTCTCTTGTTAAATATAGTGTTTAAAACGGGACTTGCAATAAACTAAACAGATTTTCCTAAGCAAATGGTCAGATTTCACCTGAAAGGCAAAGTTTTGTGTTATAAAGTTGATAGAAGTTTCCAGGTCAAGTCTTTCTCATAAATATGCCTACAAGCAGTAACACACAGCTCCGCAGATAAACACCGTGACCTATCGTGTAACCGAACAAAGGTAGCTTGACATATATACTCTTGCTGTACCATTAGCTTAAGAATGTGTTCAGTAGTAAAATCTTTTTTTTTTCAGATGTCATTAAAATCACATCATTCCCAGACCCTTTTACAAAAATAATTTTACATTTTGATGTAATACATGATGAAAACCTATTTTGCAAATTATACATATATACATGCTGATAACTTAAATGCAGGGGATTTGATGTATAACATCCAAACGGATATACTGGTTTCTCTATCTATATTTTGTTTAAATATGAAGCAGTTTCTGAATATTATAACACCTGATACAATTTGCCGCATTTAAAATTAGTTACATTTGATTGACTTTTGTGGAACTACCTATAATTTCACCTAAAATGAGATGAACATCAGCCTGAGAGGTCTGAAGATGAATGGAAGTTCAGTTAAGCTAATTGCTGTCAGTATTGTGTCTGTGAGAGCAGAAAGAGTTTGCCAATTAAAAAAATAATTTGTTAACCTAACATCAGTATATATGTGAACATGTATCTGCACACACACATTCTATTAGTACGCATGTGTATGGCACACACACATTTGGAAATTGTGCTTATGTTCTCACAGGAAAAATAATTTTGAAGCCTGCCAAAATGCACTACATGCAGAGTACTTAATTTAGTTTTAATTATTGTTCCTTTAAGTAAACCAAAGGATTTAGTGATTGCTTTTTTCTTTGGCCTTGAGCTGCAGCTACAGAAGAGTGTCCCAGAAGACACCCAGGTCTTGCGTCATACACCCTGTCTGTGCAGCTCTGTGCAGATAGCTAAGAAACTTCAGGTATCTAAATTGACATTAGCATGCGTATGTTTAGACAGCTGAATCACAACCAGAATGCCAAGACAGTCTCCATAATTTCCTTTGGTTCATTTTTCCAGCATAACACTGAACTCAGAAACACAACACTACACCAAGTTGTATTCCTGTAAAAACACTCTCCTGATAAAGGATCTTTTCGCCAAGGATGAGTCTTTAGGCTGCATTAAAGGAGTTCTGCCTCTCAAGATGTGGTATCCAAAGGAAGTAGGGGCTGCTTCTCATATTTTACACTGCTCCAGGGCTGAAAAGTCCTTGACATTTATTCATGGATAAGCAGAATAAATTATGGCAGCCCCTCCCGTTACTCTCTGACAACTGCTACCACAGAGAAAACATTTGGCACATAACACAGAATACACTTCCTGGCCACAACCCCAGTCAGGAACCTGATTTTCACGGAGTTTATGGCAGACTCTCCATAATCATCACGTGAGCGTGTAATGCAGAAATAATTACCCTGTTAGGTGGCAGGTATTTTGTTACTTACAAGTAACAAAGGTGGTACCATAAAGGATATGGTTCAGACATGACTGCAAGATAAAACTGTCTCTGAATTTTTGGCAGATGGAATCAGTATTTCTGTATTCTAGCTCTAAAACATAGTCTAAGAGTGATTTTCAGCACATCAGATAGTACCTACATTCTGTACCTAGTCTTAAAAAATATTGACTTTATATTATCTATAATTATCTGCAGATAATAAAAAAGCCTATATCAAAACTTTGCTAAATGCTAATTTCATTGCTCTAATACTGCAAGAATGTCACTTGCAACCACACATTCCTTTCATTCAAGAATTACAAACTCAGACATTAGGTTGTTTGATTCAGAACATTAAATCTGTAACAAAATCTCATCTGACAGAAAAATGTTTGCCTTTAAAAAATGTACCCACTCTAGTCAGCAGTCAATAAGGCAAATTAAGTTTTGAAAGACAAAATAATGCTTTTCTTCAGCTTCTAAGAATTGTGCCATTTGTGATCCACTCTGAGTAAAACTGAATTGTACTTTTGGGGCTATGCTGCAGTATCTTACAAACTAATGACTGCAAAATAGCTGCGTTACCTAAATGAGAGGATTTCTTGACTGACATAAACAATAAAAAAAGAAAGTACATCACTTTTATTTGCCTTTCAGTTTTAGATGGGGACAGCACATTGTTTCTGTTCAAACTTGTAAAACCCAAAACTTACTCTAAAGTTTTTCCATCTTCTCCTTCCACAAAAAATAATAATAAAGTGGTTCCTCCATTTCTGTTCATATATGCTATATATGCAGCTGATTCCCTAATTTTTAATACATTCAGAAGTTGTTCTTAATTGTAATTGTAGACCTCTTCAGCGAAAATGGTTACACAGGAGTGAGCAAATGACTCATGTTAAGCACAGTTCCACACAGTTGGATAACTTCACTGTGTGTCACTGACATAATTCAGGAACTTGACTAACTGGTATTTTGGTATAACCACATTTGGAGATTTTGACCTGTGTTTGTGGTCTGCTCTCAGTTAAATATTTATAGAGGAAATTGTACTAAAATAAGAAATAAAAAACTTTCAAAACCTCCTATGCATTATTCTGTTCTTCTAAATCACATTTTAGATGCCCCAACTAACCTTAGTTACTCTTGCATTAGTGTGATATTTTGTCATCCATAACAGCAAAATAAAAGTGACCTTGGGAAGTCTCTGTTTCCTGAAGTATATGGCAGATAGTACGTCAGTCCTGACTTGAAATATATTTGTATGAATGCAAGAATTTTCTTTTACAAATTTGGTTAAAAAATAAAACAATGAAAATGTATATAAAAATAACAATAATAAAAGCGTTATTTTGATCCTTGATAGTAGCTTTTGGTCTATTGTTGTCTTTTCAACTATTGATTACAATGAATGTATAGTATATGCTACAAAGTCCAAAATCTGATAACAGATAGACAACAAATCTACTCTTCCAGGAAAGAAAAATCCAGGAAGAAAAATACAAAAATAATATCCCCTCAGCACACAGTGAGATAAACACACCTAAAAAGGTAATACATTTTTAAAAATGGAGAAATATAGAACATAAATGACATGGAACATATTATATGTGGCCTAAGACTGAAAAAAGGGAAATATCTTGCAGCTTTAACAGTTTATGTTGAAAGTAGACTTAGAAAACCAGCCTGCTAGGTACTCTGTTGTACTTGCTCATATGCCTGTATCAGTATTTCCTATACATATACAGTCAAAGAAAATTATGTTAATCCTGTTAAGATTAGTAATTAAATACTAAAATGTTCAGCGAAGAGCTCATAGAGAAGAGTTCACAGAGAAGAGTTCACAGTGCATGTCAAGGATTTAATTGACTTATAAGCATAATGCTAACTACTTCTGAAGTTTGTTGATTTTCTTTTATATTTTAATGCAAAACCAAATTGATTAGTTTTACATCTCAAAGTAGCCCAGCAGATCACTAACTACATAAACTTTCTAAAACTTTTGAAAGAAAATACTTAAAGGAAAATGCATCTGAAGCTGTGGGTATTTCTCAGAAACACAGCTGTACTGATGGTCAAATGAGCAAATATCCCAAATACTAGAAAACAAGGCAACTAAATATAAATTTGCAAAAGAAAAAAAAAACAAAACCACAAAAAACAAGAGAGAGAGAAAGAGGAAGAATCACACTCGGAAATACATTGCTACAGTACAAAGACTGACATTGCGATAGTCAAACTGCTAGCAGTGGTTATAACCCAGGTTCATAACAGTAGGTATAATGCCAGAGAGCTGTCTGAGTTGATAAATCAGATTCTATCCTTTTAAAGATGTTTCTTGCTACCCCTTGCCTATAATAGTACTGTTCTTTACTTATTCAGAGCATGAATCCTCCTTTACTCAGATCCTGTCCCTTTTGGCTTTGTACATCTCCTGGGAGCACAGAATGATTCAGTGGTAACTTAGTCATTTGCACACTGTACAAGATGATTTTACTGGAGAGGAAAAAAATAAAAGCTGCACTTATCAGTGGAACACTTTCTGTTAAATAAAGATAATTAAAGCATCAACGATCCATCCATTTCATGTTTAATTAGCCCCTCTTTCATCATAATTTGTTACTGAAGGCCAAATGTGGGTCACTTTTAAAAACTAATTGCAAAATATTTAATATAATGCAAAATTAGAACAGAAAATTGAAAATACTTCTGTATACTTTTCACTAAAGAGTAAAGTCAAATGTATGAAAGAATTCACCAATGTAAATGTTTATATTTAATAACAATGTTCCCTTTTTTACATTGCACTTATGAATTGTTATTATTATTATTATACTGTAGGATATTTGCTTATCTAAAAGTTGTGAAAAATTTCATTCTTTAGAGTTGCTCTGTGATTATAAAAAGTACCCTTTGAGATAAGCATCTCTGTGTACGTGTGTGTCCGTACATAAGCAATAAAAAAGATGATGCTTTCCTGCATGGTTAAACTGATTGCCCCCTTAATGGATGAATTTTGGGTCCTGTCAAGGCTGCTGGGTGTATGTGCATGTTTATGAGGAAATTGACCCATTTAGTTTATAGATACAATTCACATACATGATAACCAACTAGTCAAAATGCTTCTATATTGCAACAGACTAATTAATGTTTGAAATATTACAAAATAAATTAACTGGTTAGTATGCAAATAATTTTTTTCAGAAATTAATTTCTACATATTTCACTTTCATGGAAATAAGACTTTACAGCAAATGCATCCAATTCTGATTAGTGTGTCAGCCCACTCTGGTATGATAAATATTTTTTCTTCAGTAAACAGTACATTTCCAATGAGAAAAGGCATTGGGGTTTTTCATAAAGAATTACAGAATTGGTTAAGAAGCCAACACCCCAAGCAAAGAAATAATGCTGCTCAGAAATTCCTGTACCGATTCTCCTAATTCTACTGACAGGGACCAGCACCTCTTAAAAAAAATAACAAAGAAAAAAATGCCAGCACCATAACTGCAGTGTTTTAAGGAGTCAATAATCACTGTTTAGTAGAGCAAGTAAAAAAGAAACCAAGATAATATGATGGCAAAAAATTATAAACATATAAACAGTATTTAAAATGCCTGTTGTTCAAATAGTGGTTGTTAACACGCTGATTCATGATTAAAAGTTTCAGTGAAATAAACCTGATTAGATGCCACTATTTTGCACTGTAAGACAAAATGGGGAGGGGAAAGCATATATTATAAAGATATATCTCTAACTAAATGACAAAATAAACAATTATTTACAATTAAAATCCATTATGAGAATTATGATTAAGTATGTAACTCTCCAAGCTGCTAAGTGACTCCCCTAAGGAGTCCTTATCTTTGGCTGTCTTTGCTGGAAGTTAGTAGTAACCAGGCTCCTCAAAGGCAGCATACAGCTTTAACTTTTGGCAAGCAATTAAGACCTGTGGAATACTAAGTGATTTAAAATTTGTTTGGCATTAAGTAGATATGTTAGTGCCTTACTGAAAAGTACAGAATTGATAAGTGAGAGGCTAAAAGAATATTTCAGAGTAATACTATGCTAAATAAGACAAGATTAGGAGTTACATTTGTGAAAGTTCTCCTAAAAAAAAGTGACAGTGAAATGTCAGAAGTCTACTGAATACAGAATTTAGTTTTTAACTTCATCTAACACATGATGTCAAGAAGGAGGAGAGTTACAAATTGTTTGCAGTTTTCGCTGCTGGAGTTCTCTTATACAATTCTGTATCAAACAATATATATTTGGGAACTCACATAAGAATTCGATTCATCAACTTCAAAAGGAAGTATCAAATAATCAGAATGAAAACAACTTGCATTTGCTGGGGTACACCAGTCGGTCATGTAAGTAGAGACTTTTTTTCCCCGACTGCTCTACTGTAGGTATACAAAAGTATCAATTACCAATTCTAATTACACTAATGGGAAATTAGTATTGCTCTCATCTCCAGTAACTTCGAGCAGGTACATTCTGCTGAGTTCACTTATTTGTTCTAAAATTTTATACACCTTCTAATGTCTCCTCAGAACAAAGGGAACTGACAGTGAGTAAATAAAGACAGTCTCAGAGATTTCAAGTAGTCTCCCTACCATGATGTCAATATGCCACTGGTTCTGTTTCACATGTACAAGAGAACTATGAAACAATCTGATATACACCACGTCAGAACCTGATATACATCACATTTATCTGCATCTGCTTCACATTTCTCTCTGAACAACGTCCTGAACAAGAGCTCCATGTGGTTTAGGTGTTAAAAATCCTCATGTATTTTGCCTGCTAAATTAAGAAATACTGAACTGTCAATGTTTGAGATGTGAAAAGGGTATATATTGTTTATGCAAGTAAGTCTTAATGACCCCATTACAATACAAAAGCATGAACAGAACTATACAAATGTCAGTCAGCAACAAGCTGGCAAGTACCCATAGGACAGTGGTAACAAAGATTACCACTGATAGTCTCTCCCATAAAGTCCATTGTTTAGCACTACCTTTATTGTTTTCCTGCACAATTTCCAACTTATGTGCATGTGTGCAAATATTTTCTACTTGTTTGAAAATAAACAGATAAGACATTAGAATACTGGCTATAAACTACTTGGGAAAACAAACCTTCATAACAGACTAAATATTTAGAACAAGAAAACCATCAACACTGAGAAATTGTTTTTGTAACAAACTACATAAGTAATGTAGCAACTTAGGCTGTACTTCTTTTAGTTTGATTGTTGCAAGTAAAAGTGTAATAAAGCCATTTTTTTCTACAAAGAAGTTTTCTAATATATTTTATATGAAAACATATTTTTGGAAAATGTTAAGTAATTCAAAACATATTTCTGTAATAAAATCTTAAATAAGTTTTTTATCAAGCAAAACAGTAATTTGTAAGGTATATTCCTTTACCATTCCTACACTTAGAATACAAGTCATTCTTTTACACTAAAAAGAAATTACACTGTAACAGATTATAATCCATATGTTTAGATAAATTGCAGCAGCAAGAAAGAAGCAGTATCTGATTAGCATATATTCCATTGCTCCTTTTATTCCAGTCTTTGCTTAAATGGCATAATCTACTATGTGCTTAATAAGACTTAGGAGATGGAAGGTAAGGAACTTTCTTAGTACTTTGTATTTTATACAGACTATGCTCAAACTGAAATTGTGATGTATTCTCTAGGAGAGAGTTAATGAAATGTATCACCCAGAAACTACTGTGTCAAGTGGTCTATATCAGTCGTAAAACCACATACACAAAAGTACTGGCAGATAGTACATCAATCACTTTTTTTGGTGGCCAGAAAGACTGGAGGGACTCATACAATTATGTTATTTTACAATAACAATATTTTAAATGTTTCTGAGCAGAATGCAAATACTGGCGACACGTGATAAAGCTTCAATTGTACTAAACTAATAGACATTTCAAAGTATTAAAAAAAAAATCATCGTGTACCATATTTGCATGTTAATAAAGTGAACAGAAAGTATTTTTGTAGAACGAGTCAGAATTTCCCTGTTCCAGCCTTGGCTGTGTACTTACACGAATCAGCATTCATTTGTTCCTAGATTCTTGTGTAACATGCATTGTAGCTGAGGAAACATTCAGAATATTATCTTATATGTAAGGATGTGATGGAAATCACGGTGTGAAGTTATCTCATTTCACTATCACCCACAAAGTACTCCTCCAAAGAAAAGCAACCTCTGTTCAGGCTACATATGTGTCTTATAAAATAAACAGATGCTTTCACTTAGGAGCTTGATTCCCCTCTGTGCTGTCTCTATTTTATTGTAAGAACTGTAAATCAGTCACTACCGTCACCAGTTTTAGGCTATCGGAGCTTCACTGAACCAATCCCCGCCAACGCAGCCGAGACCAGAGCCAGTCACTTGTGGCACCCCTGAAGGCACCTCCGAGAGGTCTCATGGCAGTCACACCCTACAAACAGAGCTATGCGGCAGCTGGGCTGGCAAATGAGGGCCTCTCAGGTTGAATGAAATTTCATGTGATAGGCAAGAGGGGCATTAAAAACAAACAAACAAACAGAAACAAACAAACAAACAAAAAAAACACAAAAAAACAAACCAATGAAAACATACTGGAGTTGCGATTCTAAACTCAGGCTTATGTGTATTCAGAGCAACTACTGAAATGAGTGCAGTCTCTGTGGTGTAAATTAGATCGCAGACAGGCTGTGTGGATTATTTAAGCATTTTGGTCCTAATGAAAGACCTGGTAATTACAGCCATTAACGCTTCAGCGCGTCGGCTGCAAATCCACTCTCACTCACAGCTTTAGGAAGCGTCAGGCAGGCAGTAACCCCCTTTCCCCGAAACACCTGGCTGCTGAGGCGAAACTTTCCACCTCAGCCGGAGCCGACACGTCTCTGAGGCTGTGAAAGCATCTCGGCGGGGGAAGCGAAAGGACCGGCTGCTGAAGGCGGGGCCGGGGGGCGGGCGGGGGATGGCGGCTCCGCCCGGTGTGGGGGAGTCCTGATTCCCCACCCCCCCCAAACCGCCTGGTTTGGCCTCCGGGCGAGCGGCTAATAAAGGCATCTCAAGTTGCCTTACAGCTCGCTGACGGGGGCTGGCGGCCAAGCCCCCGACCCGTGCCCTGCCCCCGCGCCTGGCTGCCGCTGCACCTACGGTGGGGCAACCTGCCCCCCTTGGTGCGGCTACGTGGACAGGCTGTTTGGCTGCCGGGTGTGAAAAGCGGAGGGAATGGTAAAAATAATAATACTACTACTACTAATAAAACCCAATAAAGACAGCTGGCTGTCCTTCCTGCGTGCTGTGTGTTGCGCACCTGCCTGCCTGGGGGGAGGGGGCGGGGATACCAGACTGAACGGGTCATTGAACCTGACGGTGGTGTGTGCCTGTGCCAGTGTGGGAGGCGGGGGGGTGCGGCATCAGTCCCCGCTCCCTCACCCGCTCTGTGTGTGTGTGTGTGTGCGTGTGCGTGTGCGTGTCGGGGCCCCGCGGGGGATGCGCAGGGCGCAGCGCTCTTACCTGCTTGCTGTACTTGCTGCTGGCCTGGCAGCTGTACTCGGAGCAGTGGTCCGAGCCGATGGAGATGTTGTCGCCGGCGCCCACGAAGGTGTTGGCCGGGGGCAGGTCCTGTACGGCCTGGTGCTTTTTGCCGGCGGTGGGAGACTGCGGGTGCAGCTGGACGGTGGGCAGCGGCGAGCTCGACTTGTAGTGCCTGGCCAGGTCGGGGCTGCCCGGGCCGCCATTGACGGAGCGGTATCGGCCCATACCAGGGCTGTCTGAGAGCTTCTCGTTGACGCTGTCGTAGCGCTGCCCGTTGGGCTTGGAAGCCTCAACAGTGACGATGCTGCTGTAGAGGGGCTGCTTGCCCTTCTTGCCTTTCTTGTCCTTCTTGGGCTTCTTGGCCTTGTCGTGCTGCTGTGGGGTGAAGAAATCCTCATGGTCCTTCTTGCCAGCCTCGTAGCCGTGCTTGCCCTTGGAGCGGCAGTAGCGAGCCATAACCACCACCAGGATGAGGAGGATGACAGTCATGATGCCGGCCACCACGCCAATGACTATGCTAAGCCGCTGCTTGCTCAGCTCATAGCTGGGGTCACCGGCGATGTCCTGGGCCAAGGGGGTGTGAAGGCTGCGGGCCACCTGGCTCTCCACCACGGTAGCATTGGACAGGCTCTCATTGACGAAGACATGGAGTAGGGCAGTTGTGGACTGGGGAGGCTGCCCACTGTCATTCACCTGCACAACCAGGCGGTGCAGGCCATAGTGCTTGGGGGCCAGCTTGCCCACCAGTGACACCACACCACTGGCCGGGTCGATCTCAAAGAGTTTGAAGGGGTTACCCCCAACAATGCTGTAGTTGAGGTCGGCATTGAGACCAGTGTCAGCGTCAGTGGCAACCACTGTGGCCACTACAGTGCGCATGTTGCTGGAGGGTGGCAGCACAGTGTAGGAGCTGTTGCTGGGGAAGGTGACTGTGGGTGCATTGTCATTCTCATCCATCACAAAGAGGGACACGGTGGCAGTGGCAGAGCGTGGTGGCTCACCTCCGTCCACTGCCTTCACCTTAAAGGTGTAGCTAGTCTGCTGTTCGCGGTCAAAAGAAACAGTGGAGAAAATGGTTCCGGTGTCATTCTCGATGGAGAAGATGCCAGCTGCCTGGTCGTGGTCGCCAGGCTGGATGGAGAGGCTGAGCTCAGCATTGCGGCCCTTATCAAAGTCCATTACAGTCACCATGCCCACAGGGCTGTTGGGCTGCAGGTTTTCCTTCACATAGAAGGTGAACACATCCTGCATGAAGCGCGGCTCATTGTCATTGCGGTCTGCCACCCGCACCACCACTGTGGTGGAGCCTTGTAGTGATGGCACCCCTTTGTCCCGGGCTGTCACCTGGAACTCGTAGGTGTCACGTTGCTCACGGTCCAACACCGCCTGCACTGACACATCCCCAGAGTCAGGGTCTATGCTGAAGATGCTGCCTGGCGCCTCTGAGGATAGGGGTGAGGCCTCCAGTGAGTAGGTGATCTCGGCATTCTTGCCGCTGTCCGCATCCGTGGCGACCACTGTGGCCACCCTCTCACCTGGCAAGTTGTTTTCTGGGAAGGAGACCTCCAGCACAGCCTGGCTGAACACAGGAGGGTTGTCATTAGTGTCCCCAACCCGCACCAGCAGGGAATTGTTGCTGGACAAGCTGGGGCTGCCGGAGTCCACAGCTACAATCACCACGTTGTAGTCACGGACAGCTTCATAATCCAGAGGGGCCGAGGTGTGGAGAAAATACTTGCGCTTGTTCTGTGGCTCCCCTTCGCCCTCGCTGGCCGGCTTGAGCTGGAAGGGCACATCACCTACCACGGTGCAGGTCACCACGCCATTTTCACCTTGGTCTCGGTCTGACACCTGCACGAGGGCGATGGGGGTGTCCACCAGCACGTCCTCAGCCACACTAGCCACCCCGTCCCGGAGCGGAATGCGCCCGATTTTCCGTATGTCGATGGTGGGCACGTTGTCATTCTCATCCCGGATATTCAGCACAACCGTGGCCTTGTCTGTCTTGGGGGGCTGGCCTCGGTCTCGGGCCATGACAGTGAAGCGAAGCTGGTTCACTTCCTCCCGGTCGATGCGGTGCAAGACACTGAGCCAGCCCGAGTTCTCGTCCAGCCGCAGTAGACGCCTGACAGACTCTGTGGCCGCCCCAAAGACATATTCGATCTGTCCATTCACCCCCACGTCCAGGTCGGTGGCTCGCAGCTGCAGGATCGGGGTCCCGGGGCTGCTGTTCTCCGCCAGATCCGCCTCATAGACGCTCTTCTCGAAGCGGGGGCTGTTGTCGTTCACGTCGGTGATCAGCACCCTCAGGATCGCCTGCGAGGACCGTGCCGGGTCGCCGCCATCCCGCACGCGGAGGCTGAGCTCGTAGGAGTCCCGCTGCTCCCGGTCCAGCGCCCCCTTGACGATCAGCTGTGGCTGCTTCTCCCCGTCCAGGGTGTCAGCCACCTGCAGCTCGAAGACGCTGCTGCGGGCCGCCGCCTCCGCCTCCTGCCGCCGCTTGCTGCCGCCGGGGTAGGGGGCGCTCTCGGGGGCCGCCGCGGCCGAGATTCCCCCGCCGGCGCGGCGGCTGCTGTCCCCGCCGGGCTCCTGCAGAAGCTCGTAGCGCTCGATGCCGTTGCGGCCAAAGTCCCTGTCGGTGGCGGTGGGGAGCAGGTAAAGGGTCCCCACGGGCCGGTTCTCCTCCACGGTGAGCGTGAGGACGGGGGAAGGGAAGGTGGGGGTGTTGTCATTGATGTCCAGGATGATGACCCGGCCCTCGAAGAGGTCCACCCAGCTCTGCGACGGGCCGATGACCGACACCTCGAAGTCCAGGAAGCACTCGTTCTCGTCGAAGATCATCTGGCACTGCGGCAGCTTTTCGCGGTCGATGCGCCGCTCTGTGGTGCTCAGCTCCCCGGTTATGTTATCGATCTTGAGATAGTCGGAGCCCGACTCCAGGCTGAATGTCACCTCTCCGGAGCCCGTCACGATACCCAGGTCGGAAGCCACGTTGCCGATGCGAATGTCAGCGGGTCCCTCCTCGGCCAGCCGGTACTTCAGGAGCTGTTTAGCCGCTGCCAGGCTGACCCAGAGCGGCAGAGGCAGGAGGAGCAAGAAGCAGCAGCAGCAATGTACAAAGCCAAGGAGAGTCCGCATCTTCCTCATCTTCCCTGCACTGAAACCCCCCGCCCTCCTCTCAATCCCACCTGCCCCCCCAATAAACTCCCCTGATAAGCCAACAGAGCGGCTGAGCGTCCAGGTGATCAATTATAAAATCCTTTTATTCCTGGAAACTTATTGTCTCATGGCTGGTGCAATTGGTGGTCAAAACCCTGCTGCTGGCTCCTCTGCTGCCCTCCCTGCCTTCCAGTTGCGATATACTTACAGTTCACGGGACAGTGTATTTTGCTTTTTAAAGATTCATCTCGGTAGATAGGATGGGATTTTCCTTCTCCTCCCCCTTCTCCTCCTCCTCTCTGATTTTACTGTAATCACTTTGCAAGGTTTGCAATAAAAGCAGGAGCAGCACTGTACGATTCGAAGCCCCCCAGGTCGTCTTCTTCGACACTAGAGTTAACTACAATTCACACTCTCTCTCTCTTTTTTTTCTCCCTCTCTCTCCCTCTCTCTCTCTCTCAGCCGCTTACGACCAAGGCATTAGCTTTATTCTTCCCCCTCTCAGCACACATAGGGGAAAAAAAATGTGATTCGTTTTATTCAAAGGGCTTGTGTCGGGAAAACTCCAAATCCTCTTAGCAATGGGGAGTTCTTAGGAAAAAAAAAAAAGTAAAGAAAAAAATAAAAATCCCAATAATGTCGGTAGCTGCACAGCTGATAGGAGAAGAACCCCGAGTATTACAGAGCAGTCCACAGAATATCCCCTTTGGTTGGCAGAAAAGCACCCAAATCCATCTTCAGAGATCGCCTAAAATGTTCAGCTCTTTCTCCGGAGCGGATTTTTTTAACAACTCTGCGCAAGGTCATTAGTCACAAAGCAACGATACAGAAACTGCAGAAGCCGTTTGCCCAGAATTTGCAAGGCTGGAGATAAGAACATAGACACACAACAGTCCCAAGTTTGTTTTTGCATCCGCAGTTTGTGTGTGTGCCTTACCTGCATTTGCACTGCATGTGTTATAGCAATCTGGATCTGCAGCACTGAGAGCGATTCACAAATGAGATTGCAGTCTCTCTCTCTCTCTCTCTCCTCTTCCTTCCCGTCCCAATGCAGGTAACCAGATCTGAACTTGATCCTTTCAGTTCAAAGGTTAGCAACAAAACTATGTGTCCAAAGGCGATTATTGGTCGCTCGTAAATATACCCGGAGCGGAACAAGATGTAACTGGATCCCCCACGTGAATTAACACAGATTCTGAATTACATCCATATAAGCGGAATGGCAAAGGGGAGGGGAAAAGAGCCGCGACGCGATTAAAAAAAAGAAAAAACAGAGTTCTATTTGCAAATAAAATTATATCAATCAGTTGTTTCCTGTGATCTGCACCGCCACAGTGGGTGAAATCTGCAATTGTGCATTCCCTCTTGTGTCTTTCAGAGAAGTGTGGATCAGGCGCTTTCACGGCAGAGCGGCTTGTGCTTTAAAATGTTGAATGGCAATTGAGAAGCTTCCCACTCGGAAGAAAAAAAAAAAAAGGAAAAAAAGAGAAGAAGCGGTAAACCGACAAGTTTGCCCAAAGTGGTGGGAGCTGCTGAAGCCTCTCTCGGTAGCTCTTCCCTGACGCTGCAGCAGCAGAGCCGCCTGCGCTACATACACACAGAAAGAGAGAGGGAGAGAGAGAAAGAGGGAGAGCAGAGAGAGAGAGCGAGAGTGAGAGAGGGAGGGAGAAAGGGAGGGAGGAGGAGGAGGGAGGACGAGTCAAGCGCTGCACTCCAGAAAGCTGTCTTACCCTCTGTCTTTGCTGCTGCTAGTGCTGCAAGTGGGATAGCTGCTCATCTCAAAACACCAGTTCAGTCCTCAAAACCGAACCTCATTTCACGCCCGAGTATTGCTTCTGTTGCCTTCTCAAACCTCTCTAGTGATTTTCTCCTACCCTTTCCCTCCCCACCTCCGCTGTAGCCTGTGAATCGAGCAACGATTTTTAAAGCAAATGTTTATTCGCCTTTCTTTTCTTCTGTTCTGCATTTTGCGGAATCACGCTGGTAAGGAAAGTCGCTTCGCAGATTCCCACCCTCCCCTGTCGTGTCGGTGCTTTTGTGAAATAGCTGCAGTCACTGTAACTGCATAAAACTCCAGGGAGCAAGGGGGGCTGCCTTAGATCTCAGACTTTCGTCTTGTTTCCCCGTGCTGTTTGAGCCTCTCGGTTTTTGTAATTGTGTTCTTCCTATTACCATGACTTGAATGTGTCTTTTCAGCGTGTTTGTGGGTTTCCTAGGAGAAAAAAAAAAATCCCTCGGAGAAGATAATCAGGATGGGGGCGAGAGGGTTAGTAGAATAAACACATGTAAGAAGTAACAGATTTATTTCCGAACAGAGACTTGCTGCTTCGATGATAGCTAAAATGTAGCGTCACCTACCTGGGTAAGTGGGAAATAAACTTTAATGTTAAAGCTCTCTGCTCAACTTTGCTTATTCTGCCATCCCTAGTTCGCGTCTCCTTTTGACTTTGTGCCATTTAATCGCCTATGGCTTTTGTGTGCCCCCCTACGCTTGGTGATGCCTGGATCCTGAACGCGTCCTCTCCGCTCGGATCCCGGAGGGAAAAGGGAGACTCCGGGAGCAGGCGAACATAGGGCACTCAGTGGGGAGCACTGGCGTGTGCGGGGGTGTCTGTCTGTGTGTGCGGCTGTGTGCATGCGTGTGTGCCTGTGTGTGTGTGTGTCCGTGCGTGCGCGCAGCGAGGGGGAAGCAAGAATCCAGCTGTTCTTTCTCCCTCTGTGGGAACACATGTGGGAAAACAAGTTGTTGCGGGTTCTGTGTGTGCGTGTGTACATTCCTCTTTATGGGTGGCTGTTTTGAATAAAAATGCATGCAGACGAATGTAGTGAAATGCTTTTCTTTTATCGCGATGACATATTTGAGCGAAAAGCGGCCGTATATGTTGAGGTGGTTCAAAGCAACGGTAACAGCGTGTCTTTGTCATTTGGGGCAGTGAGTGACTGTAGGAGGCAGGCAAGGTTGCCACCTCTTTCCTTGGGGAGCTCAGAGGTACAGAGGGGCAGAGCCGCGCAGCATGGAGTCGGTGATAGGGAGGGAGGGACTGCTCCCTTCTCCGGAGGGCTGCAGAGCTACTCCTCCGGCGTCTCCTCCGGCCCTGGCACCGGCCCCGGCCGCTATTCCTACCCCGCCAGAACAAGAAAACCCTCCCCCGCCGATGCTGGAGACACTCGGCTTTCTATCTGCAGAATCAGCGAGAAAGCCCAGCTCGGCGCAGGCTCAGTGCTCACCGCCGCAGTCCCGGACGGAGGAGGGGGGCTCGGGAACGCAGCATCTTCGCAGCGGGTTAAGTAGGATTAATACCAAATCCCTATTATATTTGCCAAGCAACTTGAATTTATCAAAATTCCCCCTCGCTGTTCTGGAGCTCCGAGAGGAGGAAATTTTGCTCTCAGAGTAAGATCCAGGCATGCCAGTACGTAGAAATACCAGCATACTGCATTACATTGGCTCCCTGCACTGGCAATACAATTGCGAGCCGCAGCTCCCGCTGTTCCCTTCCCTTTGTGTTTTTAAACACAGCCAGGAAACTTAATGTATTCGTCAGGGGAGGGGCGGGATGAGAGCGTTTTTAACCTCCCCGCCATAAACTTTAATCGGATTCCGGGCTGTTGCACGGCATGGACGCTCGCCTCTTGCTTGCGTCTCCTTCCCCGTTGTCTCCCATGTCTACTTTTACTACGGTCTGTTCTGCGAGAGCCTCTTTCAAGCGAATGAGTGATTTCTTTCTCTTGCCATGTGCAATCGCTCCCCCTTCCCTTCCTACCCTCGCTGGCCTCTCTTACACACACTATGCCTTTCACACGCGGTCTGCACCCCCAGCCCCCCTCCCTTTCTTTCTTTTTTGTAGTGTCTTCACATGCAATCTCTCTCTGAATGTGCAATGTCTTTCCTGCTCGGGAGTGCTGCGTCCTTCACAGTGGATTGGTTCCTCTTTCGGAGCAGAGGTAACGGCCCCCCCTTTTCTATCATTCCCCCTTCCTCCCTCGCCTCCTCCCCTCCTCCCCCAGGGCAGGCGGCCGGCGTGGGAAATGGGCCCGACGTGCGCTGCATGGTGGATGGCCGCGCTGCTCCCGGTCCACGTGCCCCGGCTGCCGGGGGGAGGACAGGGCTGTGCTGGCTGTGTGTACCCCGCACCCCCCCGCAGCCCGCTCGTTCGTGCGGGGAGAGAGCGAAATCACCCCCGCCCCCGCTCTCCGCCTCCCCGGCACCGTAGACTCCCGGTCCCGCGGCCCGTGCGCCCACAGCTTCCCGGGTGTCGGTAGGAACAAGCCCAGCTGTTTCAGGAGGAGGAGGTTTGTCCCTTTCGGGCAAATCTGTTGCGCAGTGTGACTCCCCCCCCTCTTCCTGGCTGCCCCCCTCCCCGATGCACACAGACGCCCACACGCGCTCAGACGCGACACGGCATTTGTCCTCCTGATCGGGTGAGATCAAGTGGGAAGAGGGATCACAAATGTAATCGTCTGTAATAAATAAAATAGCCCGAGATGCTGGTGATATACAGAGGGGAAATAGGAGCTTGTGTCCTTAAAGGGAACATCTGATAAGGCCACCGAAGTGGCATCTTGCGTGTGGGAAGGAATCCGTCTTGCTGACAATCGCAGCCGGCTGTACGTGGGGAAATCCTAAAGCAGCCTGGGAGCTTCCCCGGCTCTTTACATCCCCCCAAGCTCGCGATACTCTGCAGCGGGGCTTTGTTGTCGTTGTTGTAGTTGTTGATTGGAAAGACAGGGGTCATCGCTAAAATATGCAGATGTAATTAATGGCTGGTTTATCTGCATGTCTTGGCTGAGCCCGGCTTCTGTCGTCTGCAGCCGAACTCGCGTCCACACTTGGCGCTTTCAGCCCACGATAATTTCGTTTTCGCAGTTTAGGAATGTCGGTGGCTCTCACTGGAAAATTATTTCTGAGATCCCTGGTTAAAAACAGACAGACTGGTTGCGTATCCATACCACTCTATACGTTAACAAATGCACATTACTTATTACTATTTGCACGCACACAAACGAAAAAGAAGCTCCACAAGGAAAAAAAAATCGGGTTGGCTTGAAAGTAAAGTATTCATAATAATACGTGGAAAAGGTTAAATACAGTAAACATGACAGCAAATTCGAAAGCAGGGTAAAAACAAGGACAGAACCCCCACATGCAGCAGTTAAAGCCACATGACGGAAAGGAGAAACTAACTCAAGAACTCCACCAAGGGACAAACAGCTGAAATGACACCACAGCAGCACGGAGCCTGCGGTGACCTCTCATCTCTCTAAAGTGTCTTGCTGATCTGGTACAATTCTGTTCTGACCTCTTCACTCCCTTCCCTACCACAACCGCCCTTTGTCCGCCTCAGAGCTGCCTTAGTTCCTTGCAGTGAATATACTGGGAGGTCGGCTGAGTTACAGGGAGTACTGACACTTGGCCAGTGTCTTTCACAGCTTTGCAAATATGCTTGCTGTGTAGTAGCATGTAATAGGCAGCAGTGATTAAATTATTCATTGCAGCAACAGCCTTTCTGATGGACGTAAAAACTTAAGAGTTTAAATAAGGAAACCACAGATTCACTTTTAAGCAGATAAAACCCACATCTGTGCTTATTTAACTGAATGCTAGCTAAGCATGAAACCAGTTACTTTGTTTAAATCCTCTCTTTTACTCTCTTTCAGAATTTCGAGCTAGATAATACACCATAGAAGTTACTGACAGAGCAGAATTAATCTGTGTTGGATAACACTGGTTAAATCTCACATGATTATAATTGCTCATTCTTAAAGTCGTATTTGAGGTCTGTTCAAAATGAATAATTCTTGCATAGGCATGATTCCCTCAGCATTTCTGATTTCTCACATTTATAAAGAATTATGATAATTAATATTTAGCCAAAGGGGTAGTGATTTTGTTTACTAAGATTTTTGCAGTGTATATATATTTCTTACAAATCACAATTAATAACTTCGAGGTTTTCTCTTTCTTTCATTTGTTCCTGACATTATTCCATAGAATTTGTTATGAAAGATCTTTTACAGACTGTTTTTTTTCCCCAGATGTTGATAAAAAAATCTAACTATTCAAAATCATGCAGAAATGACAGACAGAATATGCTTAAAATCAGAAGGAAAAATTAATGAAAGGTCTTAAAAAAAAGCATATGAATTTTTATGAGGGGAGGCAGATTTTTGCTAGATTTATGCTTCATATGCAACTACTGACTTTCCTGGATTTGCAGGGGTATAAATGAGTGCTGTACCCAGCCCCATTATTTTATAGATTTATTTTTAAATAAAATATTGTTCAGTTTCTCTAAATGCGAAGTAAACTATAGAAAAAATTAGGGTTTGTATGAATTCCTATAAAAATATAGAGAAATTATGAATAATTAGTATGTATTTTACATAAAAAGATAAAATGAGCTATTCAGGGGAGATAATTAAAGCTGGATTTGATTTAAATGAAATGTATGAGAACCAGGTAGCACCAACAAAGAAAGAAAAATGTGTTCATTGTCACTGAAAATATTAAATGGGTACAGTTGATATGCATATGGATTCACTAGCAGAGAACACCGATTACTTTGGGAAATAATGTAGGATGGGGTTTTTTTTTATATAATGTTTCCAAGGGGGATATCAGTAGTGAGCCCACTGAAGGTCTTAAAGTGCCTTGTAAATTACCCCTATGAGATAAAAGGAAGTGCAATGACCTGCTCAGTCACCTAGGCAAGCCACTAACGAATGTCTCTTTCCAGATTATGTTAGTCAGATCACAGTTTTGCACTTCTGTACTTTTATAATATATATTCTGGATTCACCTCATGATTTGTCTTTGAATATGTGGCAATCATTTCTGCTTTATTTGGTGGACTGGTGAAAAGTTAAAGAAGCTCATTCTGAAGAGAGTTTAAAACAAGTCTGTGTTCCAGAGAACTACATATACAAAGAAATGTCTTGTGTCATGAAATTTGATGGATAGCAGTAAAATATACTAAACCATCACAGATATATTGAAATACAGTATTTTCAAGCTCGAGCTCCCACTTATTTCTGTCAGATATCCTGAACACATATACTGAACTAACTACACAGACTTCGTAAAACCATTTTGCCTCTACACACTCTTGAAGACTTCTCAACCTAACATAATTTTTCAGCTCTGTGCTCTACATTTTTAATTTTTTATTTTAGGATGCTACAAATATTTTTCTGTGAATTAAAGTTTTCTTCATTTTTAAATTAAAACCACAAGATCATAAAATCTTTTGTTCAATATTCCTAGTTCATCCTGTGCAACTTTAATTTATTTTTAATATAATTCAGGAGAGCATAAAAGATCTGGCATGTCTTCATGAATCTACTGTGTCAGTTGCCTGTTGAGCAGAAGAGAAAATATCCAAGCAAGATGGCAACTCTGCAGAGTTCTGAATAAGAACCTTTGATATCATAATTCAAACACTGTTATGGATAATTGAATTCTGTGATGCTCTATGCCTTTGTGTAAGTTAATACCAGTATATGTTATTGACTATACCTAAAATGGTATGTAATGGTATATACTAATTTGGGACCTTTAATGTTTCTGTCTACTTTATCAAAAACAATTACTGCTCTCTGGCTGAAATAAGAGTCATATAAATACACAGTTATTCTAAATTAGGGAAATAAATATGGTGGCAAAGTCATTTAGAATGGGACCAAGCTGTTGGTTGCTTATTGGACAGGCTATTTGGCTTTGTTCTGCAATGATTAAAAGTGCTTTACTAGGTATTTTATAATGTTAAAACTTGCCATTTCTTTTCATATGAAAAGTGAAACATTAGAATCCTTAGAGGCTGTATTGCTGTAAGCCTTATTTAGCTGTACAGTGCAGAAACAGATAATGTTTTTCCTTAATCCATTGTTTGACTTTATCAAGGGCATGACTATTCACTGAAAAGAAAGTAAGGGCTATTCACCTGCTACCATCTATTGCTGGTGAGCAAAAAAAAGTGTAAAGAGATGGAGTCCCTTGCACATTTCCCTGAACTAGATTAAAACATAAACATATATATCCATTCCTGTTCTGCACAGGTCTAGTAAAGAGCTCTGGCACTTAGCCAAAATGAGAATTAGAGGCTGGAGAAGACCCTGGTTATATCACCCTAAAATGGGATCCTTTAATCACCAATAGGAGTAGCCAAATATATTTTAGGCTGTAAAACACTGATCTATATGCTGGTACTGATCAGCTGGTACTCTGATCAGCTTTGCTTCTGAAATGTTTTGCACTGCTACCTTAATTCTCCAAAATAAAGTAAAGGATTTGTAGCCACCGTTCCTGTGGGGAAGATTACATAGCCTGGTTTTGAAATCATTTGTTCACCTGCTGCCTCACTTGCACTTTTTGCCATGCACAGACAGCCATAGTTTTATGTCTACTTTAGCTGTTTTGCAAAGTTTCTTGGTGATCATCCTTCACATAATTACATTTTTAGCTTCCTTTATAAGAGTAATAAGTACTGCACAGAAGGGGGTTTTATGACCTACAATATATCTAGAGGAAGAGAGGTACTGATAAGTTTCCACATTTTTCATCTTCTGATAGAAGCCTGACATATCTTCCAGTTCATTCATTCTGTGAGATGATTAAAAAGTTGCTCTTCAACAAACTAAACCTCATCCAGGGCTCAGCAGGAAATAACTGCAATCTAAGCACATTAAAGAACAGACAGGGCAAACCAAAGTATACCTCTTTCTTTCCCTCTTAAGATCATGGGGAAAAGAGAAAAGCAGTCTAATATTGTGATAAAACTGCAAGCCTGCAGCAGCTGGTTGATGGGTTACGATATAGAACCTAATCCAAAGCATACAGAAGTCAATGGAAGCACTTTGACTAAATAAGCTTTGCATTAGGCACCTAGTGAGTGAATGATGTTTAAAGCATTCATGTAGATCTTAAGCAGATGAGTGAAGACGAAAATGATGTGTGTTTGAATCAAAATAAATTCCATTAAACTACTGGGTGTAAATGTTATTTTGCCTGACCTGAGAGATCATGTTTATGACTCAGAATAAACTGGCATTCTTCAGTGCTGAGTCCTATCCTCCACTAGTGCAAGCACTCACGTTGCATAAAAAGCATATCTCTCAAATATATATGTTTATATATCTGTAAAATTCTTATGTTGATACTAATCTCAAAGTTCAATACATTATAAACATCTGCAGGCTCTTTTTACCCATACATATATTTACTGGGGGCATTTCTCTCATCTTAGGGGTTTTTTTGCAGAATAAGACAAGATTTTTCAATTTCCTTTCATGAGTTAAATTCTGCATTCCTGACATCATGCTGACAAACTTCCCTTTCACCTCTACTCCATTTTTAATGACTTTTTCAGTGAATCTTTGGTTAATATGGAGGACAGGAATTGTTCTACCTCACGTGATAGTGTTAAACATCCCTTTCTTTAACCCAGAAATACCTTTTTTAATACTCCATATTAGCATTTTTCATACCTACATCATGTTTTGGTGGCTGATAGTCCTTCTCTAGTAGATTGGCTGCATCTTTCTTTTTCTTTGTCATTTCCAGCTGATGAACTCACAGTTTATAGCTGAAAATCTAGTTACATTGCTCTTTTGTACGATTAAGTTTAATCTCATTTCTATTACAGAAGTCATCAAGGTCATCTGATTCTTCCTGTATATTTTTATCATTTCATGGTTCTCATACTTGCTTTACCAACAAATTTTAGCAGCATGCTCCAAGGTTTTGTGATCTAGGCTTTAATTGAAATATCAAAAAGATATATGGCAAGGCAGCCCATGAAGAACCCCTTAGCACCTTCCATCTAACAATGCAAACACCTAACACAGTCTGTTGTCCTCTCCTGATTAGTCAATTCTTTATCTTCTCAGTCTTAAATAATTCTTTTCATATCAGATAGTGTCAAAAACTGTTTTGAAATCCAGATAGGTGAGATCTTCTTTTGCCCTGCTTAGAAGATAAATTATTAAAGAAAGATGTTGATAAAAGGTACTATCTACTCTTGGAAATATTTGTATAGATTTTATTAAGTTTGCTTTGTACTT
Source organism: Neopelma chrysocephalum (assembly GCF_003984885.1). Classification (NCBI taxonomy): domain Eukaryota; kingdom Metazoa; phylum Chordata; class Aves; order Passeriformes; family Pipridae; genus Neopelma; species Neopelma chrysocephalum. The sequence continues at coordinate 11,725,543 of NW_020897731.1, read as the reverse complement.
CTGTGTACTCTGTACTTCTGTACTTGTATGAAGAATAGTTCCCCTGTACTTGGCACTGGTGAGGCTGCATGTTCAATCCTGTGTCCCGTTCTGGGCTCCTCAGTACAGGAAAGCATTGAGGTGCTGGAGTGAATCCAGAGAAGGGCAATGAAGCTGGTGAAGGGTCTAGAGAATAAGTCACATGAGGAGCAGCTGAGGAAGCTGAGGTTGTTTAGCCTGGAGAAAAGGAGGCTCAGAGGTGACCTTATTGCTCTCTACAACTACATGAAAGGAAGTTGTGGCAAGGTGGGGATCAGTCTCTTCTTCTAGATAATTAGTGACAGGGCAAGAGCACATAGACTCAAGCTGCACCAGGGGAGGTTCAGGCTGAACATCAAAAGGAATTTCTTCACAGAAAGGGTTGTTAAAAATTGGAATGGACTGCCCAGAAAGGTAGTGGAGTCACCATCCCTGGAGGTGTTCAAGAAACAACCTGATGTGACATTTAGTGCCATGGTCTAGTTGACAAGGTGGTGATCAGTCAAAGGTTGGACTTTATGATCTCAGAGGTCTTTTCCAATCTAAATGATTCTGTGATTCTGTGCTATTACTCATTCTTTGCTTCAAAATTAATTTTGAAGCTTTACATTCTAAAATCATGTAAAAGGCATATTGAAACATCTATTTATTTCCTCTTTTCTGCTTCCCTTTTCAAATGTAGGCAGGCCATTTGCTATTTTCCATAAATGATCATCCTGACATACTTACTAAAAATCCTTGTTCTAGATATATATATTAATTTCTTCAAGATTCTGCAGTGAAAGTTATGTAGACTCTTGCTTTGAATACTTCCTAGTGTTTGAATTAATTTAAGATGTGTTCTTCTTCTGTAACTTTGCTTTCGTTGATCATTTTCCTCATTTCAGTATTGCAATCCTTGTTGAAACCTGAAACAACATATAATTTATTGGGGTATTTCCAGGTAAATAATTAGAATTTTACTGATTCTTTTTGCTTCTTTATAGCACGTTCTGCAAAAGTGAAGCCATTGCTTTCTTAGCAATTTTTGAATAAGACCTGAAGGTTTACATTTGACACTTCATTAAAGAGTACAAGGGGATACAATATTTACATATTCTGCTATTTTACCACTGCAAGTCTGTGTGTCTGTCTTATCTACATATTGCCTGCATGTCATCTACATTATTATCTACAAATTCATAATTTACATATCTGAATGCTTTATATCAAAAGAAGGGGAATGAAAGTGAAGATAAGTAGATCATTGCAGAACAAAAGAAACTATATCTGACCAAAAGAAACTTAGAATTTTCAAATAATTGAATAATGCACAGGCAGAAAACAGGTGGAAGAAACTGAAAACATGCATGGGTTTTCACAAGAACAGAGTTATCCTGAATGTCAAAGGTCAGTCCGAATTATGAGAGACACTACCAGTTGCCAGATGTTATCAAGCTGAATATACATATAGTATGTATACATATATATAAAAATATATAAAGTCCTTGATGAGCAAAAAAAAATCCATATACTAGAATAAATTATTCCATGAAGATTCTTCTATCAAATACTTTACAGAAGTTTAGAGAGATAGATTAGAACAAGAAGACTGGAAATAGAATAGGTGAAGATTTTTAATTTTGTGAAAAAATACAATGAAAATTTTATAAGGGAGAAATGAGAAAGAACAGATTTCAGAAAGATGATGGCATTCCAATTTTAATTTTAAAACTATGCATCAACACAGCTGGGTGAAGCTACTTCTTAACCAAGCTATTAGGCTTTTATTTATTAACTTTTGTTTTTCTTTTAAAAACATTTTGGCATTTTTGTACTAAAATTCTATTTTTTTTTCCTCATGGGAGACTACATGATTTATAGTGTAATTTAAAGAGGATATATTTAATTTACCTGAGTTCCAAAAAGTTCATGAACACAAAAGTAATGAGAAGAAAACTTTTTTAGTTTCATCTTATGTGTCATTCTTGGAAGAAGTTATTGACTTAACTTGGTATTATTACTCCTCTGAAAGTTATAAGTAAGAATGATAACTATTATGACTTCATGACACTTCAAATAACATATCCCATTTTTTGATTGCTTATTAGTTTACTGAACTTTAGCATATAACTTCTTTCCAAGTCTGAAGCTATACTTAAATTTTTGAAAAAAGTCAGACTGATTCAGTGATATCTGATAATGATACCCATGATGAAATTTATAGACAACCTTATTTAAATATTTTCAGCACTTTTATACATTTCACTATGAACTTGAGCTTTTAAGATGCTAACTTTTGGGAGTTTTTGTCTTACGATTGAAATCCATCCACCCAAGTTTTGTTTAAATAGCAACGCATTAAAATACTGCATTTAAATAAGTGTGGTAAGAACTTCACATTTTTAGAGAATAAATTCCCCAAATATTTTATTCACATTACGTGTAGCCCAACATGTTGTTAACTAATACTTTTTGATAATTTCAGCTCTTTGCCCAGAAACTACAATACTCCAGCATTATGTGACCTCTTTTTTGGGACATAACAATGCAGAGCAGGAAGCTGCCATGTTTGAACACAGAGGGATGGAAGTTAGATCTGAAGAGAGAGAAGAGGATAAAGAACAGTTATTGAGTGTTCTAGGTATCAATGAAGTAAAAAAATAACTGTGAGATTTACTATAAAATTATCCCACTCACGGTCTTTCTAAATGGTCATAACATTTTATATATTTAGTTGTTGTTCAAATCACAACAGCTTAATCAGAAGATCAAAAGGATACGGTCCTGATGACCAGCCAAGTAAGTATTACTAATACAGCATATGATTTAACTTCTGTTGTGTTTTCAGTTTGTTTGTTTGGGTTTTGGCTGGGAAATGATCTAGCAAAAAAAATTAATATAAACCCCTCCAAACTAATATCAAGAACACTGTTTATATTGCCAAATATGAAAACTATACACAATATAACACTGAGAAGCTAGAAAATATCAGAATAATACTGTCAGCAGACCCTTAATTCAGTGATTGCAATTTAATTACATGTTCACGTATTATTTCTCCACTGAATTTCAATTTGAAATCAAATAAAAAGAAATTAAAGTACATAAATAATTTTTAATACGTTAATAAATATTTTTATTTAATTATTGTGGCAGGATAGGCCCACCCTGATAAGATCTAAAATCCAATCAAGTTATCAACTGCTGGTGCCAGAGTGTTGTCTTGGTGTTAAATCATGCTAAAACCATCCTGGTCCACCAAACTTTGAATACACACTCTTCTTCTGAAGCAGGACTTGACAGGTAAGCTAGCCTGCGGGCTTGTAAATCTGTGACTACCAGGCCATCACTTCATAACTATAAAAGCCCAGTCCAATTTCTATATGGCAGATTCTTCCACATACTTCCTTGAAGTGTGGATCTTCTCCCGTGAAGCAGGGAGACGTCATGGTTACTCCCCAGGGGTTGAGAGAGAGAGATCTGCCTGCTGTCTCGTATGGTGAGTTGCATCAATCTCTAATGATTGTTTCTTTTGCTAGCTGCAATACAATTGCTTTCATATAATTTCTTTGTTACAGTGCACTATATTGCTTTGTTGTATAATATTCTACTAGTAGATTTTTTAGCTTTTACACTGTGTAGTAAATAATTCTGATTAAGATCTTTCGTCTGTTCACCTGTTTGTTAATTTGTTGTAATAAACAATTCATTTATATAAGTATATCTGTTTTGACATCATTAAAACCTGCAGGACAAGGTGATTTAATCATACCTCTATAATTCCTTTAAATTTAAACCATTAACATAGTCCGAGGCTAAGATAGGATTCAGCCGCACCTCAACCCTTCTCTGAGAAGGGGTTTAGGAAGCAAGGTGCTTTCTGCACCTCAAGACTCACTGGCAAGGCTTTGCTATTTAGTAATTTTCTCTAAGCCTTCCACTCACCCATGACAATTATACAGAATAAATGTGTAAGATTGGATTTAATAAGAAACTTATTTGATTTTTAAATTTTTTTCATGTTCAGTATTAGTCTCAGGGCATTACTTACTGCACACTGTTCAAACAGCATCCTGGACACAGAATTATATATGGAATTTTTTATGATATATATCACTGAATTATCTAAAAAATTTAAAAACTTCATTTAATTTGTGAAGAATTGTATTATACCATGGGTTATCATGAGTCCAGTATTAAAAATGGGAAGGTACTACAGAGATGCAGGTCAAAAATATCCACAGATTTAGGATATCTAATTTGAATGTTTAAGATCTACATTTTTGAGGAATGCTTAGAATTACATGGCTTTTACATGTGCAAAATAAAACTCTCACTGACATAAAGTGTGTCTGGAGACACTGCAAAACAGTCTTATGATTTCAGGTAAGAACTCAAAAATAGATGAAATCACAGTCAAAATATTTTGTTCTGTGACAATATCATGGGGGAACTCAATGCTGGAAGTGAGTGTTAGTTTCCAGCTTTAAATAAAACATTCAAACACTATGAAACACTGTTTTCTGCCTTGATTTAGTTTCAGGGAAGTTCAGTTCTATACAATGAAGAAAGTAGGGACCTTGAGGGGAAAAAATATGACTTCAATGAAAGACTATGTCAGACTTCACAAGTACAACTGTCTGGAACAGGTAGATCCCACCTATAGCTTCATTTCATCATTTTCTAACTATGAAATGAACATTTAATTTTTTGACCCTAATGATGTCCTTTAATATAATTATGTGGCATATAATAATTTCCATTGCGGACAGAGGACAGCAAAGATCCCTATCTCTACAAAAGGAAATATGCTTGGGTATACAGTACTTTGGAGAAGAAGGAACTGGGGTGTGGGGAAGAACCCTTGAATAAGCATAAATTGAAGATGCACAGATGGTAGAAGTTCCCAAATGTTCTATGATTCTCTTTGGGCATCTTTTGCTATGTAAGTGTGATAACATTTGTTAGAAGGCATGATTAAGGCTTTATGGGCTTCACAGATGGAATGTAATTTAGTGGAAGGACTTGAAAGAAAGAAGATTCAGATATGAAATGTACTCTATGACAGGAATTAGGAAGGGTTGGGTCCAGAGAGGCAACATAGATATAACAATAACTAAATATTGTTCTGTAGACCTATCTGTGAAAGAAAAGACCTAAGTTCCCTTCATCCAGGGATATCTCTGCTTTTCTCATGGGAATGTGTAACATAAAACATATCAGCAGTTCAGAAAACTTATTTAAAGTCATATTGTCAATTAAGTAGCCTAGTAGGCTACAGAATTAAGGAAGTTTTCTGTCCCTCTTTTTCCTCTAGCAAAACTCATTTACAATTCCACCGTTGCAACTCACAGCAAGCCTCATGTCCACTATGCTGTATATGTCAGATAGGAAGAAAGCCCCTTGACAACATAGGGCAGCAAACTTCAGAATGGAAGTAAACTTCCATTTCCCTCAACTTCCACTTGAGGGATATGGAAGAAAGTCATACCAGACAAACTGATTTACCTAGACCCTCTTTCAGAGATTCCTAGATAGCATATATACATATGCTTGTGTGTATATATTTTAAAAAAGTATACTAAAAAATAGTATAATACAAATAAATAAATATGTAGGTATATGTGTATATGATAATAGCAAGAAAATACTTGACAAATAGCTGCTGAAACGTAACATTTCATAAACCACAAGAGTTGTCAATAGGACATCAGGTTCAAGTATATTGTGCTCAAAATCTCGCTTGTAGCCTGTTCTTGGTAAGGTGTTCAGTTTGACTGTCTGGCCTTCTTCAGTGTTTTGTTTCCCAGAGCTCTCTCTCCTTTACAAAAATATCTCTGTGTCAGTATAAGGCATTTTGAAGTCAATCGGTTGTAAATGTAAGCTTATATTATGGGACTTTACTTTAATGTGGTTAATGAATATGTTCCCATGACTTTTAAATGGACTGGTGCCCCAGCATATTGTCAAAATTATGCCATTGGAAGACATTTCCACTTATAATGGGGCTTAAATCTTATTTTCCTCAATATCTGCACTCAGTCTATTTTAAGACTTCTCCGGAAAAAAAAAAATATATCTCAGCTGCTGCTCCTGCTCTTAATGCTTTCCTAGTAACAGTAAGAGCAGAAACCAACTAATGCCTCACTCTGAGACTCACACAGAAACAACATGCAGACACTCTACTATCCTCCATTCCTAGCTGAAGAGCTGTGTGCTACCATTTCATATTATCTACACACAGCTGCTGTTCCATGTGTCTGCTAAAGCTTCGTGCCTCTCTGTAGTCTCTGAGACTTCACATTTTCCCTGTAGGAACTTAAGAGTGAGACTGGTAAAGACTCCCTTAATTGCAAGCTACCACAGATCCTAATTGGGGAAAAAAGCATGTCACCTGAAATAATAGTTCAGACACAGTCCTGGAGGAGTGGAAGGAAGAAAAATAGAAGGGGCTATAAAGAAGGTGAGAAAAGAGGTGGAACTTGTACTATTTGATTGTGTCCTTCACTTGCTGAGTCAGCAGGAGCCAAGAGCTCTGCAGGGGCACATTTAACCTTCACATTTCTCCATAGAAACCCCATCTGGCCAACTAAATTGCCAGCAATTGAGAAGCCATGCAGGAAGCTGTATCCAGCTATTCCCATTCAGTGTGAAGGTTACTGTGTTGTGGAGGTAGTGGAAGAGGAAATAAGGAAAACGTTGCAAGACTGTGCCTCTCACACACAATAAAGGAAAGCATGAAATATGAATTGAATTTGGGCTGTTCACTTCTGTAGTTCTTAGACACATATAGGCAGTCTGAGAAAATGTTGCTTCTATTTTAGTAAGATCCATCAGGCAAATTTGGGAGGAAAAATCATCATGGAGAAAAAAAGTTCAAGGAAATTCAAGTCAAACTTTACTATAGGATTTGTATTTGAATTTCAAAATCAAAAGCTTTTACTTTTAATCTTTTTATCAGGCTGTCTGAAAGAAATTTCTTGGAGCTCTACTGGGCCTTTGCAAGGATGACTGACTTCAACCTCCATTTAAAAGGCCTAAAAAACCTTTTAGGTTAGGCCTTCTCTGAGCCTCTTAAAATGCAGTGTTCACTCAGGTGTAAGTACTGAACTAAGATATAAACCAAAGACAAATATAAAAACATTACATAAAAGAATCCAATAATTTATGTTGGGAAAGCTCCAGAAGAATGCATCAGCTACTGGTTTATGTGCTGTAAAACAGCAGTTGCACTTTAGCCTTTTAGTTCAGTGTTTCCCAATGAGTGTGGCTGCTCTCACTAGAGAAATGTGCCAGCATTACAGGTGAGGCACAGAACAGAGTACAATCCAATGAATGTGTTAACTTAGGCTCTATGCCCAGCTTGGCACTGCCAGCAGCAACAAACTGAAGGAAAGAAGATGATCAAGTACAGCAGTGTGAAAAAAAGGGAAATGGGGGAAAAAAGGACAACACAGTTTCCAGGAAAGCTTGGTGTCTCTGCTCACAGTAAAATATGTTAAATAAGCCAATATTCCTTGTTGTATAACTTCTTCATTTCCCTGTAGCTTGGTGTCAGCAGGTTGTGTTATCCCGGTGAGCTGAGTTACTCTCAGGTGACTAGGTCTCTTTGATGGTGCTTTATTGATCAAGTCTTCATGTGGTCTAAGCAGTTTATAAAGGCATCAGTATTCAGGTTTCAGCACGGAATGAGTGATCATTCAGATTCAAAATTGCTAGTCCTTTGTGTTTTATGTGAAGTATTTGAGTTTCAGGAGAACTTAAATTTTAATTTCAGATTAATTTTTTCTTTCACTGATTGAACCTCATTTTCTATAAACCTTGCAAAACTTGACAACTGGGCACAAAAAGTTTCCCAGGAGCAAATTAGCCAGTTGTTTATAAGAACACTTACCACCCCATGAGTTTTCTAAGTCATCGGTTCCCAGCCAGAAAGTCTGGAGATATGTGTCACATCAGCAGTGAAGCAGAGAGCAGAACAGAAACTAATAAACTTCCCTCAAGAATAACACAATTTACTTCATTCTATTAATGAGCAGTTGAAGCTAGATATCAATTTTTTCTACTACCTCTCATCTACTAAACTGGTACTTAGGTCAGATTTCTATTACTCTCAGTTAATTTTACAATTTCAAAAAGGTGTACATAAAATGTTCCTCCTTTTTTTTTCCTAGAAAAGATAAAGAAATGGATGATTAACTGCATCCTTCCTAGCAATGTAGAAATACTGATGAATGTTAAGTCAAGTTACAGGGAATACTGAAGAAAGTATTTCTGTAATTCTCTGCAAAGATCATTTATTAAGGATATATGTCTATAAAAATACCCCCTGCACCCATAAACTGCAGTACTAATTTTAGTATATTTTTGTTCAGAATTGGTAATGAATACAAATTTAGGCATATTCAGTCAGTGTGCTTACAAAAACTGTCTACCAAACAACAATCAACTTAACCAAGTAGAATCACCAGCCTTTAAATATTGAGTCTTAATAATGTTCTCTTTGTCTTTTTGCAGTGTAGTAACCGTGCATATTTAAAACAGTATTTTGGTCCATTGCACTTTTGGGCTACCTTTTGAAATATTCAGGACATGTAAAAGTGGACTTTAACAGCCATAATTGGGTTTTCTGCTGCTTCCTTCTGCCAATTTAACACATTGCTCTTTTACTGTAAAGGTGGCTTTCCACAATCACATCTGTACCATTTCCTTGCAAAACGTTTGGTGGCAGGAGGGGATCAATCACATGACTTTGAGCAGAGCCCAAACCACAAAAGAGAAGCTTTTCTTCCTTTTCTTGCCATTGTGAGTTTGCATGTTATTCTAGTGAGTCCTCAAGGGCTTCCTGGGGAAAGCTAATGCAGACTGACTTTTTTTCCAAGCCTTCTCTTGCTCACCGAAGGATGGTAGGAGCAAGCTTGTTCTGTGGACTTCAATTCTATTCCTAATTCATCAACAGATGGCAGTAGAAAACTCCCTACTTACCTATCATAAGACCAAAGGCCTTACAAATTACCCTAATAATGTCAAAGGAAGAAAAAACATCCAAACTATGGCTGCATAAGTCTTATATATAATGTGCTCTAAACTTCTCAGGGCACTACGAAAGTCTTCTAAGGATTAATTTTATGCTGAGCCTGAAAGACTAGAAGCAGCTACTGCTTTTGGAATTACTATCTTTCCTGTTACCTTCTCCTGTTTTTAAAGGATTCCTTTGTAGATGTACTTTATTTTTCTAGTTGTGAAAAAATATTTGGAATATGGATTATAGCAAATAATTTGCTTTCCCCACAGATAGATTGCTGTGATGAAAAATCAGTTCTCTTATCTCAGTAAAGGCTTTTTCAAATGTTATCATTACAGTGACAGAACAAGTAATTTAGTCAGTAAGTTTTTGAGACATGCCTCACTAGATTGTCATTTCATTAATTCCTCCCCCTTTAAATCAAGTAGATGGTATAATAAACTTTGTGAATTCTTTATATAGATCAAAACATTAAGATGCATGGAATATACAGTAGTTTCTTATTCCATTTTTTAAAAGATGCTGATATCTTGGCATTGCCAATCAAAGAAAAAAGATTACCATAAAAATTTCTTAGAGGCATTTTTTTGTGTAATGTATAATAGTGGGTGTCTGATATAGGAAAACTCATAATATATAATTCTCTTTTAGCCTCAAGGCACATGAATAAGGCCTAGGGTTCCTGATTTCTATTTCCCCCTCTTTCACTAACTTATCTTAATAATTCTTTGCAGTTCACAATATTCCAGCATGTTTCTTATGGTGAGAGAAACTGATTTCAAAGGGAAGGAAGAAAGGGCAAAGAAATGTCTCTTTCAGGCACTGCTGGAGGGAGTGGTTTACTGTTCTAAACATAATGGAAATGTGTGAGTTTGCTGAGCCAAAGATTTAAATTGAGGTACGTTTGAGTCAAATCCTCAAGATGTGAACACTGATTTCCCTTCAGTTTAGTGAGTGGATTTTCTTAGAGTAAACTTTAAGCACTGACCACGTGTTGGCTGTATGAGGGTGCGTACTTGGCAAAGGAAAGTGTATGTCCTAGAAGGCGTGCAGAACATTTTGCCTTTGCACGCTGTTCTATAGAAATGTTGGGGGAAAGCCAGCATAGTGTCAAAGCCATAAAGACTGAAACTTCATTTTTAAAGAATTTTTACTTTTTGGTTTCTCACTATTATTTCCTATTTGGTTGGGTGGGGTTTTTTTTGTTTTGTTTTGGTTTTTTTTAGGTTTTGTTTTGGTTTTTTTGTGGTTTGTTTTCTTTTTCCGGTTGGTTGTTTTTTTTCCTCTCCTCTAAGGAAACAGAGAAACCTGCCGTAGTAGAATACATTTTGGTCCCATAAGCAGAAATACTTACTGATTTGTACGTCTCCCCTCATCTGTTTTTACTATGTAAGTATTGTAAAGTTTTCCTATAAATTGGGAAAGGAGATAAATAATATGGTAAGTATTCAATTTATTTCAAGTATATTTTGCTGTTTTGTAGTTATGTAACTACTTTCAGGTTGTGTCATTTTCATATAAACAATTTTAGAAAAAATGAAAGTAACATTAATTCTTTGGCTATAGGCATATATAGTGGTGTTGAGCCTGATACTATCTTATTCTTATGAAAAATACAACCCGTATTATAAAAATGAGGTTTTGGTTCATGTATATCTACTCGAGTGAGGACATTGATAACAAATTTTTTATGTGTTAGCTAACTGTAAATATAAACCAATAATTAAAGATATAATTTAACAGATAAGTACTCATATCATAGAAATGGTTGCATAATCTTCATTTATTCCTATCATGCTGTCTTTAATATATCGTCACATACATTTATTTCCAGAAGACCCTGGACATTAAACATACTCTCTGAATTTTTTAAGAAATTCATTCAATGAATGAACTGTGTGTTCAGATTGTTCAGCCCGTGTCCTCTGGCTCCCTGTTCTGTGAATAGGTAAAGAAGTTAGAGAATGAAAAACTCATCATGCATTCAATAGGGTTTTCTCATGGTAGTGTTAGTATTTGGAAGATAGTAGCTTCCTTTGTAAATAACCTTGAGATACATTTTAATAAAATGTTATACAATATTATATGTATGACACTGACAGGTTTTATGTTCTGAACTGAAAAAATTTTCAACATTCCATTAACAAGCGTATCTGCGCTGGTGGCATGTTCTGGTTGAATATTGAACCACTACACCTTTAGTTTTACTTACTTTTTTTGAGAAACTACTAGTTTATGTGCACAGCATAAAGCAGGCCAGATGTGGTGCAGATGTGCAGATAGACCTGTTGCAGTCTTATTCATACTGCCTATAGGCTTACTTTGGAGTAAATTATCCCCACCTGAAGTGTCCCTGAGAGAAAATTAGCTGTGACAGTTCAAAAGAGAGCCCAGGAGCAAGCTGCCATACAAGCAGTGTGAACAGTTGATGAACTGCAGAGTGAAGTGAAATGGAGTGCTAAGTTGTTTGACAGCATGCATAGGTGACTTAGATCACATGTAGCTTATCAACTGTACCTGTATGGCAGTGATGTCCTGAGGAGACATACCCTGAAATACCATTCTTATATCTTGAGTTAACTCTGCAAAGATTCCTGCACAAAGATGTGCATACCATAACTAGTTATTTTTCTTTTATGTATACCTCCTCATTTTTAAAGACATTTTGCTGTCAATATCTTTCACTTCTCACATATTTACTCAGCTTTTTATGTTCAAAATATTTTACTTTTCAATTTTCAATGCATTTCTGATACAACATAGAAAAATTAAATGACAATTTACTTCTATTCTAAATTATTATTTCCACAAGGTGGTCTTATTTTTGAAGGCCACTCTTTCTGTGATCTGTGATATAATAAATTTCAGAGTATCTCCGAATAATTTCTATTATCACTACTCTATTTTTAACTTTTTTTTCACAGATTTTGCTGAAAATCCTACTTTTGTCTAGTCTTATTCAGTTATTAGAAAATTGTATTTCTGCCTTTATCTTCACCTTATCCAAACTCCTGTAAGAAATTTTATTTCAGTAAAAGTATCTTCAGTAAGTAGCAAATTTTACCAGTTTTCCTATTGTATTATATAATTCATAGTTGTCTTTTAAACAGCAAGATTTTCCTGATTCACTTTGTAGGGATTACATAGAAAAAATATAAATTAACTTTTGGGAACATGCAACTCTACGCCTTCTTTCTTTTTTAATTTCTTTAACCATAAGAAATTGTAAGTCTGTAATGAATTTAAGTCTTCCTGCATTTTGGAAAGGCCTGTCATTTCAAACTCTGCTTTTTTAACACACTGTTGGAAGAATATTGCTTAGCAATAGAACATGAATTTTCACACACTTGAGTAAAGTATTCATAGTCAGATTCATATTATGCAATCAAAGTGGACTTTAATGCAGAAGTTAAACTCCTACACTCAAAACAACACTTCAGAATGTCTGTATTAGCATTAGTTCATAATGGAGAAACTCTCATTTTGAATTAATAACTTTGAGGTGATCCTCAATCTCTGGTAAACTGTCTAAGAGGGAGAAGGAGGGTTTTGGCCAGAAAGGCAGGAAGGAGCCCAAACCCTACATTTCCGAACTGCCCTTTTTCAAATTTAGTTTTTCATGACTCTGGTATGAAATGAACTGAAAATTCAGGTCAAAGTGCTTTGTCTACTGTGTTACAGAAATTACATGCTCTTGTTTAGGTCAGGAAAATCCTGCATACATGGCTGAACAGCCTTAGTAGGAAATATAGGTCTGAGATGTAGGTTTTAATATCTCTTGGTTAGTTGAACCCTTTTCTGGATTTCTATGTAATCTGCTGTGCAAAACAGGACAATTAGCCACTGTTTAAAAAGGCAAATTTTGTTCTGCTCACTAGGCTCTCTCAAGAGATAAGTCTGCTCTGATTGAACAAGACACCTAACATCTCGAGAAAGGAATGTGAGTTCAAATGCAAAATTGTACTGTTTCTTTGTTAGACAGCTTTAGATAGCTTTTTTTGCAGCCTCTGCTTAATTTACTGTACAAAGGTATTAAGCCTTTTAAATAATTGTAATGTAGTCAGTAATGTCTTTTTATGTACTGCGACTCCTCAAACTGATACTCATGGTCAACTATGGTTTTCTCATACATTCTATTTATGGTTTCTTTTATGCAAAGAACTGCATTCAAGAATGGAATTATAACACCCTTCTACTGGAACATGGAAACACAGCCATCTGGCACGTATGTGTTTCATCATTTTGCCAATTTCTTTGCTACAGCCTATTTTTGTACTTGGGAGAACCTTCTTTTACTTGGTCCTTTTGTCAGAGTGAAAAATTAATGCTGAAAAGTCTATATTAAAAATATCTTCACAATCTAGACCCTGCTGAATGATTTGGTAAGGATTTAAAATTGGCTATGCTCATGGATTATTATATAAATATGAAATTTTAAAGAATTGCTGAATTTGTTGTCACCTGCATGATTTAATCAATTTCCCAGTACATTTTTGTCCATTGGATTTTTACAGTGCAAAAAACTTGATGTCTCTCAGTGCATTTACTCAGTATCTGTATAACCGTGTTTTTAAAGGAAACACAAAGCAGAAGCAATACAGTTGGGTTATGAAGAGTCATACTATATAGCAATTGCATTTCAACACATAATTGAGTTATTCTTTCTTCTTCTCCAAGAGTGCAACTTCTTATGTTTTCTCTTTTCACTTTCTTTTTCATGGAGTGAAAAGTTAATATGCAGTTTGTAAGATTCACTTTTGTGAATCAACATCACTCTGCAGTACTTCTAAATATATTTCTGGTTATTCTACTTGCATTTAATAGAGAAATTGCATTTTTAGCTGTAAATTTAGTGCTAGTTTAGGCCACAACTCAGTAAATGGAAACAGGAATTGCTCTTTTTAAGCATACCAAGGGGATGTGTGTGGTTCTACGAAGTCTTAATCCATTCTGTGCCACCCTGGCTCTAGGTTTGTGAGGATTGTTATTTGGAACTACCATCAACATTGAAGTCTTATTTTTTACTCTTAATTTGATTCACCAGCATCTAGGCAGATGAAGATGATCCCATCCATCTTCCATCTTTGCGTTCTAGAATGGGAAGGAGTTAAAGAATGTGCAACATCCACTTAATTTTGCATATTCTTGTATTCCTTTAAGTCTACCTTAGTACAATGCATAGGCATCTCACTGAACTAAAAAAATCTAGCTCTTATACAGGGAATTTTCAAAAAATCTCTAATTAATTTTCAAAAGTAAGAAAGGCAAGGCAAGCTAAGGTCAGAAACACTTCAGAACAGGCATGAAAAAAGTACCAGCCTCTGAACTATCACTCAGAAATTTGCTCTGGTCCACATTTTTAGTACATTTTAAGTACTTCATACTTTGCGACTCTGGTCACATGAGCTGTTATCTTCCTTCTATTCTGAAACTTTATTGTTATAATTGACTATCTTTTTTGCATGTTACATTCAGGGAATGATGACACTGAGGTATAATAAGGGATGTTTGTATCTACCATTCCCTAGACAGGGAACAGATACCTGCTTCTCACTACAAATAGAGCAATGAAACCTTGAAAAGCAAGTTGTGGAAAAGAATTCTGAGAAATTCCAAAACACAGTGTCAAAAAACCCTGGTGTGTGAAAGCTCATCTGTATCATATCTGCATTCTCTGAGTGTTTAACTTCCTTTGCACCTTAATAGGGTAAGGAGCTTGGAAGGCTATTTAGCTAACACCCCCTTGTCATTTATGCCAAAAAATATGGAATTAAACCAAAGAATTAGCTATAAAATAGATTATAGTCAAAGAGTCCATGCAGAAAACAGCAGTCAGACTAATAGAAAATTAGTCAATTCTCTTGTACGTCGAGGGTTGGAAGAGAAATGATAACACCCCATTATAAAAGGTAAGTATTTTTTGAGGCCCAGAAAAGAGTTTTTAAAAGATAAGAAGCTAGAGTTGATAAGGTTTTTTGGAACACATACCTATTTCTTTTGGTGACTGACAATCATGCCTTTTTCCTTCAGTATTGTGCAACTCTGGTAATTTTAGCAACATCTCATTGTCTCTGTAATTAGGAGTATGTACATATTTTCATTACAAGCAACATTTGTCAGATATGAAAGCTTTTGCTATTTCAAACTGTGCAAGTATTTTTTAAGGATGTAGTAGCTACCATCAGTGCTTAATTTCTTGATCATCCCACAAAATCTATGAAGGCATGAAGGTCTGAATTGGAAATATATGCTGAAATACCCCACTGAATTGTCATGAATTATTGCTGAAAAAAGGTCAGGTACTGGGGTAAACAGGAAGAAAATATTTTTTTAGCACTAGAAAATAGAAAATAGAAAGTGCAATTTTGTTTTCATTTATTCTCTTCTCTATTGAAGATTTTGTGTTCTGTATATACCTACTGCTAAAATAATTTCAGTATCAATTCTATAACACCATAATAGATCACCAGCTGGTCAGTCTTAATGCCTTTGAGACAAACCAGCTCAGCAAGTCTGGCAAGTTATTTAAATTACATGTCATCAGAAGCTTTATAAGGATAAGTGAAACTGCCATTTTCTGATACCAATGGCAGCAGGTAAGCCTCTTGAGATTGTTTGAAAGATTTGTCAAAAATGTGCTTCCTCAAACAGTAAAAAAGTCTTTCACAGAAATTCCATAGGTGAACTAAATAAGAAAAAACTACAAGCAAATAAGAGCAGCATTTTGCTTGTAGTTTACAGTGTTATGTAAGACAGTCACACATCTCTAACAATAGCAACAATTATTGTATTAATATTAAAACATAAAAACTCCCATATTGGGTCAATCGCACATTTAATACAGTATTTATTTCCACTCCAATGCCACCCTTTCTTCCTTTTTTCTCCTTCTATTTGTCCTTTTTCTTCTTTTTTCTTCTCCTGGCAGCTTGATCACATATACTAATATAACTGTAAAAGTCACAATGGGCTTCAGCAAATTATTGTGGCTTTTAGTTCCTCTCTTTTGTTAATATTTCATAATTGCTCTTACTAAATCAATAACCTTAAGCCTAAAGAGGTAATCATAATATCTGGAACCACTGTATTAAATAACCAGGATGCTATTTTACTAACAATACGACTTTGATTACCTGTAAGGGTTCCTGTACCACAGTTCTGTTTTCATTTTTCAAAATACTGTTTTTCATGTACTTTTGTGTTTGCTTGTAAGCAAGACACATACTGCACTTTCCAATCAAGAGAATAAAGGAAAATCAAAGAAATGCCCACCTTAGTGTGGTTAAAAAACACTACACATATCACCCACTGCATTTCTGATTGACAGTTCTTGAAACTAAGATTGACACCATGTAGGATGTAATGAGTGGGAAGACGACTGGAGTGTTCAGCTTATAAAAGAGAGGTCTGCCTTCACAATAGCACTAGAAGTTGTTACAGTCATCTGTTACTGCATTTGAAGAAGAATATGATAAACAGCGTCTCTGGAAAAAATCCCCAAATGATGTAAATGCTTACCTTTTAAAATTATGGTTTGTATTTATGGATCCCCACATTCACCAAATTGCTTTTTCAGGACAGTGCTGTGCTAATGATATTTCTCTTAAGAAGTTAATTGACAAAGAACAGAGGAAAAAGAGATAGTAATGGCCATTGAATGGCCAGTCGCTTGAGACTGTGCTCACAGTACTAAGTAAAAAACAGTGAAGTAGTGAGCTCATTTCCACACTGGTTAGATAGCCAGCCTTGTACAGCTTTACCAGATCCATGCCACATAGTACTTGCTTTTGTATTTTAGCCAAATTCTTAAGGCCATGAGAATTTAATTTACAGGTCTGGGGGTTTGTGGGAGGTTATTTTCCAGATTAAAATTCCCCAGTTCAAATGCCTAACTAATGTAAAAACTATGCTGCAGCTTCCTAGAATAGCAATTTATATTAGGAAACTTAGAGGATCAGGTATTGGAAGTTTTGAGGTGTGACGTGGATTTGTGATATGCAACTGAATGATTAGTCTGTGCAGATGATGTTGGAGGACTGTGTAGAATATATGGAGGGAAAGTTGGTAGAAATCTGTTAGATTTTTATCTACGTAGACTTTTGGGATCAGTTCATGAAGCAAACTGTCTCCAAAAGCCTAAGCAGGCTTTGTCTTGAAGAGAGATACTTGGAGCAGTTTAAAGCATACCTCGGGAAAGAATTACCAGTTATGCAGGTGTAGATGATCAGAGGTCTAGTGCTTAAGCAACCTGCCTCTTTTATTTATTAGGACAGATGGAACTGTAGATACCAGGAGTCAAGATAGTGTTCTTTCCCCATTGTGCAAAGATTAAATTAGAACTGATTCATAGGCTAACAATGATAATGCACAATACTAAAAAAAGTCACATCATGACTCAAAGGCAGAGTTCTGTGTTCTCACACTTCTTTCCCACTCTCTTTTTCAGGTAGAGAAGTATGCCAGTATGTATCATATCAGGCTTATATTTAGAGCGACTCCTATGTATTGGGGAGCTCTATACCATTTATGGTCAGTTTTCTAGTTGACCATTCTCTATCCACATGTAAAGAGTGTGAATCGATGGTTTTACAGAAGCCCCTTGCTTCTAATCTTGATAGAAGTTATAGAGGCAGCAAATGTAGGCAGCATGAATGCTGAACAGCCTCATAATTCCTGGTGTAGGCACAAAGCCAGGATCACAATCTGGCTCTTCAAGACTTGACACATTCACAGAACACTGTAATACAGTATTGTTTATTTATAGAAATTTGGACATGTTTGAACTTTCCTACTTTTATATCAGAGGATAAAATCTGAAGATATCTTCTATAATCTGTAAGATGTGGTGTATCTTTCTGCAAACTCTGATAGTAATTAGAGAGTACAAATGACTCTAGACCTTTCAGATTCCTTTGCTATAATACTGTCATTTTTTCCTATGTATTTTTCTGGTTCTCAGCACTAAAGGAAACTCATTTGGTTATTATCTCAGGATTTTTTTCTATTTCTTTTTATTATACAGAACCAATATGTCCCTAAATTTAAATATAACATGGCAAGCGGGGTAAAATCAGACAGAGGCTATAGTAAAAAAAACCCTATTAGAATAGCATTTGTGCTCGTTTTGGTGTGAAATTAGTCCTTGGGAATTCAAGGATGAATTTCCCATACATAACAGGTATTTAATAGGAACATTTTCCTGAAACTTTTTAGAATCTTAAAACATGGTGTACCCCAAGTTGTGGGAGTAATTACTGCACATTATGTAAGATTGGATTGTGATGTTTTAGTGTTGCACAGGACTTTAAAAGCTATATTTTGCACATGAACATTGGTTTTTAAAATATGGAGAAATAGCCATTTGAAAAGATTCTGAAGAAAACCTGCATGCATGTGCATCCTGGAAAAGTTTGTAGGCAGTGTGTACTGTTTCTACTTGTTAACAAGAATCAAATATATTTATAAAACAAGCTTGCTATTGTTCATTACTGAAATAAACATGCTGGGTTAAGAAACATGGTTCTATATCCTGTATCTGTCTTGTTTGACTTAAGATTACATTCGACAAGATGTTCAGGCAGTGGGACAAGCAGACAACAGAGAGAAGAAGGACATGAGGTGAGACTGACTGTCCTTTTGTCACCATTCTCAAGAGGAGGCATTGTAATGTTTAGTGGAATCACAGCAGAAAGGACAATTCTACCTGCAAGGCACCAGCTAGCAATTAATATTTGCAATACCACAGTATAACTTTAATGGGGATAAGTGACTTTGAAACTTTCTCACCTTGCTGTTTTGAGTGCAGCAGCAGAAACAGGGTGCAGGGAAGGAATACTGCACATCTTTTACTGCCTAACCAGCAATTCAGGGAAAGGTGTTTCAGTGCTTATTTATCTCTGAAGAAAGGCTTTTGTGCAAAAAAAACTTTTTTTCTTTGCCAACTTTATCAGTTTGTCTAACGAACAAAATTACTTTTCTCCATTATTTTTGCCCTCTTGTTCCTCTACTTTTCGATTCTAGAGAGACCAGAGAAAGAAAGGGGAGAAAGGTTATCTCTTTTATTTGCTTTTCTTTATTCATGCAGGTAAGTGGCACATAACCTCAGTTTATTACAAGTGTTCTCAGTTATTTCCATAAATCCTTCTGAAGTATGAAAGATATATTTATACCTTTTTATACTAACAGATGTTAACAAAGAGATGTAATGTCTAAATTCTAATGTGACCACTCACAGAAAAATCACACCCTTAAATTCAAGCCATTTCACTTTATTGTGTGCCTATGCAGGAAACAAGGGAACATATGAAACCATTTTTCTCTAAGTAGACTACTTATCTCACTCACTTATCTAAGAGCAGGCAGACACAGAAAGATATCCTTATTAGCACAGAGCAAAACAAACTGTAAAGCAGAAGTTAGGAAAAAGCTAACTAAATGATCCCATTTCTCCTTTAGAGTGGTGCTGTGTACCCACAAGTTGGATTTTAAACTTGTGGTTTAATCCTAGATTTATTACAAAACACTGTAACTTATAGACTGCATCCAAAGCAATCTCCTAAGAAGCTACTATATTGACTTTTGGACATCTTTACATATTGGGGGATGAGGACATTTGTCAGGTATTTGCTAAAAAGTAATGAAGATTCATGCCTTAGCTGAGAATGGTCTAGATTCCATAATTATTAATTTTTGGACATTTTAGTATTTGGGAATTTTTAAACAGGTGAATAATTTTTGCAAAGGAAGAATACTATCGATCATCAGCTGGATAAGGTCCATCAAAACACACTGTCAACCCTGCATTGATTTTAACAGAGTTTATGCTTAAGGAATATTAGGATATGCATGCACTTGGTGACTTTCGAGAATGTGTCCATTTATCAGTGCAGTAACCCCTCAGAAACACTCAAAAGTGGTGTAAAGTTGTGGTAATTTTAAAATTATTCCTCAGGTATATATTGAATAAGACTGCTATTTGATAGATATAATGTATGTTTTATACCTTTAAATTTTTGTCATTCATTCTGTTGCCTAACTCAATGAAATATAAAGGATTGAGGACTATGTCCCATAAGACAATTTTCCATTGTCTTATGCATT
The DNA here is from genome assembly GCF_003984885.1 of Neopelma chrysocephalum. Taxonomy (NCBI): domain Eukaryota; kingdom Metazoa; phylum Chordata; class Aves; order Passeriformes; family Pipridae; genus Neopelma; species Neopelma chrysocephalum. The sequence continues at coordinate 11,705,418 of NW_020897731.1, read as the reverse complement.
AGTGATATTTTTTAATCAAACGAAGATGAAAGAATTAGAAAAATTTGGTCACAGTACAGTCATAAACTGACGAAAAAGTAGCTACCCAAAATGCATTTAAATAAGCATAAAATCCTTCTCCTTTTTTCCTAGGGTTGCATTATTCCTTCTTTCATTCTGTCTTTGTGTGCCTAACTTTTCACTGCATGGTATGATTTAGATATACTTGATCTGAAAGATAATCTAATCTCGTGCTTCAAATTACTTCCTTGGTTCTAAAAATATTTTTGAAACAAATCAGTGAATTTCTGAATGATGTTGGTTCTGCTGAAATCTCATGAAGGAGACCTGAAGTCCTACCTAATTTCTAAACAGCTGTTCCACACATCTGTATCCTTTTATAGCCCTGCCAAATTCAATAGGCATCTAAAGGATTAGTTAACATCTTGACTGCTTTCACACATTTTAGAATATTTATTTTGGGGATATAATTATCTATTTCATACTTATGTCTCTACTTGAGTAGGTTACAGCAAAGCAAGCACACAGATCTACAAGGGCATTCTGAAAACAGCCATACTTCTGATCTTTTAGCTTGTAGTGCCATTCAGCTACTCAAAATCACTGGCTGCTTGTAGCAATTGTCAGAGAAATCTGAAAGTTTCTTTTTTACATTTTAATCATCTTGAGACAGAAAAAAATTACTGTCTTCTAAGTTCTGGAGAGCCGTGTTTGTGTTTCTACTGAACTGTAAAGAAACATGGTATTGAAAGAAATAGAGGCAATTTGACTCTTAGCAAATAGTTCCTTTTTTTCTCCCCCTCATTGGTGACCTAATATAATACAAATATGTATTAGAATTGATAGTATACAGGATTCATTTTTTTCATTTTTAATCCTTTGCAGTCAAGAATCCAGCTCCCTCTTTAAGTGTCAGGTTTCTTGCTGTTTCAGCCTTTTCAGTATTCTCTTAAGACACAAGTTTAATTCTTTGCAATTGAATCAGACAAAGAACCCACCTCTCCAAATTCCTAGGAAGGTGCTCTAAAAATAAAGTATTAAGCAAAAGGTAAAAAAGAACAGCTACATCTCCTTTGAAAGATCCACCATTACCTATCCATCTTAGAAGAAGCTGAGACAGATTAGATCCTGAGCAGAAAGAATTGCATAATGGAAAAAAACTCCAAAACACTGAGGATTTCTGAACTTAATATGGGTGTGATAGGAATTTTCAGCAATGCAACCCCTCCTTTATTGATGAACTAGGGATTATAAGCCCTGTTTTTCTGAGAACTGAATTTTTTCTCACCTCTCCCACAGACACAGCCACCAAAATTTAGATGTGTCAGTTTAAAACAGAAATCCTAATCTCCAGCCTCTTTTTAAATTTTCTTTGTTCTTACTTTATTTCCTTTAGAATGTAATTTAAGCTTGAACTTTGAGAACAATGATAGTTTCAACTTTCATTGCCACAGGATAAAGCCTTTAATGATAGCATAACAATTAATTTCTTAATTTTCTTTAAAATGGCAGGAAATATTTCAGCATTTTGCAAGTATTCTGCAATACCAGACACTTTTCTGATGTTAATATGCTTTTCTTAAGACAAAGAGTAGTAAGTGCAGCTGTCTTTCATGTGAAAATCAAAACCAGTTCTTATCTAGAAGAAGGAAAAAATAGCATTTTCTAAAACTTATCTGTATCCATACTTAAAATACCTCAAAGATTAGTGAAAAACACTTAGCCTTTTAAAAAAAATAACATATGCTATTTAAGTGCATTTTAATAGACAAAAGTACCATTGACTAGGTCAAATGTTGGTAAAAGCTCCATGAAATTCAAATAATTTTTTTCCCTCAGCAGTGACTATTTCAGTACTAATCTGTAGAGTGCAAAGGAAAATTGCTCCAACATTTCTCGTTATCAGTTCTCCATGGAATGGGAAAAAAAGGATGTAATTTTTGCCATTATTTGCTTTTTAGCATAAGGGAAAAAAATCATGGTCTCAGTTAAAGCTGAAGTCTGGGCTTTCCTTCTCTGTTTTATATCCTCTAGTGAGTTTTTGCTATTATGCTTCATGTGTAAGTGTAAAGGAACATCTTATATTCAGGTTCACCACCTACACGGATGGTATACATACATGGAACAATTTCATAGGGAATTGACTTTATTTTTTCCTTTGTTTTTCTTCTTTAAATATTAATAAGTTCATCTTTTATAAATAGAGTACAAACTCCTCTCTAAGTATTGAAAAGGATTACATTTACTGTCTAAAGATATAGACTTTCAAAATAAGTATGTCCCTTGAACAAGTTATAGATGGTTGTTTTCTTCAAAGTAACTGGCTACCTTTTTTGTTTGTAATGAATAAACTGTACATTTGTCCTATTTTCTGCTTTCCAGCACGGACAACCCTGGGCAATTTCTTTCTTCCTTCAATTGTCTTAAAACTCGATGGGACCTTTATTTATGGCTTGAGTTTAGGAACTTGAATCATATGCTGACATGCTTATAGTGTGCTCACTGTTGCACTTTTTAAAAAGACAGAAGGAATTTGTTGTATTCAATAAGTTTTCAGCAGTCTTAGAAGATAGCACCTAGTTTATCTGATTCTGTGCATGAAAAGCTTTCCAAAAGAAGTGAATATTACTTGAGCAGTATTCTTCATAATCTTAAATCAAGAAATAATAGCACATTTCTTTACATATGGCAGAACAGACAATTGAATGGCACTGTCTGATTCTACTGTGATGTTATCATTTTTTAGGTCATTATCTTCAGCAAGAGCTTTGCTGTTTTATCAGCTGCAATTTAAAATACAGGTGCTTCTAATGTTCTTTCAAAGGCTTAGCTGATAATATCAAGTAAAGTGAATTTGGGGTTTAGTACAAATAATTCTTGTTACCTGAAAAATCATTCTTTAAGAGATGCAAATCAAAATGAGAGCTAGAAATGACGTTCACTATGAACCAAAGTTCAGTTTAATAGTCATGTTACTCCAGGATAAAACTGATATTTTTCTGTTAGCACCAATACAGTTTCACCGATGGTACCATTAATAACTATGAAAACATGACACTGACTAGAGAAGAAGAAAGATGTTAATTCAGGGAGCCACATTTTCTTTGAATGTGAAAAAACAAACAAAAGAGTGTTGTGCCTACAGTACAAAGCAAATGTGTGACTAATGTGTTTGGCAGCCCTTCATAGCCTTCACGGGAATATTTGGACCAGGTCAACTGTCCTATATTCATACTACCATCATTCAACAGGGCAGCTCTTATTCTTGTCAGCTCCAAAAGATGTTTTACGATGTGGTACTGTCTGATTCTTTCTACTTCAAAAAGACAAACTATTTGCAGCATCGCTCATGCTTTGGGGTTAAATGATCATCTATGGGTGATTTCCACATTTCTATCTAAATGGAAGATATCAGACACCACTTCATTTGTTCTCCACCGAAGAAATATAACGTAGATTAGTTCATAAGTTTTTACCTTAAGATATCTCAGGTTCTATATTCTAAAACAAAGTTGCATGGCTTCAAGATTGAATATATTGAAAATAAAGAAAAAAAGCAGATATTTCCTTAGACTGCTGGAATTATACCTTTTGTCTTTGACGTGGCATTTCTTTAATTGTCCTAGGAAAATAATTTAAACTAATTGTTTTTAATTAGCTCTAAAACATGTGAAATGGAGTGGGCTGGGAGTGGGCAAGAGGATAGGAGAGGAAAAAATCAGGGAAGCTGACCCCAGCTGATCAAAGGAATATTACATGACATACGATGTTGTGCTCAGCAATAAAACTAGCGCATGGGAGAGTAGTTTTTTGAAGATAGCTACTGCCTGGAGACTGTTGAGGCATAGAGCTGATGAGAGGTGGTAAGTGCCTGACTTTACACCACTTGTTTGTTTGGCTTTCTTTTTTTCACTTATTAAATTCACTTATCATGATCCATGAGGTTTTTGTCATTTTTTCCCCCTTCTGATTCTCTCCCCTATCCTGCTGGGATTGAAGAGTGAGTGGGCAACTGGGTGTGGGCTTTGCCAGGGTCAACCCAGTGTGAATTCTCAGTCAGTTCATGTCTCCACTTCCAATAATAATTCTGTAAGACTTTGTAGGAAACTAATGTCTTCTCCAGGCCAAATCCCTCACATATTTGAATCAAATAATTTATTTTTATCAGTGATATGGATGGTACAGGAGAAGCAGATTCTCATCTTTTAATTCAAGTACTGGGGCTTAATCCAGAGCAGCTGAGAGCAGGAAAAATCCCTCTATTCTCTCCCACTTCTGAGCTGGATGTTCATTTCCTGCATATTTTGGTGTACACACAGTCTGATCACACTTGGGGCTCTGATAAGAGCATATTTATTGAGGAGAAAAATAGTCAGAAACTTATTAGGTAAACATTATCAAGTACTCAGCAGTGTGAACAGGGATTCTTTCATGCTTACGACTTTTCCAGACTTGGCAGAATTTGTTTTCAGATCTACATCTTTGCCTAAAGCCCCATTCCTCCTGCCAAATTTCAAGACCCTGTTCCAAAACATGCAGGTGCTAGAACATTTTAAAGAAAAGGTGTCAAGAGTATTTTAACACTAGCAAAACAATATACAGAATCACAGAGCTGCAGAATGGGTAAGAGTGGAAGGAACCACAGGGTCCCTCTGGGTCATCTGGTCCAATCTCTCTGCTCAGGCAGAGTCATCCTAGAGAACATTGCACACCATCATGTCCAGATAGTTCTTGAATATCTCCAGTGAGGAAGACTCCACAACCTCTCTGGGCAATCTGTTCCAGTTCTCAGTCACACAGTAAAGACATTTTTCCTAATCATCAGGTGAAACTTCTTGTGCATCAGTTTCTGCCCGTTGCCTCTTATCCTATTGCTTGGCACCACCAAGAAGAGCCTGGCTCCATCCTCTTGACACCCTCCCTTCAGATACTGATAGACATTGATGAGGTCCCCTCTCAGTCATTTCTTCTTGAGACTGAACAGACCCAACTCTCTCAGCCTGTCCTCAAAATCAACCTTGTAGCCTTCTGCTGGACCCCCTCCAGGAGCACCGTGACTCCGTTGGACTGAGGAGCCCAGAACTGGACACAACACTTCAGATACGACCTCACCAGGTCTGAGTAAAGGGACAGGATCACCTCCCTCAAACTGATGGCAGTGCTCTTCCTAATGCACCTCAGGATACCATTGGCCTTTTTGGTCACAAGGGCACTGCTGGCTCATGGACAGCTTGTCGTCCACCAGGACCCCCAGGTCCTTCTCCCTGGAGCTGCTTTCCAGCAAGTTGGCCCCCAGCCTGTCCTGGTGCATGGGGTTATTCTTCCCCGACCCTGCATTTGCCTTTGTTAAATTTCAGATGTTTCATTTCTACCCATCTCTCCAACCTGTCGAGGTCCTTCTGATGGGCTGCACAGCACTCTGGGGTATCAGCCACTCCTCCAGCTTTGTGTCACCAGCAAACTTTCTGAGGAGGCATCTGCCCCTTTGTCCAAGTCCTTATGAATAAGTTAAACAGTACTGGGCCAAGTATTGAACCTTGGGGGACACCACTCATCACAGGCCTCAAATCAGACCCAGAGTCACTGACTATGACCCTCTGGGATTTTCTGTTCATCCAGTTCTAAATCCACCTCACTGTCCACTTATCCAGTCCACACTTCCTGAGTTTGCCTATTCGGATATTGTGAGAAAGCCTTGATGAAGTCGAAGTAGACAACATCCACTGCTCTCCTCTCATCCATCCAGGTAGTTTCTTCATTGCAGAAGGCAATCAGGTTGGCCAAGCATGATTTACCTTTAGTGAATCCATGCTGACTACTCCTGATCATCTTCTTGTCATCCATGTGGATAGAGGTGGCCTCCAGAATGAGGTGCTCCATCATCTTCCACGGATTGACGTGAGTCTGACTGGCTGGTAGTTCCCTGGGCCCTCCTTCTTGCCCTTTTTGAAGACTGGGGTGACATTTGCTTTCTTCCAGTCCTCGGGCACCTCTCCTTTTCTCCACGACCTTTCAAAGATGATCGTGAGGGGCCTAACTGTGATGTCTGCCAGCTCTTAGCATTTGTGGATGCAATCATCAGGGCCCATGGATTTGTGGATGTCAAGTTTGCCTAGGTATTCTTTAACCCAATCCTCTTTGACCAAGGGAAACTCTTTCTTCCAACAGTCCTTTACGCTGGTCTCTTGGGTCAGAGATTCCTTAGGGCTGTTCTTGTCAGTGAAAGCTGATGCAAAAGAAGACGTTCCGTAACTCTGCCTTCTCGGTTGCCAGGTTCCCCCTCCACTTAGTGTTAACCCCACCTCATCTTTGGTTTTCTTTTTCTTATTGATGTATTTGAAAAAGCCCTTCTTGTTGTTCTTGACATCTTTGGTCAGGTGGGAGTTGGTCTCTTCTCCTAGGCAGCTATCAATAAGACAAGAGGAAATGGTCTTAAGCTCTGCCAGGGGAGGTTTAGGTTGGATATTAGGAAGAAATTCTTCACAGAGAGGGTAATCAGGCATTGGAATGGGCTGCCCAGAGAAGTGGTGGATTCTCCATCCCTGGAGGTTTTTAAGATGAGACTGGATGTGGCACTTGGTGCCATGGTCTAGTAACCATGGTGGTAGTGGATCAAGGGTTGGACTTGATGATCTCAGAGGTCCCTTCCAACCCAGCTGATTCTATTTTATGATTCTATTCTGTTCTAATTCCAGATGGTCTTTGGCCTTCCTTGTCTACTTTTTGCTTACTCTGACAGCTTCTCTATATTCATTCCAAGTGGCCTAACCATGCTTCCATTTCCTGTGTATTTCCTGCTTACTCTTCAGTAATGACAGGAGTTTCTTGTTCATCCATTCAGGTCTCTTGCCCTCTTTTGAAGGAGATTCACTTTCCACCTTGATTAGAAACCTGTTTCCACTCCCTCTGTCTCTAAGGTCCCCTCCTTTTACCTGGTGGTGAGAGGGTAAGGGGTCGATCCATTCCTTCTTGTGAAGTGGATGGCAGGTGTGTTTGTCTAAGGTGTGATAGAATGTGACTCCACCAGTCAATATCTTCCTCAGAGTCCCTAATACTACTTAGCCTTTCCACTTCAGCTCCGTCACTATGCTGAGCAGATTGCTGACCTGATCTCATCTCATCTCACACAGCTGTTCACTCTGCTGCCCTCATAGAGCACTGCCAGACTGGCATTCCCTGCAGCCTGACACCTGGCTCCCTGCATGCTGTTGCGGGTGCTCCTTCTGGGTCTCCACATCTTTGTGGTGCACACAGAGGAAGCAACTTTTGTCCAAGTGGACACCATACCTGAGCTCTCTCAGTGAGGGCAATGACCACCAACTGAGCTAATTGCTCAAGCTGTTAGTCATTATTTAAAAAAAAAAATAAAATGAACTGGCCTCACTTTATTTCAAAAGAAAATTGTGGATCAAAATGTAGTCATTTAACAGTCTAATAAGTGTCATAAAATATCTTAAGCCAGGAAGTACCTAAAAACATGAATGCTGGATAATGGTACCAATCCTGTCAGTTTTGAAAAGGACTTCTTATGAAATAATGTTGCAATAACTATATTCCAGAGACCCTTCTGAAGGCACTGAGCTTCACTAATTCAAGCCTAATAGGGAAGACTTATGCCTGACAATATGCATCTTTCATATTGAATTTAAATTTTTCTGCCTCACCTGCTCTTACAAGCTTAGATTATTATCTAATTTTCTATTATGTAAAAACCCCAAATTATTATTCAGTTCAAGAATCAAGGATATCCTCCTTGTCTGACAGGTGTTGCAGTATCAAAGATCATGCAGCTTCCTAACGCTGAGTACAAACATTCAACTATGGATGTTTTTCAATCTCCTCATACTTTTTATTGCACAGACAGGTAAACAGAAAGTATGGATTTTAAAATGTTCAACGTTGAATTAAGTTTGTTTCTCAGGAATAATGGATCTTAAGAGATAGATTCATGAAAAAGCTGTGAGACAGCAATGCTAAATTTTGCTGTCTAATACACAGATACATGGTTTAAAGGATTAATTTACTATGATTCTTTAAATGCTACTATCTTATTAGTACAAATAACAGTCACAGAATATTTCCAACATAACATGGTATTATATCAGGGATAGAAAAAGTAATTTCTACAAATACATAATAAACTTGAGTTTTAATCTTGCAAGGAGAGCCACTAGTGTGGATCCATATTCCCATTAAAAAATCAATAAAAAACCCTGCTGAAAAGTGTGAAAAATTGTTGTTACATCTATTTATTATTTCAACACAGTACAAACATCTCCTTCGTAGTCTCATTACATAGTGATTAAAGGATGAAAATAGAATTTCATTTGCAAGGTATTAGTTTACAATGAGTTTTTTGTAGTTGTCAGGGCAAAACTATAATTACATAGAAATTAATTTTTCTCTTCAGGATATTAAGTGACAATGTATGCATCCGGATGGAAATGATGGGAATAAGTTCTAAAACCAATGCTCTGAACAACAAGCAGCTGCAATTCAATATATGTAAAAAAAAATGAAATCAGGCCGAATAGTGTAAACTTCAGCGAAAAAATTATCTCTTGAGATGCAATCTTCTTGCAAAGCTCTTGAATGATTAATGGAAATGGTATTTCACTTGTGGTTGTTTTTTGAATTGGGTCAAGAACACATATGTTTATAACACACACAGAAATAATGTTAAATTTTAAAGAAATTCACAAGAGCCAGACATTTTTAGGATTAAAAGTTTGTCTATGTCCACAGTACATTCCCCTTGTGCCTTCATAATTGCAATGTTGTTAAGGCTTGAAATCAGTGCTTTTATGTTACAAGTTAAAGATTAATTGGAAGTCTTATCTTTGAATTTTCTGTCTTGGGTTAAAGGCAAATCATTAAAACAACATTAATGTATTTCCTTTTCCTATATTAATTTCCTTTCATTAATGGTAATAAGAGAAAGGAAATTTCAGGAAAGGAAAGGGCAAGGGCAAGGGCAAGGGCAAGGGAAAGGGAAAGGGAAAGGGAAAGGGAAAGGGAAAGGGAAAGGGAAAGGAAACTTCAGGAAATTTCAGGAAAGGAAAGGAAGAGAAGGGAGGGGAAGGGAAGGGACTCAGAGGGAGAACTCTAAAATAAATGTATCCTGTATGCATTCATGGAAGGTGTATATTTATTTTGTCATTCAGAAGAATTTGACTTTAGAGTTTGCAAAAATGCAGTACTATTGGAATTTGGATAGGAAAAGTTACTCTCTCATTACACAAGTAAATAGTCCAGGGTTTAGTCACATTGATTTTAACAACACACAGACAACTGTTTTGCCTATGTTTGAACTCCGCAGAATCTTCTAATCTTTATTTCACTCTTGCTTTACTAGTACCCATTATTACTGGTCCATTGCAATGGCAATTTTTGTCAACTAAAGGGAAAAAAATAAGGCTGTAGCAGAATATAATCTTTTGAACTACTAAATATTGTGGTTAATTTACTTTTAACATTAAATACGTGTATTCTCTGCTTATATGCAGCAAAATATTACGGCATATTTTAAGTTATTTTTTTCAAGTCAGATAGCAACAAAATCTCCTAAAAGAAGAATGTACTTTATGAGTGAAATTGTTTGGATCTGTATCTTATCTTGTTGGCAAAGTGGTGTTTCATGTTTAGAGAACCTCAAATAATATTTATTTCTACTATTTAACTATTTTTATTTTGTTATATTTATCTATATGTATAATTCTCTTCTGGTTATATTGAATTGTCACTGTTTAATTACAGTTGAGATTAATGAATTAATTAATGTTGTATTACTCTTTCTTGAGAAAAACTTTGAATAAAATAGAATAAATTACATAATATTTTAGCTCAGGAAGGTTGCTTTGAGTTCTTAATTGGAACAGCAATTAGCACATACTTGTTGATATAAATAATATTTTATAATACCATCATTTATTTTTCCTATGGCATTTCACACATAATCTAGAAAATCTGGAAACATATAAAGCACTATAAGAATTGACTGAAGAGTAGATTGGCAATCATTTGCCATTGTATGGCAATGTACAAAAGCCACTGTAACAGATATGGAAAGCTGATTTGATGACTTAATCACTTTATAGCAGTTAAAAATACAGCCCAAACCAAGAGGTGCACTGAGGTAACAGTTCTATCCTGCAGAATGGGACATGGGGGAGTTGTCAGTGACTATAGTCTATCAGTCAGATGGATGGAAGATACAGCTGAGAAACACAGCAGGAAAATGGGTCTCAGAGCAGACAAAAATGGAGACAGGGTTAACTGCCTTCATCTAAATGTGAAGGAAATGCCAAGCATAGCCAGGAGAGTATGCATATATTTGAGTTTTTTTGCCCTTGTCAGTGAATACCCCTTCTGCATGCAAATAAATCACATTTTGCTTTCAGTGGAGCAAGTGGAGGCCCAGTCCTTTGAAAAGGATGCTTTCACAAAAATCTAAATGAAGTTTTGGATAGCTTAGTCTGAGATCATGACAAAAGATAAACTTCCAGTTTATCTCTTCGTGAACTTATTAGAATGACTTGATGAAAAACAGAAGATGGTTGCTCTTTTGGCATATGCAAACCAAAGGTCATCCATCTTTGGTCAAGGAAATGTGTCTAGCCTTCTGTATTGGGCACCTTCTATCAGATCAAGATCAATTTTTGCAACTGCTTGCTGCAGAGGAAGAGAACACCCTTTAGACTTCACAGATGAACACCCAAGCTATTTTCTGACTACAGACACTGTTTTTGTCCCAGCTTTTCAGAACTTCCCAAAATACAAGTTTTCAAGAAAGTTTTCTGTAGATTGAAGGGGTACAAGAGAAAGGCAGAAAATACAAGATTTAAGAGAAGGGAAATGAAGATCCTTTTCAGCTGGCAGTGGCCTAAACATTGGAAAGCTCAATGCCTAGGCTGTGAATTAATCAAGTATAAAACTCTTCATAATTAGTCAACAGATGAGACCATGTATACAAAAAATAATGAGAAAATATTTTTTATTACAGGAATAGGGACCAGAGACATCAAGGTCCCCTTGCCACTTCTGCAAGCAGCCGTGAAAGAGATATTTTAATCATTGTGCAATATTTTAAATGCATCTTAAAAGTAATCAAATCTGATTAGCCCTGAAATAAAATTAAAAGTTCCTAAATAAGAACTCCCACTGTAGGTCTTTCTCACAGATCATTTTCTCCTATTCTGAAGTATGCTCCCCATAAATCCTGTGAAACCAATGAGATTTATGAGTGTTAAACACCCTTAAAATTAGGCTACTTAAATTTTTACATTCCTATAAGCCTTCTTTTTTCCACCTGTGTATTTCAAGATTGGCCTAAAAATCACGTTGACTAATACTTTTTAACCCCTTCTTTTTTTGTCCTTTCAAAATTTACATTTGTAATATTAAATGTCAGCTTCAGAAAGCATTGGATCCATGTCCAATGCATTTTATATTTTGCATTTAGTATTATCTTGATTCTTAGAAGTTTCTTTCAATGTGAACCTCCAACTGATTCATAACCAACAAAGGAGTATTAAAAACCCCCTACAGTATCAAAATTATCAGCTTGCTTGACACTAGGTGGCAGACAAGGCAACCAGGAAGATCCTTGAGCAAACTATCCCTACCTGCATGTTCTGGTGTAGTTCCTTCCAGAGTAATACCTCTTGACAGATAGGCAACAAAATCTAGGAGTTAATACTGCAAACATGCTACTTGCAGCAGACTTCCTGCACACGCTATTCATTGATTATACTTTTTATTGTTCATGCTTGTTTTTTTAAGAATAAATGACACCTTGAAAATCCATTGTCTGTGAAGCCATGAAAAAGTACACATTGATTTAAAAAATGATGTTATGTTAGCAATTTAATCACGACTATATATGTAAATACACATAAAAGAACATATATTTCATAATATATGAGGAACAAAGCCCAGCTAAAACTTCTTGATATACAAATACACTTATATACCTATATATATCCTATATATATCACAGAATCACAGAATCACAGACTCACAGAATACGCCAAGTTGGAAGGGATCATGGAGTCCAACTCCTGGTCCTGTACAGGACACTCCCCAAGAGTCACACCACATGTCCGAGAGTATTGTCCAAATGCCTCGACCTCCATCAGTCTGTGTCATATCTATGTGTCGTAGCTGTGTCATATGTGTCATATCTATCTGCCTAGAGTCTATTGGTAAATATTCAAGGATCTGCTCTCCCAAGTTCAGAAGTGATGAATCCCAACAAAGAGAATGTAAGGCAAAAACACCAGGAGGCCTGTGTGGATGAATAAGGAGATCTGGACAAACTCAAACACAAAAAGGAAGACTACAGAGGGTGGAAGCAATGACAGGTAGCTTTGGATTAGAATATGAAAGCTAAAGCCCTGGTGGAATTAAATCTGCCCATGCACATCAAGGGCAACAAGAAAAGCTTCTAAGCTTCTATAGGTATGTTGGTGATAAAAGGAAAATTAGGGAAAATGTGGGCCCTCTCTGGAAGGAAATGGGACACCTATTTACCCAGGAGATAGAGAAGACTAAGTTACACAATGACTTTTCTGCCTTTTTCCTTCACTGGTAAATGCTTCAGCCACACTGCCTGAGTCTCAGAAGATAAAGTCAGGGACTGGGAGAATGAAGAACTGTAGGACAAGACCAGGTTTGAGACTACATAAGGAACCTGAAGGTGCACAGGATCATGGGACTTCATAAGATGCATTTGCGGGTCCTGAGGGAGCTGGTGGATGAAATGGCTAAGCCAATATCCAACATATTTGTGAATTTGTGGCACTCCAGTGAAGTTCCCACAGACTGGAAAAGGGGAACTTAATCCCCAATTTTAAAAAGGGAAGAAAGGAAGACCCAGGGAATTACAGGCCAATCAGTCTCATCTCCCTGCCTGGAAAGATCATGGAGCAGATCATCCTGGAAAATATGCTAAGGCATAAGGAAAATAAGGAGGTATTGGTGACAGCCAATATGGCTTCACTAAGGGCAAATCGTGTCTGATAAATTTGGTGGTCTTCTATGACACTGTTAAGGCATTGCTGAATATAGCAAGAGCAACTGATGTCGCCTACCTGGAACTTGTGCAAAAGATTTAACACTGTCCCATACGACAACCTCGTCTCTAAACTGGAAAGACATGGATTTGATGGATGGACCATGTAGTGAATAAGGAATTGGCTGGATGGATGCACTCAAAGGTTTGATGTCCAAATAGAGGCCAGTGACAAGTGGTGTTCCTCAGGGATTGGTATTAGGGCTGGCACTGTTTAACATCTTTATTGTGACAGGGACAGTCAGACTGAGTGCACCCTCAGCCAGTTTGCCAACAACATCAAGGTGTGTGGTGCAGTCACAGAATCATGGAATAACAGGATCACAGAATATGCTGAGTTGGAAGGGACCCACAAGGATCATGTGTAGCAGTGAATCTGCCTTGTATGGGAAGCTGTGGTTTGAGTGTGTTTCAAAATGGCTTTTTGTGGTCCCTGTGCTGGCTTGTGCTTTCTTCTTCCCAAAATCCCCCATGGCCAGTTCTTATCTCTGTCTCAGGAATGTCCTGAGAAGATATCAAGAAGTCTTCTCATTGGACCTTTTAACCCCTTCCTGCGATTGGGTGTCCTGTAAGCCCCCTGACCCCGTAATTGGTCACTCTGTGAATCCTCCAAGACCTATATATGTAACTGCCTCATCAATAAACTCTCTCTCTCGCCTCCTCTCCATGTCCTGTGTGCTGTCTCTCCGGCTGCCATGGGACTGCGTGGGTGGGGGGAGGGGTGAGCACCTAACCCCTCCATGCGTCCAGGACCCTGAAGAAACCCCTGGAGCTGGAGTAACCCCTTCCCTATCCACCTCAAGCCTTTGGAAATGGAACCCCACAATGGGAGGAATGCACCCAGAATCATGGAGTCCAATCCTTTGCCCTGCACAGGACTATCCCCAAGAGTCGTACCATGTTCCTGAGAGTATCATTCAAATATTTCATGAACTCTGACAGGCTTGGTGCTGTGACCACTTCCCTGGGGAGCCTGTTCCAGCACCCAACCACCCTCTGGGTGAAGAACCTTTTACTAATATCCAACCTAAACCTCCCCTGACACAACTTCAGGCAATTCCCTCGGGTCCTATCACTGGTCACCACAGAGAAAAGATCAGTGTCTGCCCCTCCTCTTCCCCTCATGAGGAAGTTGTAGACTGCAATGAGATCTCCCCTCAGTCTCCTCTTCTCTAGGCTGACCAGACCAAGTGACCTCAGCTGCTCCTCCTACGGCTTCCCCTGAAGGCCCTTCACCATCTTCGTTGCCCTCCTTTGGACATTCTCTAACAGCTTAATATCCTTCTTATATTGAGGTGCCCAAAACTCACTACTTGTGCTCCTGATCCCTCTACCAATCATCCCAGTCTCTTTTGATTACCCTCAGACTTCTCTTTCTTATTTCATCAGTGCCAGCTTGAACAACCAATGGTGGATAGTAATCAGAGTGCCTTATTAAACTGGAGAGTTTTCCATTAATGTCCCTTAACCAAGCCCCTGGAAGACAGCAGATTTCCCTGTGAGTTGGGTCCAGTCTGCATATCGAGCCCTATGTTCCCTTTAGAAGGGAGTCTTCTATTACAAGTACCCTTCTTTTCCTTTTAACAGAGGAGGTCTTGATGCAGGGTAGAGGTGTTGTTTTAGGAGGTCCCATTACCCCAGAAGGACTTTCATCCACCTGATCAGTTGTCTGGCCTTCTAGTTCCAGAGCCCATACCTGTTGTAGAGGGTCTACCTGTCAAATTTTGAGGAGGAGTAACCTTGCTCCTGGTACATGCAGTGACCAGCTTCCAGCCTTCATCTTTAACAGACTTTTGAGTAATTTTTCTGCAGGGTTCTGAGTCCACCTGCTTCTCCACTACACTGGAGACTCGAGACTCCTGAGAGTCTTGAGAGAGTAATGTCTCTGAAAATAATGTCTATATCTTGCTTATTGTCTCAAATATTACACAGCCTGTTCTCTTCTTCCCGCAGCTCCTTCACCTGGGGACACAGTTCTTCAACCACAGTGCACCTTCTGCAAAAATGACTGTTTGTCTGCCCTTGCCTCATGAAGAGGCATCAGGCACTCCTGCCAACCTGTGACCTGGAGAGCCGCATCTGCCATCAGCAGGTCTGGCTGGCTGGAGGCCTCTGGCAAGGCTGGTACAGTGACTCCTGCAGCTACAGGGGTTGAGCTTTATGGGGTGTCAGCACCATAACTGAAGCTTAATCTAGTACACTAATAAGACTTGAGCTGAAAGAATCTCTTTGCTCTTACTTACCAGTTACTGAGTCTGTTTGCTGCCTCTATTGGCTGCTCCCGGATGATCAGAGAGGAGCCCTCCCTGCTTGTTCTGCCTCTGCGAACTGCTGTGCCACACCTTCACTGACATGTCACGCCCTCGCTGATTTGCCACGCCCCTGTTTGCCCATTCGTGTTCACCATCCTGTTCTTTGTCAACACACTGCAGGGAAGGGATGTCAACCAGAGGAATGTCAACAGGTTTAGGAGGTGGGCTTGTGCGCTCTTCATGAATTTCAACAAGGCCAAGTGTAAAGTCCTGCACCTGGACTAGGGCAATCCCACATACAAGTAGTGGGCTGGGTGAAGAATGGATCAAGAGCAGCCCTATGGAGGAAAACTTGGCAGTTTTGGTGGATGAGAAGCTCAACGTGACTTGGCAATATGCATTTGGATATATATTATATAGATATATATATTGAGAATATTTAGCTGAGCTATCTTTCATGTTTTCATTGAATGATTATATAACATTTTTTTCTCTATGGCAGTGAAAGTGTCTGTCTATCACTTCCTTTTTTATTCTTTGTCAAATTCTGAATAAATTGTTGAACATTGTGAAAGACCTGATATTACATGAAAATTATCTAGAAATTATGTAATTAGGTCCTAAGGAACAGAACAAGAACTTTGCTATAAGCTCAGAGAAATAATGAATTTGGTAATACAGGTAAAAGTTTAGCACAAACATTATTTTAGTGGACAAATTATCAATATTGATCAAATTAAAAGGAAAAAATCTAAAAGAAAATTAATTTGATCCTTCTAGATTGTTTTGGATTCTTTTTTTCACAAAAAGAAAGTTATTAGTCACAGGGCACTAAGTCTATAATTTGATTTCCAGTTCTTTAGAAACTGTGTTAGGTGATAAACTAGTAATGAGAAAACAAACAAATGAAACTGTCTAAAAGGCCTGATCCTTCAACAGATTTTTTTTTCTTTAATGAGAAAAAACCTATGGGGTGAAGCTCGAATTTTCTTAACCTCTTAGTTTTGAAGATAACTAAACACACACAATATTGAGTCCTTCTTTGCTGTCAGCAAAACAAGTTGAAATAGCAGCAATGATAATTGAATTTATATAAAAGATATCTATCAAAGTGATCTAGGACCTTTGCAAAAGGACACGTAAACAAACAGAGAACACTTTGTGTTTTTTATCAGACAGTTAAAACTGAAGATAGTTGGAAGTAATCTAAAAAATATAATTCCTTCAATTTTTCCTTCTAATTAACTGTTAAGTATCAGGAATACTGTGAATGACAGTTCATAGATAAAAACACTGTGAAGGCTAGATGAAACATAAGCCAAAGACAAATAGGAGGTTTTCTTGTTGTTTAGCATTATTAATTTCTGGACTGAACTCTTTACCAGAGACATCAATCAGGCAAATGCATTTATCCAATGAAGCTGGATGTATTTGTTTCATCCTGACATTCATTCATTTGAAAATAAATTGTATAAGGAAAAGGGTAAAAGCTTACAGTATACAGTCTTGAATACTGAGCTCCTGCTGTGCAGCTTACAGGATTCAATGCTTCTATGTGTGTCTATTTGTAAAACTAAATCCAGACACACAGGCAGCTCACGTTAATAGTACTGAATTAGTTATCTCCACACCCAGGACAACTTTTCTCAATTTCCTCCTTTATGCTGCATGTGCCAACAATGTCATTGTATGCCATAGGCTTGCTTTACAAACAGACTGTGCTCTTATGTTGCATTCGTTTTGGCTTCCAAGTGGAAGTGGTACTAATGGGTTTCTTAGGCACTTACTATAAAACCAATTTGTCTTGTTGGCAGTTTCAGATACTCAGGAATTCTATGTACTTGTCTTCACTTTGCAGATCATCTTTTTTTGGCACTTAGATATCACAGGAGGAACTTCCTGACTGGAGATAGCACTTACCGTATTACACGAGCTGTGCATTCTTTATGGCTCTAGGGCTACACATAGTGACAAGCATTTGGCTCTAGCAGGCAAAACAAAAAAAAGAATAAATTACATCAGCAGAAAAATTCAGGTCAATATAGTTTTGAGCTGCAAGAAATCTCTTGATTTTTACCACCCTGATGAGTTCTGTGGGTATAATATCTTGACTTTTTTTTTTCTGGTGGTTTAGTATTATATAAGACCACATTTCTTTTAATTATAAATAAATGAATGTTTGTTTCCTCTTATAGTTCAGCTTCTAGATCTGTCCTAAATGTATCATGTTTCCAATGAATAAAAACCTAAAAGGAAGGAATAACACTGATTTTTACAATCAGAGTTTTTAATACAAGTAATTCTAATTTGATAGCACATCTTTTGAAACCAACCTTTTTTTTTGTGATAATAGTTAATTAAGATTGTCTCAGCAAGGAAGTTAAGTACCGCCTTATACTGAATATACAGGTGAGTACTCTTTTTGAGATCCCTTGATTTTAGAGCATTGCTTAGTATTGTATCATGAGGAAAGCTAGATAAAAAGTCACAAAGTGATATGCAAGGCGTAGTAAAGCCTTCAACTTTTCCATGGACTATGCCCTTTTTGAGAAGATGAATGTCCAATAAAACAGAAAACAGAACTTGAAAAGTGAATGAGCGTGTTACAACACAACTCTCTCCCTTGAAGAGCATTCAGAAATTAGAGCTAGAGAATGCGTAAGATCAAGGGTGGGAGAAGAAAAACAATAATGTCCCAAGGGAATATGATGAGAGAATGCTGTATGTAAAATTCAAATGAAGAATAAACCAGTATGTATTAATAAAGGGTAAAATAACTTTGTACAAGATCAAATTAATCATTTGAATCAGAGGAAGAAATTTTCAATCATTTCTTTCATCTCCCTTTGTAAAGAAAACAATATACTATATGCTAGAGGTGGGAAATAATATCAGTAGCAGTAATAATATTAATGAAAAATAAATGTATGCTGTCATGATCCAAGTAGGATATTTAAGTAGCTGCAAAATGAAGCAGTACAGGAAAGTAACTGCAAACACTTTACAGTACAGAGATGAGGCTGAATATTTACGTCTGTAGTAGTATATGGGTGTTTTATGGTCTCTCTCCATTTACTAAGATTTTGCTCCTTGGTAAACATAGCCACTTGCTGGGAGAGGACTAGCAGATGAAACAGTCACTGACAAGTAATATCTTACAAGTTATTTTTTCTCTCCTCCTATGTACCAACACTGGTTAGTGTATGCTTAAGGCTGGCATATCCTTACAGTTGATATGTACTTAAAATGCTAAGCCACATATCATGGTGAAACTTCTTAAGCAATTGTAATATTTTAAAATTTAAATCAAGCTAGTTAATGAGTATACTGATATTTCAGTTTTCCAGAGACTCTTTGCTATGCCTTAGGAAGGTTTCTATTTTCATTCTGTTTATTCATTCCCTCAGTCCCTTAGAGAAATGTAGAATGGGTTGTCCATTCAGTAAAGTTGTGTGAACTCAGCTACTTTTTAAATCTATAAAAAAGTAGTAATTCAGAAATTCCCTTTCAAGGGGTATGCCATTTTCATGCCTAGGACATATGTCATAGCCCAAAAGACTTCCAGCCTCTGCTGATCCAGTTTCAAGAACCTGAAAGAAATAGGAAATTTGGAAACCCTGGAAACCCTCTAATCTATTAGTACATCGTATTACTGAATGATAACCACACTTCTCAAGGTTAATTCTGCTTTTCAGTATCCTTTTGCTTGACATTATAGTTAAGTGATATTTTGTGGGATGTTGTTACTTAGATATGGCAGCAGGTCTTTGTTTTCAGTACATATAATATGCATTTGACTACATAAATGACAAATCAACATCAGATGTACATAACAGAGACTTAAAAAGTAGAGCTTTATAGTTTAAACTGTGAATAAAGTGCAAATAAAAAATAGTTAATACTTTACAGTGAAGCTTGCAAGTACCATTATTTTTGTAGCTCTACTTCTGTTAGAGACTCAGTCGGGGAACTGCAAACATCACTCTTCAGTTGATTTAGGCAGAAAATTTGAATGAATAAATTTCATAAAAAAGAGAAAAGTAAAAAAGTAATGAAATTCAACAGATTATTAGAGATTATATAAGAGTTAGAATGCCTTATTATGGTGGTCTAACACCAGCCAGAAATTAAACTGCAAATAAGCTGCTCCCCTTCCCCCCACCTCTTCTGATAAGAGAGGGACAAAGGCAGAGACTATGGGTTGAGATAACAATTTACTGAAAACAAAAATGAATGGAATAAGAAAAAAAACACCATAACAGCACCAATATTAATAGCAAAAGTTCACAAAAAAGAGAAGGTACTTTACCCACAAAAAAGGTATTCACCACCTCAACTTAGTTCTGCATAGCTACCGGGACAAAGAAGGTGGCCATTCTGTGCACTGTACCACATGGTTTCCCCAGACAAGGACAAGATGGCAGGTGCTCCTCACTGCCAGGTCCCTTGTCCCCAAGCCTGAGACAACGGAAAACGATGGCGGACAAATCCCCAAAAAGTTAGATTGTCCACGTTGCAGCAGCCTCTCTGCTGCACTGAGGCTCAGGCTCCACAGGGGTTTTGACTTTGCTCCGCTGCTTTGGACACTGGACTCACTTCCACGTGGCTGCTGCTGGTGCTGCTGCTTTTGACTACTTTGCCCTGCTCCAGCCAGTTCTGCTTGGCTCCTTTTGGCTCAGTTCAGCTGGGCTTGAGGTCACCTCTGCTGATTGGTTCCACACAGTGCTTCCTGCACTGGCTACTGCTTTTTTTCAGCATCACGTCTTCACGCTGGATTGCCACTTTTCAGCGCTACATCTTGGAGCTGTGTCTCAGAGGAACGGGTAGGGGATAGGCAGCAGTGGTAGCAGAGGACAGGCTCCATGGGGCTGATGTCGACAGCCTTCCTTTGGAGAGTTGAAGACAAACTGGTGCACTTCCAGGGTGCATGCACCATTTCTTGCCCCTGAAACCACATCCCCCAGTGATGACGTGGGTGGTATAGAATAGCAACCTAACCACGCTCACATGTTCTGCCACCTCTCTGCAACTAGGACACTGATAAACACCTGTTTTTATATTTGCTGGTACTATGCCATGGTGGCTGCCAGCTCCTCCAAAAAGTAAACAGAGTCATTCTGGGTTTAGTGGCTGGATTTTGGTTTGAGGGTTTTTTTTTAATTTTGGTGGGGTTTTTTTTCACATTGCAACTACCATTACAAAATTATTTTCTAAGACTCATTAACAACTGTAACCTTCCTAGTAGAAATATTTTTTCCAATAATTCTGTTATGCCACTCCCAAATTTTCTAAGCATAAAGAATATTTTAAAACAAATTTTATTCATATTACTCATATCAACTATTCCTGTCAGCTCTGCTTCCGTGCATCTCCTGTATACTGGTGAATACATGAAATATTAAATGCCTAGATACATTTTGACTTAGTGTTTATATCTGTAAAGTGAAGATTTGAAGAAATTAGATGTCTTGGAAAAGATCACAGGCAAAATACTGACAGGCCAAGGAACAAAGTGTTCAGAAGGTACTTTGGTAAAGCAACAGATGTTATTAATGTGTGTTTGAATGACGTACGTGCTTTACTGCATTTGTCAATTAGTATTGTTGTTGTTTTACCAGCAGAACTCATATGTTATAGTAAATAACAAAGGATCACAAGTATTTGTTTTTAATTTCAGATGACTATAACATATAACCATGTCCTCCAAAAGGTTCTGACTCCTTATCAAAGGAAAGTATTCAGTGGTTTCTCAAGTGTTAGGCCCAAGCATAAGTGTTCTTATCTTAGATTAATTCTTTATTGACTTATAGAAATTGCTTTTTTATTGGTCTTTTTTTGAATAATTTATTATTTTTGTTTGTTATGTCTTTGTTAGAAGAATCCAATTCTCCTTTAACTTCCTCCTTCTCTGAAATCTCTCCATCTGTGTCTCCATATTAGTCTTGTGAAATAGAAAACATTTGCTACCCAGCTCTTCAGGTATCAGTCATTTTTTTTTTTCAGTTCCATAGCTTTAATCCAAATATTTTCTATTATTTTCTACTATTGTATTATTCTGTTCTAATCTATTCAGTTCACTCTACAGACAAAAACACACTGTGAAAATATGTGAAAAGAAAATGTAGCATCACATATCATTGAGTAGCTTTGCTCAATATATTGTGGGTTTTAAGTCAGTTGCAGTTGTAGGTCAAAATGTTTCAGTGAAAGTTATTGGAGCAAAATAATGAAGGAAATTTACAAAGTACATAATAAAAGTCATGAATATTAGCATATTTTTAGCTTTACTGCTGTTTGCCCTACAATAAAAATATTTTATAGAACAACCTAAAATATCTAAAAGTAATGAAACAGCACAAGAGGTCTCTAAATTGGCTCTGAATTTTCTTTTAATGTATTGAAGTTAGCCTGAAGATAGAACTTTGTTTATGTGATTTAATATTTATAAGGGTAAACTAACTCACTAAGTAGCACATATTTACATCTCTAAGTAATTGCTCCCAGTAATTAGTTAATTGCATTACTAGGGATTGCAAAGTGCTCATGAAAAATATTTTCAGTACATCCAGGGATTTACAAACTGAACCTGGACTTCATATAGACATAGTGTACCTATTATAAAATAATTATACATAATTTATATGCACTTATTCTTTGTGCAGAAAATCTTTCTGATATCAAGTAGCTAAAACTAATTGGTTACCAAGGCATCTCTGTAGATTTTTTTCTGCCTGCAAAGTGAGGAATAATGCAACAGTGTAGTTAAACTTATACTTTCATTTTAACATTATTAGAAATATTGTCATGTGAAAGTTTGATAAAATCTGAATGCCAGAAGAACATAAAAAATATATTTCTTCCATTGAGAAGATACAGAGAGAATCTGGTACCTCTTACATTTATTCTGGTGCTTGAACAACAGGACAAAGAGGTTAAAAATGAAAATATTTTCTAAATTTTCTGTTAATTCACAGAATTAGTTTGATATTATATTTAAAAGAACTGATTATAATTCGGTATAGGCAGCGGTTTGAAATGCTACTAAATGTCAGATTATTTTAATAGTGCTGTGACTTCTGTTTTGAACGTTTGTACCTCTACAACTTGTGAGTGATTATGACAATTCACTGACAAAAAGCAGGTCATCACAGCAGGTACACATAGTATATATGTCAGTACGAAGAAAATGATATTACGGTTTTTTCAGAAAGAAGGAGGATTTAAGTTTGTCCAAGATAATTTTTTCTAAGTAAGGCTCTGATACTGCATGTTCTGCTACAGTGCTAAATTTATACTTTTTACTGAAGACTGGGGAGTCAGGTGGTTTAGTAAGTATACAGATCCAGATTCTAATCATGTGTAGGGTTGGTTATACATATCTTCCAAATCCACACTGAAAAGCTCCAACAAGCTTCTTTCAGGGATTAAAGCAGCTTTCAGGATTACATATATCGCAACTGTTTGAGAAAGAATATTGTAACTATGAGCAAGATATGGAAAGAGTGACAAAAAACTTTTTTGAAAGCTGTATTAGAGTATTGTTTAAAATTCAGATAAATATTTACAAACAAAGATCTGCCTAGGGGAAATCAAACAGAAATTAAAGTAAGGAACCACTGCAATAAGAATATCATTCAACTAAAGTATATAATGCCTTGTATAAATAAAAAACCTCTGAAGCTCCCTTGGAAATAGAATGCAAACATGAAATGAAGGTACACATATCCCCCATAACCTTGTTTTTTAACAAAAATACAAAGATTTTATTTTTCTAAATTATACTGCCAGAAGAAGCGGACAGGAAAAGAAATCATAGAGGTCAGGTATAGTTTTGGTTTGTCTCACTTTGTCTTAAAATATGCTAGCTGTCACAATTTGCTGTCTGTGGAAATAAATAGCTGTTGCTGACATCATTCCACTCTCTCCATCCTATTCAACAGTGACATTTGATTCCTATTTGATTCTATTCTGGAAGGCTTCTCTATTTGACCTGGTAGATAGGTAATGTCAACCAAACAGTAGATAATGTTTTGCTTTCCTTGGAATTCTGGAGTATATTTATGGAATAACATACTTCTGTTAATGAAAATTACCTGGAGTATTATAACATCAGAGCTACAACTCTAAAGCAAATTCTAGTAACCATGAGTGTTCGAGTCCATTGATGAATACCATTTCAAGTAGCTGGCACTTGAAGCTATCTCTACACCTTGAGTGTAAAATATGAATTTGTTTTTGACATCTTGTGATGAAAATTATCAGTTGGAAAGAAAGAGACCTGGGTTCTTGTCCTGTTGTTCTGTTGTTCCCTCCTGTGTTTTTGTCTTCTTCATTAAACAGTTACTATGCAATGTTTTGAGCAGAGCATTACTCAATATATGGCCCACGTTTTATTCAATAGACATAGTGAAAACTTGCTCTGATTTGGTTTGTTAAGAAGCTTGATAATTTTAACATCATCTGTTATAGCAGGCATGACTTTATGGTATTTCACTGCCTCACAACATAGTATTGAATTTATTTTCAAAATGGGTTGGAGAGCTGAAGAGATGGAATTATGCTGATTTTGTGACTTGGACACTGAGGGGCATTATCTGATAAATCGAAGACTGGTTTGAGTACCAAGAAACTTATTTTTAGAGTACATAGACCTTCAGTTTGGGTACTTTTCCCAGTATCTTCAACTGCAGTTGCAGGCAGCCTGGAGTTCAGCTGTTAGCCATTCATGATATTAATTGTACTCCCAGAAAAGGAGGAATTCAAACCTGTTGCAAGAAAACAAGTTTGGTGTAAATGCTGTGATTCAATTGTTCTACTTTGTATCACAAAGTTTTTCATGTCTGGACTATGACAAACCCATGTAGAGGAGAATCTTGAGGGGAGTAGCTCTCCGTGTTTCTTTCCTTAAAATCAGCACATCAAAAGACATCAAAGGCTCCCAGTCTTTAAAGGTGGATTATTTAGAATATAAAAGTACATAAACTGAAACAAAGTAATCCTTTTTATAAAAACAAAATAAGATGTAGTCTGTTTCACGAATCAGAATTACCTGAAAAGATTCAAAACAATTCCCCCTTAGTCCCACCATATCCTTTCTTCTAGCTTTGCTTTGAATCAAATAAACTCCATGGGTTCTCTCTAGATCTTTAAGAAAATGTTTTCTTCCCAGGCTTGGCTTTTGTTTATACCTAAAGGTAAACCCTTTGTTTTCAAGAGAGTCTCAGTCTCCCTCATCCTGTAGGCCCATCCTCAGTGCCTGCTTACCTGCCTCACGATATTTTTCAAGCTGACCGGATGCTCAGCCTAAGAGAGCAGTCTTCCCTTTCCCATAAGCATTCCTTTTAACTAGGAAGGCAACAACCTGAGCAAGTAGCCTTTTTCCGTGTTGTTCAGCTATCCTCTATAGACAGAATATAGAATCATAGAATCACTAAGGCTGGAAAAGACGCCTAAGATCAACAAGCCCATTAAAGTGTATCATGAAGTGCTAATTTTTTGAACACTTTCAGGGATGGTGACTCCAGCACTTCCCCGAGGAGCCTATTCCAACGCATAACCAATCTTTCAGTGAATAAATTGTTCATAATTTTCAACCTCAACCTCCTCAACATGCAACGGCATACACATGCAATGAACTGCCACATAGTTCAGTTCATCGTACAACTGTAGAAATCACAGTCTTCCTAGTCTTAAAGTGAGCTTTCACCACCAAAACGTGAATAAAAATCTCTTTGGTTTTCATGGATAGTTTAAAGAATAGAGAGTCCCAGTTTGTCCCTTTATAATTTGGTCATTAATCTTTCTGCCTGCTACTAGTTCTCTCCTCTGCTCATCTCATTTCACTTATCCTCTTTATGCTTTCATCCTAGGCTCTCTGCACCATCACTTAGCTTCACACAAATACATGGACTTCTTGCCAGCCATCCCAATTTCTTTCGTTCTGCTTATTCTCAGATCTTTCCTTGTCATTTCTGTTTACTATCAAAAGTTCAATGTTTTTGGTTTCTGTCCACCCACTGACCTCTTGTCTTTCAGTTATTTATTCCCATGCACCTTCTCATGAAAAAGAAAAAGAAAGTGAACTCCCTGAATTTAGAACCAGTATGGCTGTCAGGAGTTCCAAGCAATAGCAGTTATCTGAGGAGAGATTTGGTTAACTCCACATTGCTTATTGGTAACAGTTTTGTAGTGATGAGCATGTGAAAGCTTTTCGGAGGCTTATACCTTGAGCAGATTTGAAGATTTTCATGGGATAACCACACATTTTTGACAGACTTTGCAAAAATCTGTTTTCCAAAATTTGTAGTATTGCAGATTTTTATACCAGGAAATAGTATTTTATTTTGCTTTGTTTTCTTTAGACACTTTATTGGAATAGCAGATCTGTTTGACTGAACATTTATGGCAGAAAAAAAGTGCAAATAAATCCATCCTGAATTGTTCACTTAGCATGGAAAATGTGAGTTCAGACTGTTGAACCTAAGAAAAGTTATAATCAACCGAAAATATGAACCACTGGCCAACCTTAATAATAGGTGGTACCAACAGTCCTGCTTAAAATCTTTATGATGTTTTTGTTGTCATAGAAACAACTGTTCCAACACAAATTCCCCTAAGACTTCATTCTTTGATAATAGAGTAATATACTACATTTAAATTTACTTCTGTATGGCTCAGTTTCTCAGGGTGAGAACACCAGTGCTTCAATTCTCACATCATCAATGTAAAATGTCATAACAAGATGTACGTTCTAGAGAGACATACTATGGAGTAAGATGTGATGTATGGAAAAGTTGTGAAATCTCAACATAGAGTGACTGTGAAATCTGTAATACATACATATACATACGTTACATTTTGGTGGCATAGCATGGTTTTACAAAATTAAAAAGAAATACAACTTCATGGGTATAGTTGCATTTCCTCCTACACTACTGTTCTGGTAAATTATACTGATTACCATTAGTTTGTGTGTAGAGACTGGTGCAGGCTGCAATCAGTTTATTTCCCTTATTTGTGTATCTATGCAAAGGAACATTATTTCTTCTGGCATTTGGAAAAAAACCTCCTCTGTTTGCCTTTGAGGACTTAGGTGTTCCTGACACTCCTTCGAACTCTTTGCACCAGAACTGTGGAAAAGGAAGGAAAATTTTCTTGATAGTTAAATAATCTATAGAAAAATGTGAAGGGTAATTGAAGCTAAGTTTAAGTAGAATAATACTTAAGACTTTTATTTAATTATTATTGCTTTGAAACCCTCTTTGTTTGCTTTATAAAACCGTCTCTTTTTACCTTTAAATATAAATTCATTCACTATCTAATCATAAATCAAGTCAATACAGCAGTGATACAATTCAGTTTTCTATTCAGCTCTAATGTTTAACATTCCTTACACCATGCTACTGACAGTAGAATATACCTTTATTTGCCAGCAAAGGAGAAATAAAACCAATAAAACCAATATACGTTGAATCCCATGGCTCCAAAAATTTACATTTTGTTTTCAGAAGCACTGCACATTGCTAGAACAGATCTGTTTTAACATAAGGTATTTGTTGCAACTTCTAGTTTTACTCATCTTCAGGAGGAAAAAAGAAAAGAATTCTCATCATATATTCAGTGATGCCTTCTTTAAATGTGTTCTAATTTGCTGGTATTTAAATTTCTGTTACTGAGAGTTACTGTGGCTATGAGACATACCTTGTTCTTTCTATAGCAAAGTTTGCTGCCATGTTTTTTAAATTATATAATTTTACATTTAAGTATCTTCAAGAAGTGGTTTCTGAACCCTTCTTCACTTTTCCTCATCAGGCTGCTAAGACCTTGTTCTAGGCCAAATATCCACTGGATTTCATAGGTTTCTGGCTTTGCCAAACTCAATTAAAAAAATAAAATTTAATGCACAGAAAAGGATCTTCTATCTGCATTACTCATTAATATTTCCATATTATTTTTACAGAAAGACAAAAAAAGTTCAGACTTAGACTTTTAATGGAATGTGCTCACCAGTTTGATAGCTATATGAATCTCTCTAAAAAATCTTGAGAGCTCATTGGAGCCCCACCCAATCTATGCTCAAAGCTGACTGTTCTAAAGATGTCATGAAGGAGTTCCTCAAAGAAACATACAGTTAAATTCCAAATGTCATTATTTATCATCTTGATGCTCATCAAAGGTGTCCAAAATGGCTGCCCTGCCAGTGAGTAGGCTGGGATTGAGCAAGAAGCTGAGAGGGGAAACAGCTGGCATGGCTGACCCCAGGTGACTAAAAGGACATTCCATACCATACGACATCAGACACAGGAATAAAAAACTGAGGAGAAAGTTTACAAGGGCTGCTGTTGTTTAAAGACTGGCTGGGCATTGATCGAGCAGTAGTGAAAAGTTATCTCAATTTTTTATCATTTGTGTTTTGTGGGGTTTTTTTTCTTTGCTGATATGTTTGATTTTGATTTTATTCATCTTTCTTTATCTCAACCCACGAGTTTTCTTACTTTTACCTTCCAATTCTCAGCCCCATCCCAGCATGGGGGAGTGAATGAGCAGCTGTGTGGGACTGAGCTGCCTACTGAGACTAACCCACAACAGTTTAATCAGGTCTGCATAAGACTGCACTGGCTAATATTTTCACTACAAGTGTGTCTGGAAGTCACTGTTAAGGTTTAGACCTCATTGGCTGGGTGGCAACAGAAGAACATGAGGGCGATAGGATTTTTGCAGGTATGCTTTGTATGTAGTACAGTTCTCAAATTTTACATTCCCATAATAGAATCACAGAATACTTGAGATTAGAAGGGAACTTTGAAGATCATTTTGTCCAACCCCCATACTCAGTTTGGACCACTAAAATCCAGTTGTTCTGGACATGTCCAGACAGCTTTTGAAAATCTCTAGAGATGGAAGACTCAAGAGCCTCTTTGGGCAATCTGTGCTGATGCTCAGTCACAGAATCAAATATGATAGGATATGTATCATATATGTGCTAGTTTTGTTTGGAATGGAGTTGCTTTTCTTCATGGTAGCTGTTATGGGGCTCTGCTTTGAATACATGCTGACAAAAATGTGATAACACAGAGATGTTTTCATTGTTGTTGAGCACCACTTACACAGAGCCAAGGCCTTTTCTGCTTCTTATCCTCCACTAGCAAGTAGGCTGGGGATGCGGAAGTTGGGAGGGGACACTGCCAAAACAGCTGACCCCAGCTTACTCAAGGGATATTACATACATATGACACTCAGCATATAAAGCTGGGAAAGAAGGAGTAAGGGAGGGACGTTTGAAATGACAATATTTGTTTTCCCAAGTCACTGTTACATGTGATGGAGACCTGCTTTCCTGGAGATGGTTGAAAACCTCCTGCCCATGGGAAGGTGTGAATGAATTCCTTGTTTTGCTTCATCTATTAAATTGTCAACTGACAAATTTTCTCACTTTTATACTTCCAATTCCCTCCCCCCTCCCACCAGGAGGGGGAGAGAGAGTGAGTGGCTGTGTGATGCTTAGATGCCAGCTGGGGTTAAACCACAACAATAGATTGTAAGATCATGTCACATTACAAACATTTTCATATAAAGTACTTACTTTCAGCATATTGCATAGACACAGTCACTTTCCTTCCATTTATTCAGTGCTTGTGCTTCATACTCAGTTGTTCTTTTTGGGTTATGTTTTGCTCTCAGACTTTCCAAGGTCACTAAGCCTTTACTTGTCTCATTCTAAATGCTTTCACCTGTCCATTGTGCATATGCTGCACCATCACTGACACATCATTTGCCTTTAGTTCTGTATACAAATGATTATGCCTGATGGTATGCATGAGGAACAGGGGAATAGACACATGGACAGAGACATACAATCAAATACATGTGTAAGGTTTGAAGAAGCAGCATCAGAGCAAGCATATATTGAGAAATCAGAGGGTTACAGTAGAGGGGCAGTGAGCAAGCAGACGAGTGTTTCACTTCTGACCACTGTCTTCAGTATTTTCAGTCTCTGTGGCAATATGCTTCCTCATTCTCTCTCACACCTCCTGCTTACCTCTTGAGGTCTTTCTGCATCAAGTAACCAAACAGGAAAGCAAGTTTGCCTGCTTACCTCTTTCTCATATGAAAGAATCATCAGGAAAAAAAGAATTATCTTAACTCAGAAGTAGCTGAAGAGAGTAAAAATAGTTCTTTCTTAACCCTTAATCGTCTCTTCTTGTTCTTTTAACCCTTGTACTGATGATGCAGAGCAAGGCAGCATAAGTTAACCTTTTCGGGTATGCTCCAGCACCCACAGACTCTATGCATTTTGTAAAACCTTGTTCCCGGACTAGTCTTGTGTATCCCCAGTGTACAATCCTGCCTTTCTCAAAATAATGTGTTTATGGAAGAAGGTGAATTCTCCATGGAGAAAAATCATGCCTTTCAAAGTAGCACAGTATTGTTAGTTTATATACATAAAGTTATCTCACACAGTCCAATGGTTATAGAGATTTTCTCTTTTTTCCCTCTCTGTGCATATCTGCAAACTCTAACATGGTATGATCAGCAGCTCATTCAATCTCCAAGCTCACTCAGCCCTTGGCATCTTTGTTCAAGCTGCAAGAGCAAAATCCATTAATGTCAACTGCAGTGCTGTTCCAGTGGTATGGTGTGTGTATATGCTAAGATGAGAACAACACATAGCTTTCGCAGGAGTCATTGACCTATATTAGCTTTGATCATGAACTTAAAAGTTATTGTACTGTGGAGCCCTCTGCCTACTCAATGCCATTTCATTACACTTTTATATGTTTTTCTTATGATGCGAGGTCTTATTTGAAAAAACATTCTGTTGATGATCTCTTGCTAACCAGATTTACTGTTTTACTTATAATTATCTTCCCTTGTAAGGATGTTAGTAAAACACATAAGAAAAAAAAGACCAAAAACACCAAGTAAGAAGTTATTAATGTAACAAGTGATCAAATAAAATTCATTATAGTAGCAAGCTTCTGTTCTGGTTCCAGTTACTCAAAATTTCTTCCAGTGCCTGCAAAAAGGAAATTAGGAGAGTAATGTAGTTTGCTGCAGCCTGGAGGTCTGCAGACAGGGACTTCTGCTGAGTCTAGAGTTCTTTATGTCTCTCAAAGGTTCTCTTATAAGAATGGGATGCAGTAGGCAGGCAAGGTGAGTACTAGCTGATTCCTGCTATAAAAGAGGATTAAAAGTGAGGGTGGCTTCAAAAGCTAGTGCCACTAGCAAAGTAAAACTGAAAAAGCAGAAAAAAAAGCTGCTATACAAATTGAAAAATCCATTGGATAATATTACTTTTGATACTAGAGTATAGGTATCACACTTCACAAATTGCTCATTATCGCTGACTTCTAGTAGCAAGGTGACTAACGTACACAGTGTCTGGCCATTTCATTCACCCTTAACAAAGCCAGAAAAAACCTTAAACTTAAATAAGCTGCTTTTGCAGCTGAAAAACAATTTGCCACAATCTCAGTAGAAAAAAAAAAAAGAGAAGATTCAATACATTGGTACTGCAATTTTATGGGTGAACAATTTTTGGGACAGAGGAATACTGTTCATGAATTCAGAAACAAGTTGAAAATAGACAGGGCAGATATTACACTTACCTCTGCCCACTAGAATGTGATAGGTAGTTTGGTTTGACTCTTTTTGACCAGATAATATTACCTCTAGAGAAATAATTATCAAGAGTGCATCTTTAAGCCAGGCATTGTCTCCCATTGGATATCTATATTTCTTTAGGGAAAAAGTGAGTTCAGTTGAAAAAGGAAACTTAGTTTGGTGCTACTGGTGGTGTACAAAAAATAGAAGTTAATACATAAGTATACATACATAAATATGCTTTTGCACATAAATGATAATACTTTTACTGACAGATCCACATCATACTTCTAACACTAAAAACAAAAGAAAAATGAAAATGGATTGCTGTTCTAATGAAAAAGTATCTTATAGATTCTTACCCCAGAACCTCTTTTAGACTTGTGAATTATCATCTGAATTGAATTCTTGTTGCTGGTTTTTGTACATTTTGTGACCCTTCAATAAATTAGTGATGAGATGGTCCATGAGCTTTATTTGTCTGGCTGATGTCAAAGCAATGCATGTTGCATTTAGTACACACTATAACAAAGCACTGGTGAAGACACATTTCCACAACGTTGTGAAAACTTTGGAAAAAATCTTTTCTACTGTTTCCTCCACCTACTGAGTTTCATCTTATCTATATTCTTTTGTGGTATTACAAATTTTTCCTTACTGTTACAAATTTTGTAAATTATCTAAATTGTTTTTTGTCATTGTAATCTAAGGAAATAAAAGGTAGAGAGAAAAAATATCAATAGGGAATATTTCATATTCTGTGAATGAGATGGGATTTAATAGCCTTTAACCTTCTACAAGGGGAGAACTTTAACAAGAAGTCTAAGGTTGTTTAAGTAGAATGGTGTCACTGATAAATAAAAACTAAAACACCCAAACAATATCAATTTGTTCGTGGATGAAAAACAGATCTTTTGAACTTTCAAACTGTTACTCTAGGCACAGCATTTGCAGATTGGTTTTACAGGTCAGATGAATGCAGTAGAGTTGTCTATCTGGAGTTATTAATAATATTCTCTATTATCTGGCTCCATTTATCACTAATCGTAATTTTTTTTAGATATAATTTTGCATGATCCTTCAGATACCAATACGGATCTTTAAGTGGAAAAATTAGACTAATAGACTGCAATATTGACTAACTGTAATGGAATCTGCAATGTGAAGTTATAGAATCATAAAATTATAGAATAGTTTTTGTTGAAAGGGACCTTAAAAACCATGTAGTTCCAGCCCACCTGCCATGGGCAGGAACACCTCCCACTAGACCAGGTTGCTCAGAGCCCCATCCAACCTGGCCTTGAACACTTCCAAGGATGGGGCACCCAAAACTTCTGTGGGCAACCTGTTCCAGTGTCTCATCACCTTTATAGTGAAGAATTTCTTTCTTTCCCTGCTGCCTGTCCCAGAACTGATGTCTGCAGGGAACAAGGCACAGTAGGGAAACCAGCAGGTCCACCCTATCCTCCAACCATCTCATTTTGACTGTCATTGCCCCAGGATGGCTCAATGCAGAGGCCACTGCTCCATTTAACAATCATTAATTATATCTACTCATTTTAATTTCTTCCACACAAAACAATAAGATCAAGGAACTATGCAATTGTTAGTCCGTTCATTTAATTCACAGTTATGCAATTACCCATTAAATGGACAGATCTCATGTTTGTGAATATGCCATAAGTGTCTATAGGATTAATAATTTAAATTATTTCATATACAGTATTTTCTGTACACTTATATACCATATTCAAAGCAAGGGCCAGTGGATACTAAAAAATCCATCTTTTTGTTTCAGTATGCTTAGGAGTATGCTTCCACTTCCCTGTTCACTTAGTAGATTTAGTTCGTAAACTGTTGGGAACAAGGTAGAATTTCTCTATGATATTTTTAACTTATTAAATGGTATTTTTGTGAGTAGGAGGTAGATTAAATTTAAAAAAATAGGTAAAAGAAATAGCTTACTAAATTTGGTTAGCAAGTTTCATTTTTATTTTCTGTCTCCTGAAACAATAAAAAATTAAAACCACAGAAATACTAGGACTTGAAGTTTAATGTCCCCACACAAAAACAGCAATGCAGATTTTGTAATGAACAAAATAGACATCCATGTTTATATATGCATTTACATACCTATTATGTTATACAGTATGAAAACCACATACATTTATCAACATGAATAGTTTATTTTGATTTCTTAGTTCTATATTGGTACCACAGGATAAAAGAAAAACTTTAGTCTTACGCAAAAATTGTTTTTTTCTGGTACACAGTTGTAATTAAAATTGTTATTTTGTGTCAGAAAACACTGTGCATTGGCTCACAATATTTGAAATTATGTTTTTTAATTAATTCTTTACACTATTTTTATTTTATTGCAACTGAGCAGAATTTTCCAGTTCATAGTCTGTAACAATGCAGTAGCCTAACTTTGTAAGTGGATAGAACTAAAGTAAGACTGCAAGTTATTTGTGTCTTTAGCAACTTCCATTTATCAGAATTAGATTTCAGTAGTCATTATGAAAGTAAATTTCGGTTTCTCTGGAAAGCTTATACAATTTCTGCAATCTTGATTAGTCTGAATAACGTTGTGCTCCTAGCAAACATCATGACCTTCCTCTTCATCATCTTTTCCATATTAGTAGTGAGTATATTTGAGCATAACAACCAGATTCCTCATACAACATTTTGGGAAATCCAGTTGTTATTTTTTTTTAATGCTGAAAATCCATAATTTATTCTTACACTTTATTTTCTATATCTAAATCTCTTTAGAATGCATTACAGTATTATACCTTTCTTCACTTGACTAGGAAGTTTTTGTAAAAGTTTCTACAAAGCAGTTTGTTAAAGATTTCTGAAAGGTCAAAATAAATTATATGAACCAGTTCTCATTTATCCTCTGATCTATTTTAGTAGGTTAGAGGGTCTTCAATTTCCTTTACTAAAGCCATGCCATTATCTCCATCTCTGTTCTGCATTTTCAGAGTAACAAAATAGAGCTAACAGTGGATTTCCTTATTCTGCATTGATAGGGAAGCACCCATGAAGATAATTTGTAGCTTCTGTTCAAAGACTAGCAATCTTCCCTGGCAAATTATTTATTTGCATAGATTAACTGGTCGTTACCTGACAGTTGGTGATCATTTTGTGCAAGGGTGGTGACTTAATAATTCTTGGACACCACTGTTCCTGCAAGTGGTGTGAGGGTTTTTTGTTTGTTTTGGTTTCGTTTGTTTGTTGGTTGGTTTGTGTTTTCCCAGGAGGGACAGAGAAACTCAACTGAAGCCATAACATGGATATAAAATATTCAGTTGCCCTTATGAATAAAACTCACAAAATTAGAAAGAATGCTAAATCTATTTTTATATCACAAGACAATTATCAGAATTTAGAATGATTTTCAGTTTGTAGAATAGGTTTCTCCTTCTCTCGCTTTATTGAAAATTTACTTTTCATACCAGCCACTGCCAGAAAGTATAGCCTATATAAGCATCCAGTATGCTGCAACCTAGCTGTATTATTCTCTCTCTTTAGGAGTTTCTCTTCTTTGATGATATACATCATATTTTACACTTACTGTCTTCACTTCTGATATTTCAAGGAAAGAAAAAACATCTAGGATTAAAAGTAAAGCTAAGTTAATGGAGCATTTCTAATTTTGTCCCAACACTTCTGTAGTTTCTCCAATGATATTCAATAATATTTATTCTTCTCCATTAAGTGTGGGTTTATAGTTTTCCCAGGATCTATCTACATTGAGAAAGGGCTTATATTTGGGCCCTGAAATCTAGTAGCTAGAGAGTCATCTAAAACTTAGTTGGTATTTAAGCTCCCAGTGAAAGAAGACTGCCTTTTAAATTAACCAGAATTCAAGAATTTTGTGTGTCTCTTGGCACTTTCAGGGTGTAGGCTAACTTTCCATGACTTGGATGCATATCACAGGATTTTCCTAACTAATGAAGCAAGGTCACTTGAAGAAATTCTATTACATTAGACAGAGGCAAGGTACATTTCCAGGCTCTGTAACATTGCTGTTCATACTTTAATAGTTAGAATGATCCCTGAAATGCTTTTGTTCTGTGACATAGTAATTCCTGGGCACAGTCTGGAAGCTAACATAGGTTAGAGAAAAATCCCTGAATGACAGACACCTGTTTTGGAGAGTAACAAAGCTGAAAGTATCAATGTGAGATCTTTCCCTAGCTGACCTCAATATGAGAAAATGATCCCATGTTTTT
This sequence comes from Neopelma chrysocephalum, assembly GCF_003984885.1. Lineage (NCBI taxonomy): Eukaryota > Metazoa > Chordata > Aves > Passeriformes > Pipridae > Neopelma > Neopelma chrysocephalum. The sequence continues at coordinate 11,670,250 of NW_020897731.1, read as the reverse complement.
CTTGGTAGCATGGACATAAATTCACTTCTGTGTCATTGAATACTATAGAACAACCTATTTTTCAGGTTGTCAAAAATGTTTCATTTTACTAAATTTTAAGATTGTCTACTCAGAGGAAAAGGAAAAGAATTCCTAAGATTTAGCCAATTAACTTTTAGCCACATAAACCAGCTGAATTAATATGAATGCAAAATATGTTTCCCCTCAAGTTTCATGTGACAAACTGGTATAAATTCCATTGGACTTAGAGAAAAAGACTATATGAGTCCTTCAATTGCAATTAATTTTTCACTCTGAAAGTTATTTGGGTTAATAATAGCTTTTTGTCCCTTTCATTTTTATTTGTTTTTCTTTAACCCAAATAAGAAGGTGTTTATCTGTATTTCCAACAAGCCCCAGTTTTCTACCTTTTTATTTTAAAACACTAATGGCAATTTTAATTTGATGTTTATGGCAGGTATTTAATCACTGTTTATCCTTAGCTGAGCTATTAACAAGTTACAAAGTCATTGCGAGACACAGTGCGCTTCCTCGCTAGGAAATGTTCAAGCATTTTGTCACATACAAATTTCATAGCTCAAATTCACAAGATCTGTTAATCATATTTCTAACAGTTGAGTGAGTAAATTAATAATATATCTCATAAAGGACTAGAGATAATGGTAATCATGATATGGACACAATAATGATTTAAGGAGTTTATCCTGTTTTGAGTCACATGATTAAAACTTACTACCTTTTTTAACTAATCCTCTCTAGTAGAAGAACAGAGTTTTAATTTTTATTTAAATGCTTTCTAGATATCTAGTTGCAAATTAATTGTAACATGAATCAAGCTACATATTAAATTATATTTGTTCTTTCTAATTTCTTCATAAAGTGAAACAAATGGTTCTTAATAATAGCAATTATGGAATCTTTCTTTTCTCTTCTCTCCTGAAAAACAAAGCAAAGCCATTTACAAATAATAAAATTTTGTTTTCTCTCTTTAATCTTCAATGGAGAAAGCTGTTCATGACTAAATAAAATGCGATATATTGACAGGAATAGGAAACAGCTTGACACTACTCGTCTGACCAAGTAAAACTTGCTGTTGCTGAAGCTCGGCATTACACATTTGGATCACAGCTAAATATGTTATATATATCAGTACCTTCCCCTTTTATATAGGTTAGAGCACCTTAAATGTAAGAGATGCAATTTAGGTTCTTTCCTTTACCTGTGAAGAATTTAATCATTTACTAGCAGAATTCTCTTAACAATATATGCCTAACCACCTGCTTTAAGTGGAGCTCACGCATTTTTTTCTGTCTTGCAATAAATAATTAAACACTGATTGGCCCACAGCACAAGACAAAAAATGAATGTGATTATCTAGACTTTTTTTTTAGACTGTTTGCTGTCTGACTTGCAGTCACTTTGAAAGTGAAAAAATAACACAAAAAGTCAAATACTTGGAAGACTCTGTTCTGAAGGGACATGACTCTTTCTGACTTTTGTCCAATGACAACTTATTATCAAGAACACAGACCCAAATCCTGGCTCTCTGCTCATGACCGAGATACCTGAAAGTAAACTGCAGAGTCAAAGTTCTGCTCGCATATCTGTCTACATTTCTTCTATTCCTTTCAACATACTGACAGTTTTGAGAAAAATGATGACCTTGTTTCTTATCACAAGTACAGCAGTACTTGGAGCATTGGTGAGAAATACTTGGTTTTGAATTTTCTTAGTTTAAGGAAAACTCAAATTCTTCTTGCTGCAGCTTTCTAACAGTTGGTTTACCAAATAAATAGGAACAGAATAGTCACCAAAGCCCTGACCGGGTTCCCCAAGCGAGATGAAACCAACTTTGCTTAATAGATAAATATCTAAGCATGGAACTTTGAAAAACAGTTTGTAGTCTGATATTTCAATTCTGCCTGAATCACACTCTGAGTAACTAAATCTCTAATTTTTTTTTATGTATCTTGGTCCAATTTTTCAAAAATGCAATACTGATTACAGCATATATAACTGCATTTCCTTGCTAAGTTTTCTTGCACATACTCTTAAATTATCTAATTGGGACATTTTATAAATTTAAAACCCAATATTTCAGTAAGAAATATGCAATTATGAGATGCTTGTGATTTTAGTGTCTAATACATTGTGTGCTTTTGTCTTACAATGAATTATGTTCCTGACAGTACTTTTCATAAATTGTATGTATTAAATCATATGCTCAATACATTTTCTAGTCTCATTGACATTGTTTTGCATTTAAAATTCAGATAAATTATATCATTTACTGCAAACATCTTCAAATAATGTTTGAACAGCTGATACTAATTTTTTGTACATGAACTGACCATCAATTAGACAGAATCTTCACTCATGGGAGAGAGGGCTAGTTAATTTGTATGAGTAATTATTCTGGTTTTGGACTGGGAGAGTTAATCTCTTCACTGATCTTTCAAATGTTGTTATACTGTTATATAAAATAAAATTTAGCAATTAGTATACTGTGTGAAGTAAGGGGTCCATATCATTATATATTTCTGTATGAGAAGAAACATATAGTCTCTCTGAATTAATCAAATGAGCTAACAAATTACTGTGGATAATTACAGGCATCTAGAGATGTGAGACTACTAGCAATCAGAGACTTGTAATGCTAAGAGAATAATTACATTTTGTGGTTTGCCCTGGAAAGGATTAAAAGATAGTCTACCAAACTGTACTATTTTGAACTATTTTAGTGCTCACTAATGATCATCTGGGGGGTAAGGGAAATGTTTTACTAGTCTTTCTGAAAGACTACAAAGTATTTTCTAACAAGGCATCACTTAATGAATATGACAAAGAAATTAAAAATACAAAAAAAAAGAAGGGAATGAGAGTACTCTCCCTTAGCTTCAGCTTATATCTTAAATGTATTATAAAGAGGGCTTGTGATAAAAAATGGTGAACTAAAACTGAAATAGAATAAAAGGCACTCATGTAATGCCATATCTGGCTAAATTGGAGAAATAGTACATTTCATATTTGGTAATAGTTCTAGAAGTGTATCTGTTTATCCAAACATTCTAGATTGATCAAGATATTTTGATCAGATGGGTCTGGTGCCGATAATTGATTCTGTTTATTCTGAATTAATTTTTAGATCAAAGTTAGCCATATCTGGCTTGGTCATGGGTCTTGCCTACCCAGTCACAACTTCCTCACCCATTTGTTGAAGAATCCCTCCCTCCCCTACTGTTAATAGTTTAAAGGTCTCTTTACCAGCTTGACCAAACTGTTGTCAAAAATACTTTTTTCCTGCTTAGTCAAGTGGATCCCATCCCTTCCAAACAGATGCTGACCCTCAAAGAGGGTCCTGTGGTCATTGAAACTGAAATTCTGCTGCCAATACCAGCCGTGCTACCAGTTGGCATGTAGGATTCAAGGTCCTCCTCAGGCCCTTCCTCCTCATCAGCAGAACAGAGAAGAACAACACCTGAGGCCCCATGAGCTTGATCACTCTCCCCAGACCCATGTAGTCAAACTTGGTACTTTCCAGGTCACCTCTGGCATTAGTGCCTAGAGTGGAACAGCAGTAAGGGGTAATAAAGAACCATAGCCTCCCCACAGTATATATGTGATGCCCTGAGAAGCAGCAAATCTCCCTGTATGACAAGTGTTGCATTAAGAACATAGAAATTTTGCAGAAAATAAAACCTTGTGCTTTCCAGCAGGTCTTCGGAGATCAGAGGGGGCTGGGTGTGGCTGGGCTTAATATATGATTAGAACCAATTCAACACTATAAATCTGGTCATGTCCAGCACGATCCCAGGTGTACAAATAGCGTGGCTTACACGGTAAGTCTGGTCTCATTTGCAATCACAGATTCACAAATAGTGTGGTTTACCAATGTGACACAATAAGTCTTGTTGAGTTCAATAAGAACTTTCACAAACAGGTTCACCAATAGTGTGGTTAACTCTTCCAACACTTTAAAGCTGGTTCTTTCACAGTTCATAGATTCACAAATAGTGTGGTTTATTGGAGCAACATATTAAAATTTCTTTTAAGTTGCTGGCGATAAATCTGCTAGACCTGCAAAATATAATTGTATAGTACTATGTACAAGGGTTCCCAGGTATATTCCAATGCAGTTAGAGGTGCAAATCTTACCAAAGAGTGGCCCCTGCTTTGGTGAGGAGAAAGGAGCAAGCCCATTGACTTTTCTGTAAGGTGTCCTCATTGTCATTCTCTGCCATGGAGGATTTCAAATGCCAATTTATACTTTCGAGAAAAGCTACTTTTTGTATCAATGAGGGAAATTGAAAGCTGCAAAAGGGTCTTGTGGCTGTGGGTCTTGCACAAGGGTGGAGCAGAGCTGTGACACCTTAGCACCACTCCCTCTTTCACCTGGCCAGTTGCAGCAATAAGGGTCATCCGTCCTCCATCTGAAAACCTATCACTCCCTCAGCCATCATGTCCGCAGAAATCCCATCACCACATATCTCATGGCTTATCTCATGACCGTAGGCCTTATTCCTAGAGGCAGGTTGGAAAATGGGGTTCTCTAACCTCTGCAGTAGACAGTTTCCTACCACCTATCACTCAACTCTCTCTGGTCCTGAGTGGCTCTGGCTGCTCTGGCAGAGATGCTTCATTTCATGGCACTTTCAGCTCATCAGCTGTGACAGCAGTGAATCTATTCTGTGGCTGACTTCTCAAGTCATCAGATGGGGTAGGATTCTTCCTCCTGGTGTGGGAAGTCATCAGTTTCCAGACTTCATCATAATGAAATACCGGTTCTTCCTTCCTCTCGGCTACAGTTGTAGATTCAGGCTCTTGAAACTCCAGGCCTGAGAGAAGAACAAGCAGAACTCCTCATCCTCTCTGATGCTGCTGATCCTGCTGGCCCCTCATCTCTTTTGCTTGGTGGCACAGCTCCTGAAAAATTGCACACTTCTAACAGGCTAAGATGCCATGTGCTCCAGACTCAGTGAAAGGCACTCCCTGCAGCCTGAGACTTGTAGAGCTGTGTCCTACTTCTGAAGCTGTGCCTCGAGTCCAGAAGTCTGAAAATGAAGTGCCATAAATAAATAACATAATGTACATTGGATATAGTAAATAAAAATTGTCTTTCTATGCAAATTGCTTTGCAATTCCCAATTTAGTCCATTTCAGAACTCCTTTGCTCTTGTATAAGACTGTATGAATGATGTTAAAGTCAATGGGCTAGCACCAGATGTTTTTTAACCCCAAATTAACACTTAACTAATTGGTAACGCGCTTATACTTGATAGTGCAGGCAGTTTACCTATAAAAGAAGAACGTGCAGTGATATTATCTTAATTGTGCTAATCTATGTATTTAAGCTGAGAAAACAGAAATGTACAGGAGATCATACGGCCACTGACAAGTGAAATCCAAATGACTAGTACAGGTGGAGAAAGGTAATGATAATACCCAGTAACCCACTTACATAAGTACTAGCCTTTGGAAGCTAAATCCTACTGTATTGGGTGTATGTGGCAAGCTGTTGGCTGTGGCAGGGCTGCAGGGATGACCTCTGTAAGAATAGGCTGGGGCTGCCCAATGCTGGACACAGATTGTTCCAGATGATTCCAGAAGACCCACCACAGGACACAGCTGAGCCCATCAGTCAAGCTGGTGGTGCCTCTAGGAAAACATATTTAAGACTGGGATGAAAATTCCAGAAGGCAAACAGAACACAAAGAGTAAGAAGCAGCAGAAGGAACACCACAGTCACAGAAAGGAGAAGGAGGTGGAGCTTTTCCAGGCACTGAAGCAGCCCATGGAGGAGCCACACAAGAGTAGAAGAAAAGTGTGAGATGAAAGGAGCAACAGACAGAAACCACTGTGCATTGACTGTAAGCCTTCCCCACATATTTTGTTTGTTAAATAATTGAAGAGATGAAGGGATTGAGACAACATTTGGCAATTACAAGGAGAGGGAAGATACAAGTGTGAAATGGAGTGAATTTGAGCCCAGGAAAGAGGTGAGGAAAGGAATTTTCCCTTTGTTTTTCCTTTGCTTCCCAATACCGTAATCAGTAATTATATCTATATTTATAAAAACTCTGTGTCTTTATCTTGACCAATAAACTTTCTCACTTCTGTTCTTTCTATTTTTTCCCTACATCCCAATGACAGGTGAAAATGAGTGAGCTGCTTGGTGGGAATTTGACTGTTGGCTAAAGCTAACCCACCCCACCAATATGGGAGAAAGAGACTAAAAAGTGATGGCTAAAACTACTAACTCCATAGGAATCCATAGGATTAAACAAAGAATATAATTAGCCAATTCAACCAGGCTGTTGAACAGGGAGGTGTTTGGGGCAAATGCTTATCATCATTTCTGAGGTGCTTTCGTAAGAATGTAATTATCAAACTCAGATTTCCAGTCAAATGCCCTTATTCATTTGAGCTGCTGATATTAGAATGCTATCCTGGGGATGGCATATACATATCTTCTGGGAACTGAATATCTCTCTGTTACAAAGGCTGAAAAAAACAAGTTGTAGTTTGTACAGTCTTTTAATGTCTGAAACAGAAATCCATTAATTTGAAGAAATATTCAAATAATAAACATTCCTGATATTCTGATGGCATCTCCATAACCTGCACCTCAGGAACATGGCTGAAACATCTGGCAGATTTTATTTTTGAACTCATATTACTGAGGGCATTTCCAGATCTCTTTTATGTGTTAAAAAGGTGGTCACAGCTATATTTTCTTAAATGTGTAGTCCTTTTTGTGCTGAGCTTTCTTTGGCATCATCTACTTAACACTGTTGTTTAGTCTATTTTCTAATTTCCACTGGCCTTGAGTAGAAGCCTTATAGTCTAAACAAAAAAAGAAAAAAGATCAATAACCATCTAAAAAGAAGCTTATATATCAAACAGGATGTGTCATCTACAGAAAATGCTGAATGGAATTTTTATGGAGAAATGACTGGACTTGAGCTGTCAGTAGGTACTGCTCTCCACCTTTATAAGACCAAAAGTAGTTTTGGACTTGATCTCATCACCTAACATATGCTTTTTTTGAAGTGGTTGTTTGTAAGTAAGATAGATTTTTCTGGCAACATGACTGACAGAAAATGAGTACTTTGAGAAAATTTAAGGTATCAAAAATGGACAGCTTATATACTAACCCACAAATCCGAAGTATTAATTGTACATTCTACTCACATTTAAGTCCTTCATGGCATCTAGCATGAGTGATTGTAAGATAAGAGATACCTTTCCTGTTCATTAATTACACAGGTATCCAAAAGCAGAATATTGTGGCTATTTCATATTTTCTTCAGTATTTAAATAAAATCCAGAAGGAGTTTAAAAAAACTTCTGGGTTTTTTCCCACTCAAAATTCCTTTGTTTGAAGACTTTTATATATTAGACACTTTCTGATATTTGAATTTACTGTCAAAATTGCCTAGCTGTAATAATAGATTCAATGCACATTCATCTATAGTAATTCTCTGTTACATCACAAAGGTGAGTTACTCTTGTAAATATGTGGTACCCAGAATTCAAATAAAGCCTGGATTAAGACATCCTCCTCTGACAAGAGAAACAGAAAACTAATAAAAATTGATATCAAACTGTATGTGGAGTCTGTGAGAATCTGTGGGAAAGAAGACATCTGAGAACAGAGGTTCTTCAGTCTAGTAAACACACACAATATATACTCGTGAACTTGTATGCATTTTGTCAGTAAAGAACTATATTTATGCCACTCCTTCTTTATATGCATTTGGAGGACTGTAAACCTGTGCTTGTTGTTTCTGATGTGAACACAGTATTCTGTATTACATTGATTTTAGACATATTTATATAGTTAAGTATTTTTATTGCATTAATTTCAAAAAGAAATCAGCTGAATTTGTTTAGAATGGCTTATATTTTAGTGGTATTTATAGACATTCCATTATTTCTAGGTCAAGCAAAATGTGTATTCCATATCCTAACAATCTTAGGTGATTGTTAGGATATGGAATACACAGAGCTTGGTTTAGCTCTCTTATCTCAAAAATAATTTTTTGACTTTGAGCAGTGAATGGAAAAATGTGCCACCCAACTCCTTGAGCAAGGTTTTTTTTTTTTTTTTCAGATTTGCCTTCTCATTTATTAGGCAGTTTTCCAAACAGCATATACGAATACTGGTCTCCATGTAAACTGTGCAGCAACTCAGTTAACTCAGAGCAAAGAATTCTGCCAGGTAGTAGTGCATGTCAAAGTCAAACATTCATCAATTCATCTACTTTGGGGCATTGCTAGAATATCCTCTGCCATCTGAATACACAGTTACATATTAAGTTAATCAATGATTCAGATGTTCCTTTGTTTAAATCCTCTGAATGGCTTAATGCAGGAGGTATTCTTATACATTTCTGATATCAGAAGGAATTAACTGTAGTACTGTATTTGTGACTATTCTTGTTAAAAATAAATTTTATTTCAGGAGATTATTTTATAATATAGTACCCTGAAAGGAGACTGTCTTATTATATGGATGGATAGAAAACTGTCTCAAAATGTGTTAGTGACAGACCAGTGACCTTTTCAGAGTGAGGAAGTTCAGACATCCAGATTCACTTTCATCCCCAGCTTAATGCTTTAATCAGCCTGTAGTGTGGGAAAATTCTGAAAGAGAAGAAGAGAGAAAAATATGAAAAGGAGGATGATTTCCATCCCTCCTGTTTAATCTGTTGTTGCATAGTGATATAATATAAGATTTATGGGGAAAGAATGAGAGGGAGAGATAATGCAAGAAAAAGAAAAAATGGAGGTATGATTCTGCAAACTAGTGGCCAGAACTTTTCAGTACGATGGAGAACTGAGTTATTCTATTTGCTGCTAAGATTTTTTCTGAATTTTATTTAATGACTTCTATTAAAAATAATACTAAGTTCTGAGTAAAACAACTGAATTTTGGAATAATAAAAAATAGCTCCATTTTGCTTTTTCTACATAATGTGGATGGCTTCTCATGCTGACTTCACATTGATTCAAGACACCTCTCTTGTGAGCAATTTGCAGACTTGTTTCTAAATCGACATGTTTTGATTCAATGTATTTTAAATCAAAATGTTTTCCTGAACAATTTTTGCTTGTCTGAAGTGGTTCTCTGAGACGCCAGCTTTTTATCACTTTGTCTAAGCATAAGGGTCTGAAAAAGTTTCATGCCAAACAGAAGCAGGCATCAAAGAAGACCACTGATCATATGCTACTAAAGAACCAGTGTCTACATTTCTGTGGACTGGATTCAGGATTTGAACTCTCTAATATTCCAGGTGATAGATAGTCCTGCATTTTGAGCTTGGGATGAAGTTGCTAGCTTTAGGCCACTGGCAAAATTCACAGGATGACCACTTTCTGGAAAGCAATTGCCGAGACATCATATGTAGAACAAATTTTTTCATTACAAGAATGATTCTTTATTAATAGGCCAACTTTGATATTGAGTTGGCCTTTACTCAATAAAGTGATCGCAGAGAGAGGCTCACTTAAAATGACAATTAGTCTGGCCTACCTTGTGCCTATTAGTAAAATAGGTTGCTCTCCTCTAATCAGCTGTGTTTCTCTTTCACTCTGTTAAAACAGGAAACCTTGCCATACAATGACAAGACATCCTCATTGGGGAAATACCTTAATGTTAATAAAAAAGTTGAAACAAAAGTGACAATTAGAAAATAAAACAGACTTGTCCTCAGGGATGTCACCTCTCTTCCATAAGAATGAGTAGGAAAAGTGCTTGAATAATAGGGGAGTGGAAGGGAGTCACATTACACATACCATATTAATGTCAGAGGTTAATTTGCAGTTAGTGAAAGACAGATATGTTCACAAAAGCTGTTAGTGAACCATTTAATCCATACATAATTTACTTTGCTTTTCATAGGATCAGTTTGAAACAATTTGAAGAATTTTAAATTAATATGGTTCTTTAAATGGATTCTTCCTTTTTTTGTCATTAGACTACTTAAAAACATTGGTGAAAAAGATGAATAGCCTGTTGGAATCTAATGTAACAGCAAGGTGCATAGGCCACTGTTGTGCTTAAATCTGATGTTGCCTAGACCAAATGTTTAGTTGGTGGAAATCGGTATATACAGATGTGCCATCTTGGATTAAACTGTAGCAGATGGGTGCTGCCATCAGCTACTGCCTATCTGCTAAAATGTGTTAACTAATTATCTGAAGGTTTTCAGTCAATTTTAGTGCAAAGTAAAAATCTTCAGTGGGCACCCAATTTAGATGCTTCTATAAAAATGGATGTAGCATGAAGAATAAGCAAGGGGGGTTAGAGATATATGCACACCTGTAGGGCTATGACCTTATTGGGATCATGGAGACGAGGTGGGATGGCTCCTCAGGAGCAATGCATCCCAACAAAGAGGAAGTCATGCAAAAATGACAGGAGACCCGCATGGATGAACAATATCTTGCATGACATCCTTGTCTTTAAGTTGAGGAGACATGGATTTGACACTCGATGGGTAAGGGACTAGCTAGATGGCTGCACTCAATAGTTACAGTCAATGGCTTGATGTCCAAGTGGAGTCTAGCAAGGAGTGGTGTTCCTCAGGGGTCGGTGACACTGTTTAACATCTTTGGTAGTGACATGGAGAGTGGGATTGTGCGCAATCTCAGCAAGTTTGCTGATGACACCAAGCTGCGTGGTGCAGTTGACACACTGGAGGGAAGAGACGCCATCCAGAGGGACCTTGACAGGCTCAAGAAGTGAGTCAGTGAAATCCTAAGAAAGTTCAACAAGGCTAAGGGTAAAGTTGTGCACTTGGGTCAGGGCAATCCTAATGCAGGCTGTGCAGAGAATGAAATAGGTGTGACCAGCAGGTCAAGGGAGGAGATTCCCCCCTCTACTCTGCTCTTGTGAGACCCCACCTGGAGTACTGCACACAGCTCTGGGGCCCCCAACATCAGAAGGATGTGGATCTGCTGAAGCAAGTCCAAAGTAGGGCCATGAAGATGATTAAAGGGGTGGAGCATCTCTCCTGCAAAGACAGTCTAGAGAGAGTTGGGATTGTTCAGCCTGGAGAAGAAAAGGCCCCAGGGAGACCTTACAGCAGCCTTCCAAAAAACTGGAGAGAACCTTTGACAAGGGCATGTAGTGCTAGAAGAAGATTAAATATATTAAAACATGGCCTTAAACTGAAAGAAGGTAGGCTTAGGTTAGGTATTAGGAAGAAATTCTCTACTGTGAGGGTGGTGAGACACTGGAACAGGTTGCCTAGAGAAGTTGTATGCCCAATCTCTGGAAGGCCAGGCTGGATGGTTCAGCCTTGTCTAGTGGGAGGTGTCCTTGCCTATGGCAGGAGTATTAGAACTAGATGATCTTTAAGGTCCCTTCCAACCCAAATCATTCCATGATTCCAAGATTCTGTGATCTACCAGAACATACAATCAGAGCATTTTTCAAAATAAACTCTTAAACATTTAAGTAGACTAAATATCAATGAAATTAAGAACAATATCTTGACTATGTAATTTTGGCTACTCTCACAAGTTTAGCTGTCTTTACCCTGTTTTCTGTTTCCAAAGATGAATATCTGAATTTGAATCGTCTACACATAAGTGAAGAAACTATGACAGAATAGCTCACGCACACTAAACAAGTCAAACTTGATCAGTAGGCCCCATTTAACTCCATTACTGAGACGGTGGGTGGAAATAATAAATAAAATAAGATACAATACCGTATACATTACCAATATTGCAAAATCCTCTTATTCCCAGAACAGTTATCAAAGAGATTATGATACCTTCATTTTGATTTTGACAAATAGTGGATAATTTATGAAATTTCTCTAGATCCAAATTACAAATATATTTGGAGCTTCCATGTAAGGGAAAAAAAACATCTCAAAAGACAACCTAAGGGTACAATAATAGACATTAAATTTCTTTTCAGCTGGAGAATTTGTGTATTTTATAGATGTGTCAAAAAGTAGAGAATAAGGAAAGAAAAACCAGACATTGACTGACTGAGTTCATGTGGAATTAAAAATGACCTAGTTTTGGTCTCAACAAAGCAAATTCCATACTTTGGGTTTCAAATAATGACTTGAATGTGAATTCTGAGGATCAGATGGTTATGTTTGACAGAAATATAGGAAGCAGTTTTAGTAGTTATTAGCCTTAGAAAGCAAGAATGTATGAATATCTATGGTAGGTGTGAAAGACGTCCGTCTCCTCTAGTACCATTTCAGCACTGATTGTAAATTTATCTAGGGCAGAACAAGAACACAGCCAACGTGATGCTTCATCCTAATGCTTTCCCATCCTCTAACTCTTCTCAGCTCTGAATTTTCTAATCCAGATAAAGAGTCTGATCTGTAGCCTTCAGTGAATCTCTTGCATGTGGTCAGGTCTTGACACTTTCAGACTTAGTAAGTTTTTGATCTTTGATGTATCCTGTGACAAGTTTAAATTCTTGTATGAAGAATTACATTTTTGTAAAATCTGACTGTTAATACCTTACTGATACATTCTAAACATTTTTTTTTTAAGACGGAGTGAAAAAGCATGAAAAACGTGCTGTTTCATCTACCATTTTCTGATTGTTGAGTTTTCATGGCCAGAAAATGAATTACTTAGTTGTTCCTTATACTGTAACTCATTGAATATAATTTTTGTCCTTCCTAGTAAAGAGTCACAGGATTTTTAATGAAGTGGCAGAGCAGGTTTGACCTTAGCTCATTTTGTCTTGTTTTAGCAATCTGCTGGTGGCCATTCAACACACTTGTTTTAACTTCAGCTCCTTGAATATCTGGTATAGTAGAAGTCTCACAAGCTACATAATCATTTAACCTATTTATTTTCTTTGTGTCACAGCACAGCAAAGACCAATTGTGTCCAGGAGTTGGGAAAGCATAAGACATTAAGGGTTAACCACAGGACTGTCAGGGCACCATCCTCACCAGCCAGTGCCTGTCACGCCAGCCCCAGGGAGGGGGCAGGGAAGCCCTGATGCACTGGGTATAAAAAGCAGGGTTTGGTAGCGGGGACTGCAGGGTGCTCTCTGTGGAAGGAGACTGTGAACTGTCCTGTGCTTGTCACAGTGGATTCCAGACAGCTCCAAATGGAGGGAAACAGTTCTTCATAGCCCAAAACTTTAACCAACCAGAGGACCACGTGTCATTTCTTCTCAGGCATGTTTGAGGAAGGGTGGCAGTTGGGGGCAGGAGATGCAAAAGTGACACAGAGACAAGGGAGGACACTCAAAATGGGACACATGGGTAAGTATGTGAAGAGGATTGTTGGGAGAAAAGGGAGAATGAGGGAGATGAGTGGAAAGAGATATTTTTGAAGACACAAATATTGGAAGGAGGAGCTTTGTGTGGGAGAAGGGACATCCTTGAGGGACTCCATCCTTTGGGAGTGACCTGTGCCGGGGCAGGACACCTCTGGAGGGACTGTGACCCAGGGGCAACCCAGAGCAATGGAGCAGTATGAAGCAAGTAGTAGTAGTGGTAGTGGTAGTAGTAGTAGTAAGAAACCTCTGTGCACTGTTCCCAACCTTCTGCACTGCCTGTTTCCTCATGGAAGGGGTTTGGAGAGACTGAGTGTAATGTATGGTGAAAACAAGAGTGGTTGAAACAAGGAAAGGGGAGGGGAAGTGTTGGACTGAAGCTGAGGCTGGAGAAGAGGGAGGGAAGGCATTTCCCTAAGTATTTAATTACTTGGAACCAGAACAAATGATTAAAACCTGATAACTGGCAATACATTTAATTAAATGAAATTTCCTGAGTTGGGATTGTTTAGGTTGCTACAGCCAGCCATGGTGACCAGTGTCAGCACAGAGCCCAGGTCACCAGGCAAATACATGGTGTTGCAGCAAGATTAAGGACAAATCAGGATCCTGACATGAGTCAGGATCAGCTCCAATGACAGTGACAAGGGCAGAAACAGGCTGATGTCCTCAGAGGATGATGGTGGCAGGAAAGGCTGAGACATTCTTGGGATAGCATCCAGCGTATGGGTCAGGATCAGGCCTGATGAGGGGAACTAGTATCAGATGGAGCCCTGGGATGGCTGGGGAGGGCTGCCGAGTGGAGGAAAACCAGGGGCAGACTGGGACATCAGTGTGGAGGTTGGACCCACCTCAGAGGGCAGGTCGGTGGTGATACTGTCAGGTTTGTCAATCCTTTGCCAGTTGAGGGGAAACTAGCTGAGGGAGGAAAGGACTATGATTGGAAAATACAGAAAACTGTCCCTAAATGGATGTCAACACTGAAGAACAAAGGACCTCCCCTTCAGGGTGTCAATAGTTCACTGTGATTACAACTCTTCTCTGCTTGAGGAAGACTCGTGACATTGACCTTGGGAACAAGATGGACTTTATAGGGATGAGCATAATACCACATGAAAGATATTTTTAAGTTTTCTTGTACAGCAATGAAAGGTACTATTATTAATGAGGCTTTCTGTATTCATTTAGACTATGATTACTGGTATTATTATTGCTTGCTTTATCCTGATTAGATTGCCCAGTTTTTATAAACAAAAATTCTTGGCTATATGTATTTAAAATATTTATGATGCATTTCCTTTTGTTCATAGTAAGTTTGATCTTAGGGATGTTTTTATATACTTTTGATCCTACTTGTTTCCGTTGTCTTTTTCATTGTCATTTTATTCTTACTGAAGAGAGTGAAACAGAATTTTGCATAGTACTGAAAATGCAGGGTAACACTGGTTCTATACAGTGGAAAAAGTACATTTTCTATTCATTTTTTTACTAACTCCTAATATCCTGATTTGCTTTTGTGACCACTACTGAATATCAAGCTAATGATTTTTATGATACCTACCTTTGTAACCCCAAACCATGCTTCTAAGGAGTTGATTGTCAGCTCAGAGCTGATCATTTTTTATGAGAAGTTAGACTGGTTTATTAAATTTTTTATTAAAATTGTAAAGACAATTATTATTGCCTTTAATCTTATCTTTATTCATATTGAAGTTCATCTGCCATTTTAGTACCTAGTTTCTGTAAGATCCTTCTGCAATTACTCACTTTATCCTTACTATCTGGATTAAACTCCTGTCACCGGCCAACTTTGTCACTTTGCCTCTTGCCCATTTGCTAAGCTCTATATCAATATTTTCACAGGTCATGTTGGTGTAACTCACCACCAATCACTCAGTGTAGGCCACCAGTAGTTGATCTCTCCTGTGAGAACTGACTTTTCCTACCTTCATTTCCTATCATTCTCTAAATAATTTAAAATTGCAAAGCTCTTTTATGCCATTGATGATCAGTTTCTTTAAAAGCATTTGGCTTTTAAAGAACTTTTTCAAAGCCTTTGGAAACCCAAGAAGACTTTATCCTTCAGATTACTTTTATCTTATAAGATCTTTGAGAAAGCAATTTGATTTTCGTTGATGTTCACAAAAAGCCATAAGGTGCTCATGAAATTTTCTGATGATAAAAAATTAGAAGTTAATACAGAAGGAGTTCAGAATATCTGATAGAAAGAATTAGACTACATTAAAAATGGATTGAAATATGGGTGATTGTCCACTATGTAGTAATAAAAATAATTTCTGCTATAAACTGGGATTTTTCTACTCAGAAAGACCCAAAGTGGGGGAAATGAACATTCTAAGCAATTACAGAGTTTCAAGGGGAGAAGGGGAAGAGGTGAGGATCTATTAGAAAATTATTTCTGTTACAGAAAATGAAGTACCAATGACATTTTACAAGGCATTGGTAAAATCCTATATAGAATCTTTTACATAGTTCTGGGCACCTTTTTTTTTTTTAAGATGAGGTCTACAGAAAAGTTATTAAGATTAACAGAAGGATGAACACTTTATTTTATTAGAGGCAACTTAATGATCATAGATGTTTGGTAAAGTCTGGGAAAGGATATGTTTGCCATCTAGAAATAAACCAGAGAAGAGGATGACTTAGGGTAAAATATAATGTTTGCACAACAGCAAACAGGTATAAACTTTCTGTGATCAAATTTAGCTTATGAGTTACAGAAATATTTCTAAGCATAAGAGAAATTAATATTGAAAATACTATGAATGGTATTATTTCATGAAGCCTTTTGGGATAGCAGGACACATAGTCCATTACAAGAAAATGTTTGCAGCTGAATAAGATCTGTGACCTTTGAACGAAGTAGAACTATATTTGCCTGCTTCTTGCTCCCCTTTCTTATTTCTTTTTTCTTTTCTTTCTCATAAACGTTTCCATATGTTTGTTAAGGGTATCTTTTTGGTTCAGTGAAGCATAATGATAAGGAAACCTGGGGTGGCCCATATTGTGATTCAGCTTTAGAGTTTGTTTTGTAGCTCTGAAATAATAGTTTACTGAGATGCCCTAAGGTGACAGGAGAGAATGAGGAAGGAGCTCAGCAGCCCACTGACATGCAAAGCTTAGTATCTAGGAGAGGATAATGTTCTTTATGATGTGCTAATTAATTCTCAATAATAAGATGATCAGAGTTTGAATTAGGCTATGGAAAACACTATAGAAAACTGAAGTCCTAAAGAAATAAGAAAAACAAATGTATCCATAATCAGGTAGAGAGCATACAACCCACCAGGAATAGTATAAAGTTTATTTAAAATGAGGAAGTCAGAATATTGTTGATCAGAAACATGTATTTTCTTTTAGTTGCTCATATGAGTATAGTTATACTCTACTTGCAGAGGAATTTTGACTTTGGGATAGGTTCTATAATATAGCCACAAAAACGTTAAAATCTTGCACTTTTCCCAAACAGTACTTTACTTCAGACTTTGCATGCAGTTTACTGTATTTGCTTGTTTATGGGGTTTTTTTTACACATTGCTGAGGATACCATTTAGAAGTCACTCTCAGGCCTGAGATTGCCTGAGATTTTGTGTGGACAAAGAGGCTAAGTGGAATTTAACACAAAGTGACATTTTGCTACTTACAGAATATACAGAGGACAGAAGGAAGATTAGTCATACAGAGAAGTAACAGGGAAAGAGTGTTTGATCTTATACCCTCTGCCAAAAGTGTAAAAAAGAAAAAATGTGAACTGTAGAATGACTCTTTCCCTTGTTGCTCTTCACATCATCTCTTTCTTGTGAACTTTGATTTTTAACTTTTTTCCAATGAGATTGAGTTATAAGGGTTTCCTAGAACTTTATGATCAACAGCAGAAACCTGAATAAAAACCTCAGTGGTTCTACCTTCTTCCTCTTCAAGCTTGAAGGCTGTTAGCCATGCTCTGCCTTTCAGTGAGAGCGGTGGCAAAAGGAGCATCACGTAGAACAGGAATGTAATGATGTAGTTTGACTGCCACTTTTCAACAAGCTGTGCTGACACTCTTTGCTGTTTTAATATATGTCCTCCTTTTTTAAAAAAAAAAAAAGTTTGCATTTTTAATTAAAAAAATCCTCATATCTATTTATCCACATTAACTTTTTCATTTCAAGGTTGTGTTGCAGGTGTCCAACAGATGTGTAATGTTCCTAAAATTCTTTAAAATTACTGAAATATTAAAAAACCCCACTGCACTTGAGAAAGTATTTTAAACAGAATGATGATTGCTAAAGCACTAAAGTTTGCATGTAATTTAGTAAAATTTAAAAGAGAGCAACATGAGAGACAAGTATCTGTGAGACCTGCCTTTTCTTAGCAGATGTGTACAACGACAAGATTCAAGACAGTTATCTTTTGTTAATCTGGAAAAGGAGGGGAGAGGTCACTGCTCTTACCCATGAGAGGGGAGGAAATGTGTTGTCTGAGATACAATTAGGGGAGAATTCTTGTTACATTACTGTTATTAGCACTTATGGTACTGTCATAAAATAGAGACCAGCTAGGCAAGAGATATATATTGCAAATAGAGGTAAAAATTAGTCCAGATTAGAACCTATAAATAAGATACAATAAAAGATTTACCCACAAATCTTCTTTAGCTTGGTAAAGATCTAAGTATTCTCACTAATTCTCATGTAGCTGGGAGATAATATGTGAATACTGAGCATATATGCAGTCTGATTCAGTCAACTCCCGCTCTCCTGAAACATAATTGACATAATTGACAGAGGGCTGTGAGGAGGAAAATTTTTATATGAAGATTGTTATAACTTAATGAACCTTGTGAGTTTGATGTGCTATAGCTGAAAAAGGGTGTATTTGAATGTGAAAAGATGGGAAATAAAGTATGAGGTTTTGAAATTTTCTAAGCTGTCTCAGCAAAAGGCAATGATGTGCCATCAAATACGTATTTCTTCAGGTAAATGGTGAAGGCAGTTATGTCTGCCTAAGCAGAAAAAAATCTTAACTTTTTCCAGTCTTATATTTATTTTAGTGGAGTGTTTTGTGAGATACAGACTGTGGTGGCTTCTTTCCTAAATATTCAAGTTCCTATCATTGCTTTATTGAAAACTATTTTGTTCTATAGAAAAGACTTCTTTGATTCCCTTCTTGTCCATATTGTTGCCTGAAAAACTCCAATTTTTTAAAGGAAATTGGCATGTTCCATGTCTGTCCCTTATCTATCTCTGTGGAAAACAATAATAGAAAAAATAAATTGTATATTTTATGTAGGAATTGAAATACAAGAACTGCAATCTGAATCTTTTATAATAGTTGTATCAAAAGGATGATTCATTCCAAGAAGAGAGGTTGGGGATCAAAGCCTGCTTTTATTGCAACTGTGCCTAAATGAACAGTTTCAAACTTCTGCCAGGCCTTACTTGCTATGCTACCAACAAAGACTACTGAGGAGATCAGCAATGTATTTAGGTAATTTGGGCTCCTAGACACAGAAGAAGTGATCATTTTACTATTTCTATGTGCCTATTCCCTTTCAATACTGCTTGTTTTCATTTGCAGGATAGAATGTTCTCTTCTACGCCCAGTGGAGTGTAGAAAATTCAGTCAGCAATCTTTTCCTGATCCCTGGAGCTCATGACACACAGGAACAGTAATCTGTAAATCCTGTTCCTACCAAAATTCATTTAAGTTAAAAATACTCAATAGCTTGTGGAATCATGACTTTTGTATAATGTATTGTCAACAGCAGCTTGAATGGGACTGTAGCACATTCTCACATATAATTTGTATCTCTCTTCTCCTTTTTCTGCATAATCTGCATCACACAGAGGAAAAATATTGTTTCTTTGAGAGGCAGGGGGTTGCTGTTCCTGCTGAGTTTACAACTAATAGGTGTTGGAAGATATTGCCTTAGAGCATGGTAGTGCTGATTAGAAATATCTTACCTTTGAGAAGAAGAAGGACTACCACATTCCACCGACTTTCAAACTCAGCAGGAACATATACCCAGGAGCTATTGTTTCTTTCATATTTACCTCTGTCTTCATCCTCATTTAGTAACACTTTCATTCCACATAAAGAAGACTCCTTTTACGATTTCTGAGCTATTACCATAAAGATTGTAGAAAATGCTAGGAAAAGTTTATGAAAAAAAATTGGACATGGAAACATCAAAGAAAAAAGAATTATGAGAAGTTTCAGCTATTAAAAATAAAGTGTAAATTAAATACAATGAGGAATAATTTAGGATTGGAAGCAGAGGAGGAAGTGGCATTAGGATAAAATCGGTGACTTTAAACTGTCACAAGGAAAAAATACTTATGAAAAAGACAGTTATGCCTTACCCATTCCCTATGATTTGCCTGTAGATCTCTTCTGTCAACACTCATGTCCTTGTGTCTCTGCAGTAAGATGGATAAGGGAAATGATGTACCTAAAAATTAATCTGTCATTTTGTTGATGTAAAATCAGAATGTAAACACTAGCTCATAGAAGTCTAATAAAGAGTATTTGGAAAACTGTCTCTGTTCAGCAATGGCAGACCTCAGTTACTGCCCTTCAATCATTAAGGAAGGCAGCAGCTCAAAATTAACAGTAGAAATTGAACATAGCTCAGAAAAGGAAAAAAAACAAGCATCATGAAAGGTTGTGACAATTGAACCTGGAAAGAAAGTACAGTTAATGAAAAGCCTGGACTAGTATCCAAAAAGGTTTGTATTTGTTTTCATGATGGATATATCAGTGCTCAAGAGAATCCAAAAAGGGACTGTGCATTCCTGAATGTTGAGTCAAACACGTAGGCTCCGTGCATACTGAAAGGAAACAACAAGCACTTCACAATGGATTCCACAGAAAACAAAAAGCCTGCTTTCTAGGACAAAAAAAAAAAGCTGTCTAGAGTTATAGTCCATAGAAAGAATATTAAAAACAAGAACTTTCTTGAATTTCATCTCTCTTAGGGACCTAGTAGCTTTACTGGGGTTACTCAGAGACACTATTTTATATTGACGGGACAGTCTTTCCCTAAAGGTGAATTCCTTGGAATTTGAGTCTTAGGGACTTAAGTCCTTCCATTTGAATTTATTCTTCAAAGAATATATAATACTCCTCAGGAGAAAAAAAAAAACAACTTTTTTTTTTGTGAAGATTTACATACAGGAAAGACATGTAAAGTAATTCGGAATGTACATATTATAGGGCATATGTGTCCATATGTAGAGATATTTTCATATTTGGACTGAAAGTTTGCCTCAAACAAGGTCAAAGTCTTTCCATTGTCTTCAAAGGTGCTAGTAGTTAATTTTTGTATTTTATATTGCTATATTGCTATATTGTATTTTATATTGCTAATCAGTCTAAATAAATGTTAGTAAATCCCTTTTTTAGGGCATTTGTGTAAGGTCCACAGAAGCGTGTCAGATTCTTTACAGTCATGCAAGAAGATAAGCTACTACTTTGAAGTACTTTCAGTTTAAGTAGACAGTTTGCATAAGGAATGGAGAAAGAAAAAAAAAGGGTAGAATAGAAAAATTTTCCTTTCCCACAACTTTTTGATATTTGATTCTCACTTGTTTGCCTTCACTTAGCTGCCTTAGAATGATATAATACTGCAGGGTTTCTTTCTTCAGTTGATAACAAACTAACAATAGACACCATCTTATTGTACATTTCAGGAGTCTTAAAGTCCATTAAAGTAACTTTATCTTCAGTTACTTATCATTCTCTCTACATTATTATTTCCCCAAGCTACGCTCCTTACCTCACCATGCTTCCATTTAAAGTTGCTCTCATTATATCTGTCAGTATGTTTTTTCAGGAACTGTTTTGTCAGACCACCTGATTAGGATTTTGTATAGATTAGACCAAAAAGAGGTTCCATTTTTAACCCACTTGATGAAGAAATTGAGATTTTTCTCACATGCATATCCCTTGGATGGAGTGCCAGTGCATTAAGTGAGAAGTAGGATATTGTGAAATAAATACTATGCTAATTTCCCTTATTCTTTTAATCTCTGTGCATTCTTTTAGTACTTTTCACTATAATATACATCCTTATGCCAAGCAAATGCTTGAATTGTTTAACCAACAGCTTAAAGAGAACTGCAGACAACTGCATTTACTCAGTTATCAGTTTTAACTCAATTATAAAAGCAAAGAGTGTGTAGCTTTTTAAATTCTTAATAAAGAATTGGAAGTTAAGTTTACAAGGCAAAAAAAAAAAGAATGTTTTTATTACAGAAATACATATCTGATTTGAGCTGTTTGAAACTTTTTATTTCATGCAGGGTAATGTGGCCACATTCATATACCTGATATTCCTATATAAACATAGTTTCTTTTGTTAACCACTTAACACTGAATCATAGGTCCTGTAGGTTTGTCCAGGGTGGTTGGAGTACTAAGCATGAATTCTGAAGAACCTGTTGTGGATAGATTCTTTTTTATGCCTGTAAAAATAGGGCAAGTGGCTGAAATTCTGGCCAGTTAATATCTACGAAGGTATGCTCAGGAAATTTTCAGTTGTATGGCTTTAATTCCACAATATGGGAAGTCACAGCTAAAGACATCTGCTGTAGCAGATAACAATATACTGATGCTGTGAAATCTCATGAGCAGAACAAGATTGCTAACCTGTAGAACAGTAGAGGAAAGTAGATGTAGTGAATCTATCTGTGGCATTTACAACCACTTGCATGCTGGAAAGAATTGAAGTAATATCTTTCTTTAGAAGCCACAAAAGTAGAGTCCTCTGATGTGAAATCACCAGACAACTCCATTACCATTATGTCATCTAGATAACATGGTCTTTTAACTCAAGAAACCTGTTGTAATGAAGCTAAATAGACATTCCTATGCTTATTAAAAATACCTCTTCCTGAAACCGTTCTGCTCTTCTCTTTCCAGTTGTACACTTGTTTATACAGTGTTCATTAATCAGTTCAAATTACTTTCAAGTTGCATTTCCAAGTTCCATTAATATTATCAACAAATCCTTACTTACAGAAAAGATGGCTCCTACTCACCCTGGCAAAACATATCCTTATCTTCTTCGTACTGTGATAAAGGTTTGACCACCGCAGTATTAACTGTAATTCACTTAAACCCTGATAGAAACAGATTTGTAAAAATTGTCTTTTCCATTTTTTTCAATGAGGTAGAATTATTGGACTGTAGCAGTCCAATAAAGTTCAAATTCTTTAAATCAAAAAAGTTGATAGCCTTCTGTCATAATGAAAAATAACTCTTAAAAAAAATAGACTGGGAAGCTTTATATATCTGCTCTCATAAGTGTGAAAATTCCACACGTCCAAACATATCAACTGTGAAGATTATTAACAATATTTTAAGAACCAGTGTTTATTGAGAAGGCAAAAAATTAACTGAAGGATAAAGGAAAAACTTTGTGAGAAAAACATCAGTATTTTCCTTATCTTGGAAATTCCCTTTGTATTTTAGGTATTTGGTTTTGTTTTGGAATTAAGTTCTGTGGTTCTAAAAGTTTAGTTACTTAGTATCATGGTTGAACCCCAACCAGCAACTACGCAGCTGGCTTGCTCACTCTCTACGGGTGAGATGGGGGAGACAACTGGAAGGGTAAAAGTAAGAAAACTTGTGAGTTGAGTTAAAGACAGTTTAACGGGTAAAGCAAAAGCTGCATGATCACGCAAAGCCAAATAAGAAATTCATTCATCCCTTCCGATGTCCAGGCAGGTGTTCAGCCATCTCCAGGAAAGCAGAACTCCATCACATGTAATGGTGATTTGGGAAGACAAATGCCATCACTCCAAATGTCTCCCCCTTCCCCCAGCTCTATATCCTGACCCTCTGGTCAGCTGAGGTCAAATCTCCCAGTTGTGTCACCTTCCAGCTTCTGCACCCCAGCCTCCCTGCTAGTGGAGTGGAGTGAGGAGCAGAAAAGGCCTTGATGCTGTGTAAGCATTGCTCAGTAGGAATGAAAACATCCTTGTGTTATCAATCCAGTTTCCAGTGAAAATCTAAACCACAGCCATAATGGCTACTTATGAAGAAAATCAGCTCTATCCCAATCAAAACCAGCACACTTAGCAACGAGTGCAATAAATTTAATACTGAAAGGCTGCAACAGTATTGATGCTACCAGCAGACCATTTTGTATTTCATCTTAGTGTGGTGCACTTTCTTTTTCTATTCCCCTTAAAAATGACAAAAATTATCATAAGGGAAATTTAGGAAATTGTATATTGAGAAGTTCTTCACAAGCTTCTCTGGGTCTTTGTTCAGGTTTGTTAAATTGAACAGTGAAAAATAAATGGTTTTAATTAATAAATAATTTTTCAGAGGACTGAACTCATCAGAAAAAGTATATGTAATGTGTTTAATCCCATTTGACTGTGCACTGTTTTCTGTTGGTTATAATCGGTTATGGTGAGTCATTTGTGATGACTTGGACTATTTTACTGCTTTTTTTACTGCATTTTTGAATAGCACCAGTCTTGTGCAAATTTACAGCCTGTTTATAAATTGCTGTGAATCTTCTGATGTCTAGAATTGTAAAATATAAAATCTGGAAATTCTCTTTAGACCCAGCAGAATGTGTAATACTGGGAGAAATCACTAGAACCCTCTCCTGAAGAAGTCTGACCAGCATGTATGCATTGGAATTCATTTTTTCCAGAAAATCTTGGGTAAATTAAATTTCTGTTACATAATAGTAAGTCAAATGTTCACATAAGCCAGTTATTTAGTGCTCTTAAATAAAACACATGATTTTACAGTAAGAGGTCTCCTTTTTTTCTCTTGTATACTTCATTTAGTGACATATTATTTGTTTTGGACTAACAATAATTATACATGTGGCAGGTAAGGTACAACTAACAATGGGAAAAAATGAATTAGAGACTCACTGAAAAGAGTTGGCTAATGTTACTCTAAGGCTGCCACCTATATATGAAAATTCATGGTGATGGGCGAAGGGAGGGTTCCTGGCAACTGGAAAATGTTTTATGAACATCTTTAAGAAAACAACAAAAGCCTGGAAACTTTAGACAGGTCTGTAAACCTCAGTCCCTGGAAATATCATGGAGAATTTTCTCTTGAAAAACACTTCCACAAAAAAAAAAAAAAAAAAAAAAAAAAAAAAAAAAAAGAGAGGGTAACCAGAAACAGCTGACACAGCTTTAATAAGACGACATGGTAACTAACTTGGTTACTTTCAACAGTGCATTGAGTGGCAACAGAATGAAAGAGCAATGAATAGAATACTCTTGCATTAGGATTTTTGAGATTTTTGAGATTTTCTCTTGGAGTGTGCTTACTAGAGGAATTATAGACTGAAGAATTGAACAGATGGAGATTTGGATGGTTCACAAGGATCTAAGGATCAATGCCTTGATATCCATTTGGTGGCTTGTAACAACTGGGGCGTCTCTGTGTTGATACTGTGTTAATATGTTGCTGTACCAACAGCAACCTTGATGGCAGGTTAAAATACACCTTTAGCAAGTTTGTGGGTGATGCTAAAATTTAACAGCTAACACACCAAACTTAGGACATATCTAAAGGATTCTGCAGGGAGAGACTGGGAGAACTGGTCTTGTTTCGTACACTAAAGGAAGACAGGTGCAATCCAAATGGTCTTTCATGGGATCAAAATACCACACTTTTACTGGCAAACTTTGGAAAATAAGGGAACTTGGCAAAAGGTTAAAACCAAACATTCAATCCACATAAAACATTTCACAAAGCATTGACTTAGCAAATTCCAACCCATCCAGGTTTAAGTTATGCAAACATCAAGAAAAGTAAATTAGGAGAAGAGGAAGAAGGAGAGGGAGAGAGAGGGATAATTATAGCTACTGCCTCAAATCCAGCATAGTTCCAGCTACTAGAGATCCAAGAAATGGTAGGTCTGCGAACAGTGTGGTGGCTGCATGGTGCTGATTTTATTGCCCTGGACTCCTGTGGCCATTCCCCCCAGGTGGGGCTTCTGGTCTGCCAGCCATGTGGGGCTGGGTTAGGGGCTCCAGGAGGTATGATGTGAGATTTCAGGTGTGCCGATGGCTAATAGACATTCTGGGGTGGACTAAAAGCTCCAAGGATGATGGGAGGAGGGGGGTGGGGGGAATGGGGCAGTGCTCCTGGTGTGCCAGTGACTGACAGCTGCATCAAAAGCTCTCAAGGAGGCAGGGTTATAAGGGGGGCAAAGCACAATTCCACCTTGGCAGAATCCAATTTGCCCCCTCCCACCACACACAGAGTTGTTTCTAGCCAATAATAAATTTAATAACCTTTTTCAGTCCCTCACAAGAGTTAAAGACATGATGGAGATAAAGCAGAAGATGGTATAATGAAAGGCAGCATCTTGAAATCATTGAGTTCTTATAAACATGGAGTTCAGATTGAACATGAGAAAAAAAACACATTTTCACTAAGACTGTAGTATGACACTAGAACAGGTAACTCAAAAAGCTTGTTGAATCTCCTTTCTTGGAATATCTTAACAGACCAGCTCCAAAATCAAGTTTCTGAAAAAGATGAACAGCAACTAAAAGAACAAAATTTTTCTCATCACTAGTAGAACAAAATATTATTAGAAGAGAATGATATGATACAACATAGAGAACATAAGTAAAAAGAAATGGAATTGTATGAGAAAAGAAAGGTATATCCTAAGAAACGCAGCTTAATGCAGTTGAATGTGTTTGGGGAAATGTAGAGAAAAGATGAGGGAGTGATACAAAAATTATGAAAAAAATGATCTTAGTGATTATGTGAACTGGAGTGCGATTAGCATGTCACAGGCTGTGTAAGAGTTGAAGATGCGTTTCACATGTAGGAAAAATAAAGGAAAGCAAATGGAAGGCAATCACAATCCCAGAGGTCTGATAGGGATTATGGTGTTATCATTACAGCTGACAAATGAAGAAAATAGAAGCTTCTGGAGAACAAGAAATGGGAAGTTTGGTTTTGACATAAGAAAACAGCCTTCTGATGGGCTACAGCTGACTGAAAAACATGGAATAAAATCACAAACTTCTTAAAATAAACATTTTTATGGTTTGTATTTTCAAGTTTCTAATTAGATTGAGAACAAAAAAAAAATTTTTTTTTCTTTTCTTTTTGTGTGTGAGTATAAGTACAGGAATGCAGCAAAATTATTAACTATGACATAACCTTAAATTCTTTGTCCTGCCAGAAAGTGTATGGTACTGCCAGGTATACAGATTACTTAAAATCACTCTGTAGAATTTGGGTTGGAATTTGCTAAGTCAATGCTTTGTGAAATGTTTTATGTGGATTGAATGTTCGGTTTTAACCTTTTACCAAGTTCCCTTATTTTCCAAAGTTTGCCAGTAAAAGTTAGTGCAAATTAACTTCATAGACACAGAAGAAATTAAGGCTAATGATAGCTGGTTCACATTATATATTGAGACTTTCTGACTGCATATGTATTGTACACGGAATCTTCTAATCTGATTTAGGAGACAACTAAGAGAATACTTCTTACTGTCGTTGTGCAATTTTAATGAGAATAATTTGGACAGAAAAAAAATAGAACTCTGTAAGGTCATGGACTCGCTCGACAAGTTTCTTAAAGGCGGTTTAGGTACATCAATTCCCTGAGGCAGGCACAAAGGAGAATGCAACAACATTCTCAGGAGGTTAAACAACAAGCTTTTACTGGCAAACTTTGGAAAATAAGCGTACTTGGCAAATTTTAAAGCAACATTCAATTGAAATAAAGCATTTCACAGGGCATTGACTTAGCAAACTCTAACCCATCCAACTTTCAGTTACCCACATTTTGAGAAGAAATTAGAAGTAAGTGACAGAGAGAGAGAAAGAAAGGGTACAAAGAAAGATTAATAGTCACTGCTTGAATTCCGGCATGATCTCAGCTGCTATAAAATCCAAACAGTGGGCCATGACCACATGTATTCCTGTGCAATTGCTTTTATCTGCTCTGGTCTCTAGAGGGCCTCCCCCTGGGTGGGGCTTGTGGTGTGCCAGTGGCTGATAGCTATTATGGGCTGGACTAGAGGCTCCAGGGGTGGTGGGTGTGGAGCAGTGAACTGTCCCACCCTGGCAGAACTTGCCCTGTCCCTGCTCCCTCCCAACTTTACTTGTTTTGAGCCAGTAATGTTTTTCTGCAGTCTGTCACAAACTGCTTTGTAGTATAGAGATGGTTTTCATTTCCTTATTAATATCTCTATTAATATTTGTGTATGTTACCACAAGTCTTTTTAATAGGTAAACTAGTGTTGGAAAATAAGAACAATATGGTTAATTACTTATTTTTTACACTTTTCATAAATTTATCTTTTTACGTAGCAAATCTGTTGGAAACAACTTAGGCAATATTAGTTATATACCTCAGAGCTGACAATCTCTATTCTATTGTTTGTGTCCACCAGAAAAATCTCTTCGAATCTGTACATTTCGTTTCCATGTCTGCAAAACAGAAGTAACAGTTTTTATCCCTGTCTTATGATAGAGTAATTTACAACGTAGGATAGAAAAGTTGGAGGCTTTTAAGATGGAGTTTGATAAACTCATAAAGAAATAAATCTACAATATAATTTATGATGGCTAGGGAAATAAACTTGATGACCTGTTAGGTCCTAAGTGATCTTATATTACTAACAACTGCAAGAAACTTGTATGGTTTTGAATAAATCTACAAAACCCGCAAAGTCTGATGTAAATTTTGAATGTAAAGATAACATAAGAGAGACAATGTGTTTACAAGACCTCTTTCTGTTGTGCTTTGCCTTGATTACTGGTGTTGTTCAGTTCTGAGAGGTTTGTTCATTGGCATTCCAAGTAAGTTTGTCATTATATGATCCTGGGAAGACAGGTAGAGAATAGCTAGAGATACACATCTGCTATGAAGGACTTAAGAGGTTTCTTATGGTCCTGCAGGTGGTTTAATGAGAACAAAGTGGTCAGAAGATAGCAAAGAGTTTGTTACTGCTTCAGTGCCAAGGAAGCAACTCTTCCTTTGTGCTGTTTTGGAGTAAATATAGTTTGAATATTGCATCTGATATTAGATGCTACATTCCAAAAGGTATATTGACAAACTGAATGAAGTCCTGGCAACAGGAAGACAAAAGCACCAAAAAAGCCCCCAACAAACCAAAACTGAACACCCCCATCCCCACTCCCCCACCCTGATCAAGGAGGTGGAGGGATTGATTTCTGAGGAAAGATAAAAGAAGAAAGGATGTACAGCTTGACTCAGCAATGATAAAGGGCAGGGAGAATTAGCAGGCTACAAATAGCCAATGGATTGAAATATTAAGTCAGGGAGAAATAATTTAGTGCAGGACAAGATGATGTCCTGCATCAGCATTAAATTAAGGAGAAGAAACTGTAAACTGAATGCAAAAAAACCCCATTGCAGAACAGATTTTTTGACCCTCTGATTGGATTGAAATTAAAATTCAATAACAGTTGTGACACTACCAAGGTCGACCTTTAACCATTTATATTAAAGATATCATAGAGATACAGAATGATACTGAGTCAGAAATTAAGATTGTTTTATTTTTTAATCCAGTAAATCACCCTGGACTGTGTTAGGTGGAGTGTTGCCAGCAGGTTGAGGGAAGTGATCCTTTCCCTCTATGTTTTTTAATCAGTTAGTTCCTTTGTTTTTTTTAGTGAATGGAAAACCTCTACATAATGTTTTCCCAAATAATGCTTTAATTTACAAATTTTAATATTACCTTTTATCAATTTCCTAAGTGCTTCCTAATTTTTATTGATTGATTAGGATATCTACTAGTTAGTAAAATGATTTTAATTTACATCAGACTTACACAATCACTTATGGTATTACTCAAGCAATATTACTCAAATAACTTGTCTGTTGTGGGGTAAACCCAGTAGACAGCTGAGCCTCACACAGTAGCTCACTCACTTCCCCACAGGAGGATAGGGGAGAGAATTGGAAAGGTAAAAATGATAAAACTCATGAGTTGAGATAAAGACAGAATAAGAAGCAAGGCAAAAGAAAAGCACATAAGGCAAATAAAATAAGGAATTAGTTCACTACTTTGCACATTCTACTTTTCTGCAGGTGTTTGGACATTTTCAAGAAGGCAAATACAAACATGGAAATAAAAACCTTTGTAACTCTAAATGTCCCCTTTTATTGTTGAGTCTGATGCCTTATGGTGTGGAATATCCCTTAGGTCAGTTGGGGTCAGCTATCCTGGTTGTGTCCCCTCCCAACTTATGCACCCCCAGCCAACTTAGTGATGGAGCAACATGAGAAGCAGAAAAGGCCTTGATGGTGTGTAAGCACTGTTCAGCAATAGCTAAAACACTGGTGTGTTATTAATACTGTTTTGACCACAACTCCAAAACAAAGACCCATATGAGCTATTATGAGGAGACTTAGCTCTAGCCAGACAAAACCAGTACAGTAGTGTCAATATTCTTGTCCCAGAGCCGGAAGTTCATTTGTGCACTGTGTTAGCAGTTATAGATTATCAAGAATGTGAAAGGCTTGGTATTTATTTGTATTTCTACCTAAAATAAGGATCTCTCAGAGGAACGTTTGAACTGCCAGTTTGTTCTGGATTGGATAGATTGATGAGGATCTGCAGTGTTCTTTCTAATGGTTTTGAAGGCTAGAGAAAAAGCAAGGGTAAGCAGGGATGAATAAAGCTGTTCCTCAAGAGAATAGAAACCTCAGAATTAGCAGGTTTGCAAGTGAAAGCTATTGTTTAAAAAAAATTAAAATAAGTGGAACATGAATTAGAATCCAGAGTTATCCTTGCTTCAGTGAGGACTTCAATAAATAGGCTGAAGAATTATATTGCATCATTTTCTTTTCTATATTAAAAAATCTATACTTTTACCATGGAACACTGCAAATAGGTGAATTTGAACTTTGACCTTCCTGGTGGAACCCTGAATTTTTCACTCCCCATTTTAGGATCTATTTATCTTTATAACTTCCATGCCTTTCTTGGAATTGTTGCTGATCCTCCTAGGCAGAAAAACAGAATTGCTACAACACCTAGGCAGATGAGATACATGAGTCTTTCTATTGCAGAATCAGAGATGTGGAAAACAGGGCCAGAAGAAAGAAAATGATAGGCAAGGACAAGGCAACCTCACTGGAAAGCATCGTTTCATCTACTGGTTTTTAATCAAAAGACTGCTCTGAGTTAAGCACTTTCTACAGCATTACAGAGCTATTTTGTGGATTTCATTCTCAGATATATTTAAATGCTCCCAGATAATGACACTGCTTACCTAACTCAAAGCATCGATTTCTGACTTATGATAGAGACATTAAATGTTAGATTTTCCACATATGTTAAGTCATAAGCATTGGCCTTACTTAGGAAACATTAAATAATTACCTCAGAGCTTGCATTTGTTCTGGCATCAGTGTTTCCTTCCAACTGCAAAATCAAGAACTACTTTTATGTCTGATTTCACAATATAAAAAATTGCCACAATGGACCTATACACTCTAAGGTGTCATGAGTAAGGATGAAGAAGATAATCATAAAGGGTAATAAGAAGAGTTTTGAAACATGGAGAGAATAGAAGATGCATGAATAGATCATTTGGTTGTAGAAGCACAGGTTAATACTCTCAGGGCCCTAAGGATGCTATTAGGCATTACTGTACTTGCCCAGCCTCACCTGGGGCCTCTCTGAGCTCCTGCCTAGGGCCCTGGACCCCATTACAGCCTTCTGGGGCCTCCAGTCCCTGCCCCAGGGCTGGTCTCCAAATCCCCACAGCCCTGACCAGCCCTGGGCCAAGCCCACATGTGGGTCCATGCCCTGTACCAGAGTCAGTCTCTGCCCATCCCCAGGAAGATGCCCAGTGGGGCACCTGGGGCTTCCCCCAGCAACCCTCCTCCCTTTCTGGCTGGGGGAAGCCCAACCTAGGGATTCCCTGGGGCTCCCAGTTTCCAGCCCACAGGGAGCTGCTGGCTCACACTACTCCATAAAACAAGTATACTCAAGAGAGCAACTTGTCTGTGGGTGAGAAAGGATTCTTCTAAATTACAAGTCATTTGCCTCAGGGAAAAGGAAAATACTCTCAGCTGTTATTCAGCTCAACCCCACAGACAACTCTCTATTTTTTTTTAGATAGGTGACACATTGCATGCTATTTTTCTCTGACAAGTTAAAGTTTTCTGTGCTTTTTTTTTATAGAGGAGCATCATATTTTCTGCTAACACATTTTCTGTAAACTGGTAAGGGCTTCTTGGAACTACATCCCTTAAAAATAATGATGTTTTCATTCATATACGTAGGACATATGTACACAGCAATAAGATATATATGCATAGCAATAAGATTATGTTAGCATTGCATTTGCAGTTGCAATTCCATTGCACAGACACCCCTTGAAAAAGTTTCAAATAAGTTTTAAAATTTGCTATCGAAGGTACAGAAGCCTATCAGTGTTCTAACACTTGAATTTAAAATGGCCAAGATTATTAAAAACAAGTAAATCATGCTTTAACATTTTATTAATTCCACTTTTTTCCAGCTCTTTGAGAACTCTTCAATTTATTGCATTGAATCAGTGTCCTTTGACAGAGACCTGATTATGTTGCCCTTGCAGTTCCAGAAGTCATATTTTAAAAAGGTCAAAATGTTTATCTTTATAACAGAAAAAATCATTGGTCTTGAAGTTGTTTCCTGATCTGTTCCCCTGATGTTAATTTCAGTGCTTTGGCTTTCTTAGTCTCTTCTCATAACCCTGAGGTATATACTTTTGATGTATATAATTCAAGACAAATAAAAATCAAACCGAATAGAAATGAGTCCTATGATCTTCTAAATAAATTGCTAAATTAATCTCTTCTCCTTACCTCTACTTTTTGAAAAGGACACTGCTGCTTTTGAGTTACTGGCAGAGGAATTTACCCTTTAGATGCATCCCTGACTGCTCTTCTGGAATTATCTTTTTCTTCTGTTTGTCACCAAAAAAAGAGTCAAATCTTGGCCTTTTAAGTGATGATCACCTTTCCAATGGTCATAAAGGAATCACAGGAGGTTTTTTTATAACTGTTTTAACCTGTTCTCTCTTTTATTCCTGAACACTCCTTTTGATAGCTCAAGGGGGGAATTTTTATCCCTGAAGTGACTTGTCCCATGTGCAGATGATAAATCTTCCAACCCAATTCTTAGATGTATGGATGCAATATGACAGCAATATTATAGAGCCTTTTAAAGTGTTTTTGTGTCTAATGACATTGAAATCTACTATTTTAGTTAAAGATTTGCTGTTGGAAATCCTTGGTCCCACTTCAGGTGCTTGTTCCCCAAACTGGTGCCAAATGCTAAGTGATTGATATATGAGCTTACTAAAAATTATGTGGCTGAGATTTTTCTGGGAAGGTGAAGATGCAGAGATAATAATAAAATTAATTTCAGTTTTTGGTTTAAAAAGCATAAGGGACAATTTTTGACCATGTGAAATTTTTGGGTAAGTTTTGTTATTAAAGAGAGTTCATAAGAAAGTTGTCTTGCTGCAAACTTTCTATATAGGCATAATAGAAGAAGGTTGCTCTTACCATGATGAAAGAAAAAGTTTTATTAATTGGATGAAATTTAGAAATTTAATTTCAATTAATGAAACATAAAATACTAAAGGCTTGTGACATTTATCAATTTTTACAATTATTATTGAAGTTTCTGTAATCCTAAAAGAATCTGATAAAATATTTATAAGGTTCTTTTGCATTATAATCTTATCATTTTAAAATTGGTGTAAATGTAAATAAATTGACATATAGCTAATATAATGGTACTCTTGAAATGTATAGTGAAAATATGCATAAAGTCATAAATTGAAGTTATAGTTAGGTACAAACAATACTTCGTCTGACAATAACTTTTTCTGTCTGATCAAAATACTATATATTTTAGTATAAAAGGAATTAAAAAATGATGCTAAAATGCTGCTTTTTAAAAATTTTTATTTTCATAATAAATGATGCTAATTCTTTCTCTTGATTTCTTTTTATGTAAACCTCTGTCTTTTACATAAATATTTTTTTTTGTTTGTATGGTGGGAAATAGAGTGGTCTGTTTTAAAAAAAAGGAAAATGACCCCTCAGCCTTTTCTGTGTATGAATTGTCTCTGTCTTGGCTATGAAGTTATTAGTTTTGGTAGTGGCTTGGTAGCTTTTGATATGTTTCTGAAACCAATACTTAGTCCAATGTCCTAAATATTAAGTGATAGAAGCGACAATTAAGCTTGGAAGTATATGACAGAAGAATGGACAGGCCCTGTGTTGGAAAATTGAGAGCAGGTTTTTATTCTTTTTTTTTTCTCTATTGCCTTCAGCAAAGTTTTCCTCATGACAAATTTCTCTGTCCTATGATGGAATAAAATAACAGATACTTCAAAAGAGAATGAGCTCTTTGCTCTGTATAAATGAAAATGTTTCAATCAGCTTCACATGAGAAGAAATCAACCTCTTTGTATGGTATTTTTAAGTAACATTGCATTGCATTCTGTACATCTTTCCCAAGAGGTGAGCTCACATTATGGCTATCTAAGAGTTTACTGTTTAAGCAAAGACTGAAAATGATTTCGCTACTTTCCCCGTAGCCTTTCTTTTCACCTACTGTCCAAGTAGACAGCTGCAACTATTTTTAAAAAAGTTAATGAATATTTATTTACTAATAGTTCTAGTAATCCCTCTCCCTATTATTTGGACAAGCTTTGAATTGCGGCCAATCTAGTGATTTTACCAATGAGAATTCCAGCAGAAGTGGGACATAAACTTATCTTGTGGACACTGACAAACCTTGGGCCCAAGCTCAGTCCTTTGTTGCTTAACATGCCTTGGACTTGAAGAGTTTCAGTATTATCAAAAGCAGAATTTTGGATAGCAAACAAACTATGCATTATGGATGTCATATGCACGTTATGTCTTGCTTCCAGTTCTGTCTTTGGTCCTGTCTTCTGCTGCTCCTAACTGAATCTCTGGATAGATCCTCTGCCTGGTTCATCTCCTTGCTTTGTCTGGAACTCCATTATCAGTGCACTGACCAGTGACCCTGATTGGGAAGGGCACTGCCCTATAGGTACTCTGGACACCCTTAGTTGCTCTTCCTTGTGGAAAAGCAACCCTCTTTGTGCTCCCCTATACTGATACAGTGTGGTGATTCTAAACAGTGTGGAAGGGGGGTGCTAATAGTAAAAAAAAACCCAAAACAAACACAACAAAAAAACCTAATCAAGCCAAAATCAAAAAAACCTTCATGTCAGACAAGAGAATAAAAAAATCTTGGAGCATAAAGAACTGGTGAAGCTCACCTTGCCTAAAAAGTAAGAGATCAATGTCCCAGCTGAGGACAAAGTTGTCTTTTAGTGTTCTGCTATGTGAAAAAGAAAGCCAAGATTCACATCAAATGTCTGGTATTTTTAAGTGAGGGTTTCTAAACTGGGGGCCTGCTGTTGTCCCAGTTCCTATCCACAGTATTTAGAGACTCAAGTCTTAAAAGTGAAATAATAAAAAAAAAATCTGAATACTTTAACCACTAAAATAGTATTTATTTTTACAGATGGAGAATATTTTCCCTGAAAGAGAGTCACATGGATATAGTGCTCTGAAACATCCTTTGCGCCAATTTTATTTTTATATTAATGTATTCTATTGCATGAGAGGATGATTTTTTCATTTAAAAGATATACATCATTCTCTAGCAGATACATCAAACTTTACATAAACCAAGATTATTGTATGAAAGTGTTTATGTGTGTATTTCCTAATTTTTTTATTATATATCATGATGCATTTATAATCACCATTGTCTGCCCCAAAATTCTGGTGGCACCATGAAATAATAGAGTCATACTTTTTAGTAGCCCTTAAATAATTGTGTAATTTGGGAGGAAAAAATAACTACAGGAATAGTCCATCAATTGGTGAATGTTATAATATTAAATATACTGTTGATTTTGAGACTATGAGAGCAATATAGTTCAGCATGATAGCTAGGCATCTTTATTTAGCACATGAAAAGGACACATCTAATGTCTCTGCAGCCTTAATTTGACCCTCCTGTATGTATAAATTAGGGTAGTATTTTTTTAGTTATATAATCACACACAAATTAATGGATTTTCTTGTTTGGTTTTTTTTTCTGATAAGACTGTAACTTGCTTTGTGTGTAGTATTTTAAATTTGTGACTAATAATTGTAATTTATTTCTGTTTGGGTTTCCTTTTCCCTTTAGGAAGCCATAAAATTATGACTCTTTTTTTAGTTGACTCAGCTATTTCTCAGTACAAGCAGTTTTTACAAAGCGAAGTCACCTCCAGAATAATCTTACAGATTTATGTCAAACATCTGTTGATGCCTTTCTAATTGCTTCTCCAAAATTTGGTAGGATTGAATTTAAACTTGGATGCATTATACTCAAATACTTCTTTTTCAGAAAGTTATAAAATAATAATAATAAAAGGAAACTGTATGAAAGCCACTTTTAAAGTCTATTCTGTTTGCTTATAGAAAAGTTTTATTTATTTAACTTTATATCAATAATGGTTGTACTCTAGCAATGTTATCAAGCTTCTGAAAGTGTTTGAACTCAGAAAATTCATCTGACAAGCACAAAGAATAGTTCATATTAGAGAAAAATGTAGATGTGAGAACATGTAAATTAATAAGTAAGGAGGTTAGAGTAAATTAAGTGCATCATTTCAGTCCTTCTAAAGATAGAACTGATGCTACAGAGCTACGAAAGAGTACATTATCATTAATAGTTTATTAAGCTTACTTACCTTAAGTCAATCATGCTGTGATTACAGTACAGTTATGCAATGAAATTACATTGAAGATTTTCAAAAATTTGCAAGCAGCTCAGCTTAATAATGACATAAAATAGCTGTGCAGGTGTTTTTTTCTTTCTTTTTTGGTGGATGTGATCGAGGTAAATGCTTCAGTTTCAATTGCCATCTCATAAGTATTAATAATTTATGCTGTTTAAAGGTAGTATTCTTTGATTTGTCAAACATTTTTAGAGACAATTTCTTCAGATTTTTTGAGTGAAAAGCATTATTCTTTTTAATACCTTTTGTAAATAAAATAGTTCTGTATCAATTTACTTTTGAACTTTTAGGAAATTAATCCCAGACCCCATAAGGCCACCCAGAAGATTAACTCAGGAAATGTCCTCTGTAGACATGGGACTTCTCCAATGTTTGGATTTTAAAATTTATTACTTGCCCTAAGGTGTAACAAGTCCCAATGTACAATACCATAAAATAAAACATCCAAGTAACTCGTCTCTTTCTACTTCTGTGCTACTTTCTCCTATTTTGTTCTGTAGCACTTAAAAGAACTCCACTGAGAGGGCCTTTTAAAGTAATTGGTATAAATGGAATGTATGCAGAAGTCATGCAATTATGCTATTCCTTCACTACATTTGCAAGTCTATATCCTCCTTTGACTCATATAATTCTATATCACACAGAGTTCTCAAAGTAGCAAAAACACCTCAAAAAAAAATCACAAGGTATCTCCAGATGTTCCATATTGGTCAGCTACG
The DNA here is from genome assembly GCF_003984885.1 of Neopelma chrysocephalum. Lineage (NCBI taxonomy): Eukaryota > Metazoa > Chordata > Aves > Passeriformes > Pipridae > Neopelma > Neopelma chrysocephalum. The sequence continues at coordinate 11,633,428 of NW_020897731.1, read as the reverse complement.
AGCAGCAAGATGACTATTTGTGTTTTTAAGGCTTGATATATATTTGATACGATGATAGTTTAATTGAGCTCTCTGAATTAAACTGAGTCTTTAGGTGAAATAGAAAGTGTTAATTTGATTTTAATTAAATTAAATTTAATTTTTTTATGAGTAATAGCTATTGAAAAATGCCTGTTAATGGGAGACCACAGAGACCACAGTAAGCATATGTTAGTACATACCTCCGGTAAACATAAATTTTGGCAATGGTAGATATAATATTTGTTCCATGCCTTATTATCTAGAATAAAATCAGACATGATGAAAGGTACAAATTTAAATGTGGGATAGATTGCAAAAATGACAGTGTTAATAATAGAATCATGAAAGCTAGCACTTTTCATACTTTTTAAACACTTTTTTTTTTCTAAATTAAGAAAATAAAAAATGAAAAACCTTGTGTCCATTCTACAAACTCTCTGCAGTAAGACAAACTCCTGAGACTCATCCAGTGGTTCTTTGTTCATAAGGAGACAAATGCTCTTTCATTATTCTACAGCAAATTGTGGGGGAATGATCTGTCACTCCGAGTATCATTATAGTTCTAATATTTGATATACTACATACAGAATATAGTTCTAGTTCTAGTATTTGATCAGCATAGCCTGTATCTTCATTACAAAGGGCTTGTCCCAAAGGAAAGCTACCTGAACTTACAACATCATCTGAGAAAGCAACTTCATTCTGAAAGCAAAAGTCAGTTTCTTACCTTTCAAAGTGATGAACCTTGCAAAAACATCAGTTGGTCCTCTCAAAACCCTTTGATACAGACTATTGTGTCCTAAAAGAGATTTGTATCATATGTATTTGTCAAATTTACATTACTATTTGCAATAGGATGATCCTCAACAAGAAACAATATAATAGACTATTCTGTCTGAAGTGATTCTTGGATGTTGCTTATCAAGTCACACTCAAGCACAAGGCCCAAGAAGCTGAAGTGAAATTGTGTCTTATTCAAAGGCTGCATTTTTTCAGACTTTCACATTTATATCTAATACTTTTCTTTCACTCATCTGGATCATATAATGAAATTTAGAAAACTCAAGTAATGCGGAATAGATGATTTTTTTTTCCTCCTTCAGATAGAAAGCTATTCCTGGCCACTTTGCAGGAGAAAATTGAAATTTATTGATACTGAAGAGACTAGCTTTCTTCATATTAAAGTGAAAGTCTTATGATGGTGTAACACTGAGAACTGGTAATTTTTTTAAATCTGCTTAATTAGACATCTCTCAAGGACCCTACATACTAGCAAGTGAAAGGTTGGCTATGTCACATAGTGTAAAGTTCTTATTAGCACAGCTCATTTGAAAAGGGATGAAACTGAGAGCCCTTTCACCAAGGCACATATCTGACTTCTGCTTATAGTACAATAAATAGTTCAAGTCTGAAACTGAATCTCTAGCAAAGCTCACTGTCAATATGCTGACACTTGAACTATCCTATGCAACTGCCAATTCAAAGACCAAATTTGTTGCATTTGATACGAAACAACCACTGATTACTATTTTTTTTTCATTCTTTATTTGCCTGAAATGTTTTGTGTTCCTGTAGACTTTCGTTTGGATATACTTGCGTGAACACTTGATTCCAGGACTTCTGACTTAACAAAATCTTGCACTTTATTCTGGTAGTTTTTTGCAGCTATTGTGAGGGCTCTGAGTGCACTGGCAGGGTCTGCAGACTACCGAGCAGCCCTTCAGGAGGACCTGGACGGGTTGGAGAGAGGGGCAGAGGAGAACCATCTGAAATTGAACAAGGCAAATGCAGGGTCCTGCACCTGGGGAAGGATAACCCCATGCCCTAGGACAGGCTGGGGTCCAACCTGCTGGAAAGAAGCTTGGTGGAGAAGGACCTGGGGATCCTGGTGGACAACAAGCTGTCCATGGACCAACAGTGTGTCCTTGTGGCCAAGAAGGCCAATGGTATCCAGGGGTGCATTAGGAAGAGCACTGCCAGCAGTTTGAGGGCGGTGATCCTGCCCACCTACTCAGCCCTAGTGAGGTGCATCTGGAGTGCTGTATCCAGTTCTGGGCTCCTCAGTACAAGAGAGACATGGATTGCCTGGAGTGGGTCCAGTGGAGGGCTACAAAGATGATTAGGGGACTGGAGCACCTCTCTTTTGAGGAAAGGCTAAGAGGGTTGGGTCTGTTCAGTCTCAAGAAAAGACAGAATCACAGAATACGCTGAGTTGGACGGGACCTACAAGGATCACTGAGTCCAACTTCTGACCCTGAATAGGACCATCCCCAAGAATCACACCATGTTCCCAAGAGTGTTGTCCGAACACTTCTTGAACGCTGTCAGACCTGATGCTGTGACAACTTGCCCTGGTCCTGTTCCAGTGCTCAATCACCCTCTGGGTGAAGAACCTTTCCAACCTAAACCTCCCCTGACACAACTTCAGGCCATTCCTTCGGATCCTGTCACTGGTCACCACAAAGAAGGGAAACTATTCCAATAAACTTCTTTTATGGTCCTCATAAAGACAATGAAAAAACTGTTTTGAAAAACAGACAAAAATGTAGTCTTCAGATCCTTCAATGAGATTTTGAAAATTAATTTGTGAGACTTGTGATACAGAAATCCTTTTTGTCTTGCTTCTCCTGTCAAAGTTATGGTCCTAAATTACTAAGAAAGCTGCAACTCCTGTTTATGCTAAACCACTGTACAATCCACTGTATTAATTTAGTTGACCAATGAAATCTGAGTGATCTATTTGACATCTGCACTACAGATCTCTGTTGAGGTACAAAACTGTCCTATTTATTCTAATGATATAAGATTCACTATTCCCAGACTGAGTGTGACAATCTTTAGAAATTTTAGTATTCTGTGAATATTTCTACAAACTGGGGAAATTTTCAGTTAATACGTTATTGTTATTTTTAAAACTGGGAGATTTCTATCAAGAAGAATGGTGTGGGGAAGTAAAACCAGATAAATGTCTAGTCTTGAAGAAATTGTTAAAAGCTCTTCCTGGGACACTCTCACCCCTACTGTGTCATCAAATCTACCAGCAGCAGGTACAGTGTTGCCCTTCTAGAGGCTCCTGTCTAGCGGATCAGGCTGCCAGCTGGAGAGATATTGTGGGAAACCCCTGGTGAGCAAGTACAGTATTTTATAATATCCTTCCAGCTGGCAGCCTTCCTAGGATAGTATTTCTGTGCACTCTTCAAAACACTTAAGAAGTTTATTAAGATTGCAGGCAGCAACCATGACAATTGGTAGGACCTATATTTCTCAAGTGCACTAGAAAAGTCCATATACAAATAAATGTATATTGTGGCAATACACCAGTCAATCCAATTCTTTGTTGTAATTGCAATATGTATTGAATAAGGTGATAGCTAGAGTCTGAGCACTGCAGCCTAATCCAGGGTGGGAAGGCTAATGGAACAAAGCCTTACACTAATATTATTGTCCTTGTTCATGTGTATCAGGTGATATGTTTTGTGGTGCTGGACCATACTGTTATGTTCCTAGTCATACATATGAACTGCAGGAGGGTCAGTTCACACTTAATGAAGAATCTTATCATAAATGATAATTTATGAACTGCTACTAGCATATGAATAATTTTCTATTTACTTAAAAATCTAAGAGCCCAGATAAACCAGGTCTCTGGATGGATCTTGTTATCTGTAGCCAGCTCTTTGTGCAGTAGTCAGATACTGTAAAGCTGTGCCCTCCTAGTGAGAGCAGTGCCCGTACTGTGGTTACCTTTCGTTCAATGCTCATCATTCTTTATGGAGCAGGACTGCTATTGCTGGACCCTAATGCACAAACAAAAATCATCCTAACAAGTCATGATAGAAAAAACTAAGTAGATTGGAAAAGTAAACACAAATAATGACTGAAAGAAATGAGTTGAAGTAAAAAGTAGAATATGAAAGTATGGCCAAGCCAAAACAAATAAAAAATAAACTGGGGATAAAGAGTGATAAGAATATGTAACTTCATTTTTTAATTGTTATTTTCAGTGCCATATATAGAAAAAAAGTCTTTAGCAAAAAACAAATGAAATAAAAAATTTAACTAAACCCAAGCAAGGGAAATTGAAGCAAAAACATCTAATTAAAGTACGTAAAAATAGGAAAAAAACCTGTTCTCACATAAATCACAACTTTTAAGTCAATGTTTTCTATAATTTTTCTACCCCTCATTTTAACCATCACAATTTCAAAAGCTAGTCTATTGAAAAAAATATGGTTTTAGTAGACAGTAGCCTGCACAAAGCTGTTTACTTACAAAATTTTTCTAGACAAGCTAGAGAAAAGGATAATGAATTAATTTGAGATAATGTGATTTTGATCCCATTCTTAAACATGATCCACTTCTTTAAGACTTGCGTTTTCATTTCTATATTTTTGCATATTTGTAGTATGCTGTAGTACACTGGTCAATAAGTAATCCTTATACAAGCAGTGAAGGTTTTACCCCTCCCCTCACCACATTTAGAAAAATTCACTCTCATTTGCTTTACTGATGATCTAGAGAAGAGGGGAGGAAAAGAAGTGCGATTATAGCTATAGTCAGATGTAATTAGACTGAGAAATTCTAGGACTATTCAAGAGAAATTCTATCCATATCCTAGTGTAGACTCAGATTAAGCACAAAACAACATTAGTGCTTTCTCAGATTCATTCACTGCCTCGTATATCCTTGGAAACAGGCACAGTGCTCTACATCATAGTCACACTCTGAGTGTTAGGACAAGACCAAATCCAAATATTTTATTTTGTTTGGAAAGTTGAAAGCTGAATACTAAACTTTTGTTCTCAAAAAAACATTTCTGCCTGTATAGATTTCTTCTAGACTGTTTATATTCTGTCAACTGTCAGAGTAGGGAAAAGGATCTCTGTGTAAGGAGACTTAGGCTCCAAGTGTTATATACTAGAAACACCAGATTATTTAAATCTGTTTTAAAGATCTTGCTTCCAAGAAAACAGCAGCAAGCATGTTACATAGGGCAATAGTTTCTAACCTTTTCCTTGGATTGTTTGCTAAAGCTTAGTGACAACATTCTGTTCTTAGGTATGTCTGTGTAACTCATTGGCTTCTGTCCCTGTGACTCCCACAGAGCATTTTAGTTGCATCAGCATTTCTTATAATGATCTTACAGTCTTGTTGCATCTGAAGCACATATTACTTGGGGCCAGATTACTCATTGCTTTGGCTTGTGTATTCTTTTATAACATTGCAAAATGGGTAAAAAATGTTACCTCTGATTTGTTGGGCAACGATGAAGTGGGTCTCTTACTAGAATCTGGGGAGAGAAGGAAAAGGGAAAAAATATGTAAGCTGTTGCATAAACAAGCACTTCAGAAAACTATTTCTCCATTTTTATTTTTCTAGTAGATTCTAACAAGCCATTAAGAAAATAAATTTTCATATACACAAAATCAAGTTTTATAGAAGTTGTGCTACCCTGATATACTAACATTGAACTCCAGCTTCTAGCTAAAATAAAGTAAGAATATCCCTCCAGGCAGTAGGAACATGTGTTGGTAGAACGATTTATTGAAAAAGGTATCCTTTGTAGTCTTGCATAAAAGTTTTATTTGATATCAGGATTTCTACAATAAAGTTATACTTTTTATGCACGAAAGAGGCAGATGATAACTAATTTAAAGAAAAAAAAAGGAAATGAAATTACCACTTTGGAGTGTTAGGTAATCCACTCAAAAATAGTACAGAGATATTAAGAATTCTGGAAGATGTTGGAATGATTTTACCTTGGCTATATTGCTCATTTGTCCATAAATATTCTATATCTTGAGCAGGTGGAGAAGTCATGTGGTAGTGGAGTTACTCGTGCAAGGCCATGTAAGGAAAGTATGATTAAGCAAGAGAAGGATCCAGATTTCCCATGTTATAGGCAACAAAAAACCTTCCTGCTTGCTGGACATGAAGAAAGCTTTATCCAGCTTTTTGTCATTTCCTTAGAATTTTCCTTTCCACAAGTTTCTCCTGCTTATCTGATTGGGACCTCAATAAATGCAGTTCTGTGAAAGCAAGAAAAATACAGGAAGGGAATTATACAGAATATATTCCTCTTAGCAGATTCTTAAATTAGTACCTTGGACCTTATCTGAGACAACACCCTGTTCAGTGCGGGCAGAAGCTCGTTCTTCATGCTGCAGCGCCGTTGAAGCAATTGAGATTTAGCACTTTAGATTTCCACTCAAGAACTCACAAGACTCTGGGACATCCCCAACTAAATCCTTAGCCACCATTTGAAGTTAGTTTCAAGTCCTTCTGAATATGTTTGTGATTATAGCCAAGCCAGTGTTCAATATTAGATTCTGGAATGTGCCAGCTAGGCATTTTTAATACCATTACTGTGCTCAGAAATGTCATAGGTAAAGTATGGATAATTGTTAAGTGGATAATTGTTCTCTCATTAACTTTTTCACATTTTTAGGTTTTATGTGAAATAATTTACAACAGTACCAGATTATCTCAATAATCAGCAAAAAAATTGCATATGGTTTGTAGTAGAATATCAGATCACTATATATGTCTAGAAGAGAAGATGCCTTAAAGTTTATTAAGTACCATTGTAGCAGCTTGAAGATTGTCATTGTTGACCACATTTTCCACCCTCTTTATGGTAATATTTTAGAGAATTTTGTTATATTAAGGGTCAGATGTAGTCACAGGTTCAAGGACAAAAGATACCTGCAGGTAGATCTTCAGTATAAGAAATATTTCCAGTTTTTGACAGGATTTTACTCAGCAACAGTAGGGTTCCCTTTGCAGCTCCTGAGATCTTGTTGAGTTGTTTTATATTTAAGTTGTTTAAGGATTAGTGTTTTATACTTTTGGAAATGAGATATCCCCAGCTTTCTGATACATATAATTATCCAGAAAAGGACATAACTTTAAAACATGCTTTTTAAAAATACCATAAACATATATTAAGTACATTTATATTCATAGTAGTCACATTGTATGGAGCAGTGTATGCTTTGAAGCATTCTAATGATTATGCATAACATTATAAAAATGTTTCTTCTAGATTGTGACATGAAATTGCATCAACAGGAGTTTGGTGAGCCTTACATACAGAAGACAGAATTGTTAACGAATAGTGTGCTTCACAGTAAGTAAATGCCAGCTTTTTCAGAAGGATTTTCATATACACAGACATATGTTCTTGAGCACATATAATATTTGGCTGTGTCCAATTACACAAATAATTCCTTCTTGCAAGTCTTCTAACAGATTACTGGTGTTCCAAACCTGAAAAATGTATATATCAACATGAAAGTCAAGTTGATTGTTCCCCTTCTCCTCAGATTTACAATCGCTTTTTCACCTGTGTAATTGTTAGAAGAAAAAAAATAGTGATGCAAAAGAATACTTTTCCTAAGGAAAATGACAATAGCCCAGACTTCTAACTCTCTCCTCATTCTCATGAGTGTTAAACTTTTGAACATTCTTTTCTAATCTTCTTTGTACTGTGATCTCTGATGAGAATAGAACTTGGACAAGGTCATGTAAAAACTGTTGGAAATAATATAGTGCAATGTGTTCTAACCAACTATAATTACAGTTATCTTACTTATATGAGAAATGTTATGCTTTTTTGGTTTTTTATGTTGATTTTTTCATGATTTCATGTTCAAGTGATCATTCGCTTCCTCTTAAAACCACAATTGGGCTGTAGAAAGCTATTGCAGTGATATTTGAAGACCATTAAGGATTGTTTTAGGCTAGATTTTATTTAGCTAGTATGCTAAAGGCAGTCAACAGAGCTGAGTGTTTCCATCTAATCTCATAAAGAACTTTCTTCACACTTACATGTAGAAAAACTAGAGATTTAATTTAGTCCTATGAACTGCATAAGATTTGTGGAAAAGAAGAGGAATTTTTAGAAGTTGTATATTTGTTAAACTCGATTACACTTGCAAAAGTTTTTAATGACTGAAGTACTTTGAAATCGTGAGATATCCCTGTAGTTGTTCTGTGTGCTTTTTAAATTTTGTACTTAGGTCAAAACTTCCCTCTTTCCTCTTCGCCTTTCATTCCTGCTCCACTCCCCTTTTTTGATGGAATAAGACCTATGATAGCTTAGAAATGAAACAGCCTGTACCAACAGTACAGTCACAAGCCTGAAAGATTATGGGTTACTAAAATCTGAATTGGTGCATAAAATGAATGGACAAATATTTTTAGGTCAATCTTTAAAATCTAACCTGACCAATGTCATATGTATTATTCTGTATTCATTTTCCTAAGAATAACTTAAAAGTAATTAACTACATTGATTCTGAATAGTTTAACAAATCAAGATTTGGTATCTCAATTTGAATATTATTGTCATTAATGACTCAGGAAAGAAGTTGGAAATGATAAGAAGCTTGCTTTACTGGTTCAGAGTCCCTTTTGTGTTTCTTTGTGCTTGGAGGGATTTTTGTACATATTTACAATTAATTGTTCGGCATGTCATGGACTAGATAAGCCTTTCTATAAGGAAAAACACAGAACAAAATAAGTGTCAGGTTAGTAGTTGGGTCTTGACTAAGCTGGATGGGAAAGTCACCTAAATGGAAGGTTTACCTTACTGTATATTTTTCTGAACATCAAGCAACAATAGCTTATAATTTCTTTACATTACATTACATTTTTTAACAATGATTAATTACTTGGGGTACTTCTCAGCAATAACACTTCATCAGCTAATACTTTAAGGTACTTAATTGGTGTCTGGATGAAACCATCAGTGCTTAGACTGACCTTTATTTAAATTAAAAACTATTTTCCACGAGCAAAGGAACTGTACAGTTGTTTATGTTACAGCATGAGGTGTTCTGACACATTTAACACATTAGAACATGACATAGTTCAGAATTACCTAGGGATAATGCATATATGTCCTTTCAAAACTTACCATGAGTAAATAGCGACTACAAAATGAAGTAAAATGTGAAGAATTCACCTATTAGATCTTTTTAGAAAAAAAAGTCATAATGAAATGTTTAAAATACAGGATTTCTTTTTATTTTTCAATTAAAATGTCAGTATTTTATTCATTGATCCTTGAAAATCCAGCATTCTTTCAAGAACAATGTGAAATTGAGTCACCTAATTTGGCAGTGGTGCACATGAAAATTTTTGTTGTAATTTTGTTAATTTTTTATCTTACAGTTCAGTTTATAGGTAGAACTTTTTAAAATCAGCTACTCTCTCCTTTTTACAGAGCAATCTGCCTACTTTGATTTTTTTCCCACATAACCAGCAAATGGTAGTGTAAGTAGACACCTGCCACCAGAAATAGAAAGCAGAAACTTTCTAAGTTTTCTTAGACATGTTTTGAACAACAGCAAACTTCTGTACTATATAGTGTAGAATGACAATGTATTTATAGATACAATAATAATAATAAAAATATAGATATAAATTTAAAATCAGTAAATGCTTACCACTAAACTGTTTCCATTAATTCTTTTTAGACTTAGGTCATTAAGTCAGTGAAGCACCTCAGTCACCCTTGTCTTTTTCCTTATCCACCTACAATTTCCTTTTGTATTAAGGAATTTAAAAGGGAAATATGAAAGGCTAATAGAGCAAGGCAACAGATAACTGGGTTATTCAGAGTAGAAACTGTGAAGGTCTGAGAAGCTGAGGAGCTTAGTTTTCAGTAGATGACTGAGAGCAAGCCAAGCTTCCTGTTACTGTAAAGTTTTAGATTCATACTGTATGAATCAGAACCAGTATGCTTAGACTTTGCCTTTTCCAGATATGTTTGCTAGTTTAGGTGGAGCTGATGCTAAGTATGAATCATACTGTTCTTTAACAAATATGAGAGGGCTTACTTGACAGACATCTTTAGTGAAGCAGAAGTTAAATGTCCCATGGACAACATGAGAATGTGCTGAGGTTCCAAAAGACAGTAGATACAGTCCTCTCTTCTTAGAGACTATTTTCAGCTTCCCAGAGAAATGCTGTGACATAGAAATTCTATTGCTGATAAGAAGCAGAATTTTTCTAATTTGGTATACAGATGGTGATAACACAAGCTGTCCAGAATGTTTTTTAAGATGGTCTTTAAGATGATCTGTATTCTCTGAGAAAATAAGGATTTCACCCAGCTATACTATAGTATAATCAGATAAATCCCAATATCACAGTAAAATGGACAAAGAAAGAATGTCACAGAAAAATATCTAGGACACATTAAATAGGCCAAAAAGTATAAAGAATGCTCAGTTTATTTGTGTCTGCTCTGGAAAGTGGTTTTGTGTTTATCACCTGACTAATTTTACCAAGCTGTACACTTGCATCCATAGTTTAATTTTAAAAGATGTTTTGTTCTCTCCTTCTTGTCAAAGACATGCCATTAACCTCAATGTCTCGTATTCAGTATTCATTTTCTATTCTGTTAACATTTTCTATTTTTCTAGAGTTTTAAAATCTTTTGCTTTAAGAATTGACTGAACCAGTGTCATTTCTGCTGAAACACTGAAGCAGGAAAGGAGAAAAATCAAATAGGTAGAAATACTAAACAAAAGCTTCTCATTTGTCTCAGCTTTCACTTGAGTTATCAACAGTTATAATGCAGAAGGTAATAAATAGCCTGAAATTTAAACATAAATAATAAACAAAGCATAAGCAAAAAGTTGTACCAGAAAGAAAGCATTTAATAAGACAATTTCAAAGTACTAACAGTCTTGTTAAACTTAGAGGGCTAGGACAAGTTCACTGCGTTAAGAACTTCTACTAACCTGGAAATAGCTGTGCTAAATTGGAACACAGGATGTGACTTCTGGATTTCTGTTGGCTGGGCCTAGAAATGAAGTAACTTGAGTCTTTATTAAATATATGAAAATCTTTTTTGGTAGGATGAAATAAGATTACATTTTTTGGCAAGATGCTTAAATCATTAGGTTTCATCATCAGGCACAATAATTAGAACAGTACTGGTGTAGGACTCAATAACCTGAAGTAGTATTGGAAAAAGAAGTAAAGGCAGAATTTGTTGAAAACCAAAAGAGAAATGTGAAAAGAAAGTTAAGAGCTGAAGCAAATGATGAAATTTCTTCTTTTAGTGTTATGTCAATGAATGGTGATGTGAACGTGGCCCCCTCCAACTCATAGCTGGCTATAAAATTTCTTACAAACAAATACTAAGTATGACTGTAAAGGACTGATACAGGAAAACCACTAAATCACTTAGGCCATTCTTTACCCAGTTAAAGGAACAGAAATATGGATAGATTTGCTTCTGATGAGGGACTGCGATGACACAAGTTGTACAATTGTCAATTGAGGAGGCAGAAAATGTTGCTTCATGAACTATTTATATTATTTTGCTTTTTGCAAAAAATGACGTGATTCCTAGGATAGCAAAGATACAATGAAGCAAGAGATTCCTTTTTTTTTTATCTGAAAATTGTTCTTGTAGACCTCTACTAATAAAAAGTCTGAATAATTCACTTTTCTAAAGTTTTTGCCAGTATAGCTTCTAGTTATTGCTACGTGGCTGACTGTATTCACAGTAAAGCTATCCAAGGTTTCCAAAGTCTTTTACCACACTTACTTCCTTTAAGACTGCATGTGCAGTAATCTTTCACTGGTCTTGCAATATGACCTGACTTGTGAATTAGTATTCATACCATATGAGACTGTTTGTATGATCCTTCTCTCTCAAAAACATAATCTCATTAGTGGTTGACTCAAATTTCAGGTATAGTATAGTCAGTCTCAAAAGTAAGCTTTCTGATAGTTTATTTTCAGGTAATATAGTATCCAATTATTTACAGAACTCCATCATATTTAAGAGCAAGGTATTCTGAATTATGTATTTTTAATTCATAGAATCATAGAATGGTTTGGGTTGGAAGGGACCTTAAAGATCATTTAGCTCCAACATCCCTGTAAACTGCCCTATGTAACCTGGCCTTGAACACTTCCAGGGATGGGGCATCCAAAGCTCCTCTGGGCCAGCTGTTCCAGTGCCTCACCACCCTCATAGTAAAGAATTTTTTCCTGAAATCTAGTCTAAACCTATTCTCACAAATTCCTTGCTTGCAAAACTCTTGCACTAGCATGTAAGATATTTTGAGTTTTTTAATTATGTATTTTAGATTATTTGAAGTTGTTTAATACTGAAGCCCTTTTTGCAGACAAAGGGCTAAATATTGTCATTAAAATATTAACATAAGTTCATTCCAAGGTATTAATCACTGTATAAATGATATGAAAGCTATTAGTACAGTAAATAGTCCTTTTTTATCTTTTAAAACTTGATGAACTATTGGAGCCAAGCTGATAGACGAAGTATGAGGTGAGAAGAATCAAAGGAGAGAGTACTACTTTTGAATGTGTTATTTGCTCCCATGCATACATTTCTTTATATTATTCTTAAAAATTGTATTATTTTAAGCTCTTATCATGGCAAAGTTCTTCTGTAAACAAATGAGTATGATGTTAAGATTTTAAAGAACAATCTGAAAAGGTTATACTGAAAAAATAGGTAAAGTGAAATATTGATTACACTGAAACCTAAAGTTTATAGGACAAAATTGTTATGCAGAGGCACACCAACTAAGGTGTAGAAATGGAAGGAATTACATCAGTTTACTTTAATAATCAGATTGTTTTTATGTAACTATGAATGGAATTAAATGCATATATTCCAATAAGAAATTTGATGTTAATATATTTGTGTAAATTTTTGGAACATATATTTTTAAAAGCAGCTTGTCTCCCATTTTTCATTCCAGTCAGTACTATCTTAAATGCAATGATTTCTATCATTGGTGTAAGTACTTGCTTAGACCAAAACTGAGCATTTCTGAAAAGTCTTGCCCTTACATTAACTTATTAAATTACCATACAAATGAGCATATTGTAGGATAAAAGCAATTTTAATACAAAATTGGATGTTATTATTTTCTTTCATGTTGCTATCTTTTAAGTACTTGATACACAATTAACAGTAGGTAAATATTTATGGTTCTTTCTAATCTATTATGTTTTAAGAATGCATCTACTAGATATAAAAATGACATATTCCTAAAAGGCAGATGTTTCATTAAATGCTAAATCTTTTTTGCCTCTTAAAAGCATATTTTAATCTCAAATCTATTAAACATTTTTTTTTTAAATTGTCTGTGGAAGACAGGGAACAAATAAAGACTAATCAAGCTGTCATATTTATTAAATGTTTGACAGTGGTTGCTGAGTGCCTAAATTTTAATTAACTGCACATGTTTTGAAAGCTTTGCTATGTTTTTTTTCTCACTCAAGAGCTATTCTGTGATAGAGTAGGTTGTTTGTAATATCTAATTGAGAAATACAGAATTCAAGCTGTGTGTAGGTGATACATGAATTTTTCACCCCTGCTGACAACCACGTTGGCTTCTGTGTAATTCTTTAAACTGATTCAATCAAACTCATGCTGTTTATGGTTTTAATTGATTGAATTAAAACATCATTTTAAACACTTAATCATTCCATTAGGCAGGATTGTGTTTGCCAATTCTGTGCTCAATCCAGCACAAAATAAGCACAGACTTCTTATGCACAAGGGACGAGACAACTCATTCCTCAGTCTCTCAGTCTCCCTGGTTTGGTAGCCTCATGAAAGCATTTTGCAAAGGAGATTGAATACGTGCTCTAGGAGTAGTGTACCTGTGAAAGACTATGAGGACTATTCTGTTTTGGATAACTGAGTGTGAGCGTTGACCTATCAATTCAGAATGACTTGGTTAATAAGCCTTTCTTATTCCGTTATATTTTCACTCTTCCTATTTTCAGCTTCATCTTAATTTTCTTTCATCTTAACTGTTTTTATCTGTAGCTCCTTCACAAAGCTGACTTTTTACCATTGTTAAATTCTAAAAAATAACCTTATCATGAATTTATAATGCTGCTTTTTGCATATTTCCATGTAGTATAGCATCCATGAATCTTTTTGTTTCTCTAAAATAATTCCATAAATGTATTTTAAAATACTGTCTACATAGATGGTGTTTAAAATCTTTTGATAAGTTGTAGAGATATATGATAAAAACTTTTGTGGGAGGTAATGAAGGTACCATACGTATTTTCACCGATATACTATCCCTTAAGCCCTCATCAATGCTGCTTACATTCAAAATTCTCAGAAACTTAAAATATTATTCATGCATGAATAAGACTTTTCAATACAAAATTCTTCTGGTTTTATCTACATACAGATACCATTTTTCAAATTAAAGTTTTATTGGCTTAGGAGAGTCAATATTCTGTTATGAGATGGTAAGGAACTTTTACTATATCTTTGCTCTAAAGAGTCACTGTCTCATGAGTTCTATGCTTCATACCTCTCAACGATATCAAATGTGCTTACTTACAATGTTAATTTATTTATTTCTAATTTCACTCCTGAAATCACAACCTGAGCTGTCAGGCTCAAGCTGTGTTCTTCTCTTTGTATCTGTCATCACTGCTAATAAGGATTTGCATGCAAAATTAGGCCCTTGGTTACAGATTAAATTCCATTACATTCGTATTATGTCCTCAATCATAACTCCATAATTTCATAACTTTCATTTTTGTGGTACACCTGTAACTAAATAGATTTTAAGCCTGATTCAAAGGTTATTAAAAACAATGTGTATTTTTATACTGACTTCAATAAGCTTTAAATTAGACCTGTTATTTAACAACTCTGTTAATGAAGTGCAAGAAGGATTAATACCATTCTCATTCTCTTAGCTATGTTGGTCACTAACAATAATCAAAAATATTACTGATTCTTTTTAAGAAGGTAAATTTTAAACAAGTATCTGAGGACATAAATGAAAAGAATAGTGTCTTACAAATTGAAGAGCAATGTAGTAGAGAGGTACACAGAAGGGTCACTGTTTTGAAAAAAAGCACTGTTTTTAAGTAATGACAGTGTGTAGTAAAATTGTACTTAAGGTTTCAAAAGGACATTTCTTCTCTGCAGGAATAGATGTCTTTATTACTAACAAGAGAGTAAAATTTCATTAGCACATATTTTTGAAAGGAAACAATGGAGAAAATAGTCTATGTGATAAAGAATGTACATGAATGTTTAAAAAGAATTCTAAAATATGTATTTATTATAGTACTAATGTAAGAAAGTGCTTTTTGATATAAACCTTTGTAAAATTGCAAAAGAAACATGCTCTCTGGAAATACAGAAAAGAAAGACATAAATTTTAAAGTCCTCTTAAATTGGCTAGTAGCCTCCATACATGTAAAATTCTTTGGGATACTTCAACATATCCTTAATTTCAATTTTATCTGACTTCAGATAAACACATGTACTTTATAAAAAGAAGTTGGCTGTGTATTTTTGTAAAGCTTAAGGTCAGGAAATAAAAAAACTCTATGAACTGCATTTATTTCAAAAAATACTGTTACTATGACTACTTGAGTAGCTTTTAAGGTGATGTCCTTTTTATTTCAAGTATTTTTAGAACTTTAGTTACCCTAACAACAGGATACACTTAAAATAGCAACTTCTGACAAGTTAGTTCTTGTTTGCAAAGAAAATCTCTTATCTGTTTTTCCTGATGAATTTCTAGTCATTAAATGATGGAAAGGATAAAGAAACTGAGTTTCAAACCATGTTTTCCTTAACAGCTTGAGTCCACAAATCAGCAAATAATCTATATTGACAATTTCACTGGAGTTTTACATTATGCAGATCAGATGATCAAAAAGGAAGAGGTTAGCAGATACTTTTGGCTACCATACCATACTACCATATTGTATTTTAGTAGATACATATTTTAAAAATGGGCTGTAATTTTTTATGTAACCTCTCTTACTTCAGTTAATATTAGGTCAGGCTTCATTTCTGTAAGAAAAAACTTTTTCTTACTCAAACTAGTGTCTTTATAAGACATGAATGGCATTAGGTGCTACAAGAAGCATCCTTCTCACTCACTAATAGTCAATAGCACATCAATGGAAGAGTGTAAGAACTGGTTTGGTCATTCTTTTCTGATACAATTTTCCACTTTACAGTGGTATGTAGTACAATCACTCCGCTCAGGAGAAATGCTAGCTCTTATTTTGATGAATTTTGCATTATTTTCTTTATTTAGTCCAGTGGGGATTTTTTTCTTCTGAGAAGAAGCTATTTCTTATCTTTGTTCTGAATTTGTGCCTTATTCTTTCAGCTTATGACCTCTAAAAGTTGCATTGGAAAACCCAGAGAATAGATGTCTATTCAATTTTTCCATGTCAGTGTTTATTTTAAAGACCTCTATCATATTCATCTTCAGTTATGTCTTCAAGGCTGAAAATTATTATTGTAGGAAATGTACACTGAATGTATCAACTTTTAGATAGATTTAAAACTGGGTAGTCTATCATCTTCATAAGGTGATGGTTAATGGCTTGATGGCTGGTGGCTGATAATAAGTGGAACATCCCTGAACTCCATATTGATCAACAGAAGCTTTCTGAAGCTCATCAAGAATAAACATATGCATCATGACAAGCTAGGAAGGAGCTGACTGAGTGAGAGCTTAGCAGAAAAGGATTGGCCCAATGAAAAAAAACCAGTATGCAGTAAGGCCAGCTGTTCTCTAAGCAAGAGGCTACTGGAAGTCAAGTGCATTAATACATCCGTGAGGGCAGGGACCTTTCCAGTCAGAGCTCTGTTGCACAGTATCCAAGCGAGGCAGGCAGGGCAGGCACAGGTATGGCACTGAGGTTCAGCCAGGTCCAGATCATCAGGCAAGTCCATGGCTGATGAAGAAGGTCCAAGGTAAAGCTAGGAAGTTGGTCTGCAGCAATCTTAGGCCTGATCATGGGGACTAGGATCAGACACATCCCTGCAACTGACAGGAAAATCCAGTTACTGGAGGTCTGATGACAATCCCAGAAGTCAGTCCACAGTCAAGGCTTAATGGCCAAACACAAATACTGCAAACGTACAAAATGCATCAGGCCAGGACTAAAGGTCCCAACATGAGCTTAAATGGAATCCCTAGTTCAGTGGAAGAGGGCTTGAGTGGTGGAAGCCACTCAAGAAGAGGGCTGTTACTGGTCATTAAGGCCAACTGGTGCCCTCAGGGAATTGATATTATTCCCCTATTCTTAAAAACTGTATCCAGTTTTGTGATAAATAGGAGTAATAAATAAGAGAATTTACAGAGCTAAAGCTCCAGTATGTTTTTTAATCTATTTCCAAAATTAATGAAGAAGAGATACCCTTCTAGGCTTCTTCCTGCTCTTCTCAACAACTCTTATTGGAATGCTTGAGCACAACCCGTTACACTCACAGAAAGTCTGCAGTGGTGTGGGAGAATGCTCTGTGCTGGAACTCATGGCTGAGATGTTGGTTGTGCAATCATCTCTAGGATGAAGGGACACACAAAATAGCAGTTCACAGTTACTTGATGTCCTGAGCTACAGAAATAATGAAGTCAAATTCCTTTGCAGCAGCAGGTAGTATGACAATGGGCTACCAAAACAGGCTGTGGAATTTCTATCCTTGGAAGTTTCAGGTTTTTGTCTAAACAAAGCCATGGTTGTCCTGATCTAGAACTGGCAGTAACACTGCTTTTAGCAGATGCTGGTCTAGATAACTTCCGTAAGTGTCATCCAACGAATATTTCTGTGATTCCATGATTTCACTGACTTCCTTATGGAGGGTGTTCCAGATGTTTTGTCATATGTCACCTTCTCTGAAATGTTTCTAGTTGCAGTATTCCTTTTTTTTCTACATCTAATCTGCTATATTCTTTTTTCTTGTGAAATCTGAAATTTATTCCAAGCATGCTGTTAACTTTAAGTAATTAAACACAGCTTAGAAATAATGAAGCAGTATTCATCGTCTTTAGTATATTTTAAATTAGGTCCTTAAGTAAGTATACACAAATTTAAAAAAGCTATTTTTCATTCATAAAATTTGTTCTTTATTTCCTAAATTTGCATTTTGCATTGATTTAAAGAATAATATTGGATAATTTTATTCTGTCTGTAATATATTCTGATCATGTTATATTAAAACACTATATATTGCCTTATTTCTTCTACTACAAACTTACTGTATGTTGGCTGAAAAAATTGATTTATTCATCATTTGGAAGAGAAGTCATAAAATTGCCCGATACAGTTGGGAGGCTTGAGTACAGGTTTCTTCTCAAGTTCACCAACACCTCTTTTAACATAATTCTTAAGCGCATATTTCCTTTTGCGTATACAGAAAGTTTAAGCAACTTCAGTGCCTAAGGTTCATGTCAAAGTAATATGGTGATTTCCATGTAAAATCCATGAAACAATCCAGGGATCAATCTTAGAGCTACTGATTCAGGGGGCATATAGGACACTATTGACATTGTTATTGCTAGTGTAATGTTAGTACCACGGGTTATTATTAGTGTAAAGAAAGTATCACCCCTATGTGTGTGGTAATCTGTAAAATTTGAAGAGATTTGATCTCTTCCCTGACAATTTTAAAATTTGTGTATAAGTTGAGACATAACTGGATCTAATGCTGCTAGTGCATGGTAATGAAGGAAGTTGATTAAGGGAAGAAAAAATCCTTTTTGGCTTTAATTAACGTCTGGTTTTGTTAACTTCTAGGTTTAGTTTGGAGTTTGTTTGTTTTGGTTTGGTTTTAAATATTGTGTGCAGTTATCAAGTGCATCATTTAACTTAATTACCTGACATTTTAGTTCTAATATTTCCTAATATTTTATCTTAACAAATATATTTATAAATGATCAAATATCAGTAAATAATATTTGTTATTGAAGACTTAAAGATTTTTTTCTCTAGTTCTCTTTAATAATCAATTGCCTAATGAAAAAAAAATGCAAAACTGAATATCTCAAAGGATGGTATTTTTCATGTGGTTCTGTATGATCCACAGTAAAGTGTTAAAGAAAATCTTGTAAACTACCAATTTGCTATATCTGGGCCTGACCTGTGGCCAGATGTCCCAGGCTGGCCTTGGCACATCCCTGTCCCCATAGAGTAGAGGTACCTAGTGCTCAGGGTTGAGGCTACCCCTGCCTCTCTCCAGCTTGTCCTGTTTCCTGGCTGCAGGTTTTTCTCCAGTCACCCCTATGGGGAGCCCCTGCAGTTTCCCATCCCCAGGATGACAGCCTCAAAAATAGTCTATTTTAAAGAAGTTTTTGTAAAAATCATAGCTATGGTATAGTTTCTAATTTTCCTATGACAATGAGCTGTAGTCAGACAGGTACTACATGTAAGTGAATGTCTGAATGTAGGACCTGCTGACAGAATCATTTACAGAATGTTACATAAAACAAACTGTGGTTCTGGTAAGGCTGCAGTAAGAGGCTGTAATCAGGTACCTTGAAGCTTCACAATTTGTTTTCTGAAAATTAAGTAACTAGAAAACCAATTTACCACTTGATCACAAACCCCTAAATTCTTAATTTCTCATGAAATTAACCAAACCAAGAGTTTTGACACATCGATAAACACAGTATCAGTAGTTTTCCATGATCATTGTGACACAGCTTATCACAAAATACTTGTTAAATTTAATAAATCACATCATGCTATATAACCCAGCCAGAAAACTGGTGACTTATCAATCATTCTGCTTCCACTTGTGGACAGGTGAAAAAGGTGTGTATATACGAGAACAGGACCTAAGTAAGAGTCAGCTGCACTACTTGAAAACAGGTAGGTTTTCATAAATGGAAAAAAAAAAATAGAAACAACAAACAGAAACACAGATACAGTTGATGCCTGCTCAGCTGGTGCTAAGAAAAACTCAGAAGCAGTTAATTGAGGGTGAGATAAGGAAACGGTTTAATTGTGCCAAGGCAAAAGATGTTACACGACGCGCCCCAGTTGTGCCTGAGATGTTACATTTTATAACAATATCTGTCCAATCCCAAGTGTGTCCACCCTGTTACTTTTGCTCTGGTCCACCCCCCACCTCGCCCCCTTGGAATTGGTGCTGGGGGCTTTTGAGACCCTGTCTTCATCTATCTTCATCTTCTTCGGGGCACAGAGTGTACAGAGTTACCCAGTTCTTGACTCTGTTCTGTGGTTTAGGCCAAGATACAAGCATTCTCCAAACAGAACAGGCCTTGCCTTGAGAAGAGACTAAATATTTCTACTGGATTCGGGAGTAGGAGTGATATAGAGAACATGGAATGGGGCAAGAGGGTTAAGGAATTTGTAAACTAAAGGGTGCTACAGGGTAGAGGGATAAGGGCTGCTGCTTTTAAAATCTACTTATAAAACTTATAAGGCTTACAAATATTAGAAAAATAAAAAATCATTAGGGGCCTAAGGCATCACAGTTCTAGTGATATGTAAGCACATATCACTGAAATATCTCAAATTTATATGTAAAAATGTTTTCAAGAGTTGATAGATATCACGGTCTTACAGAAACATTAAATGTGACAAAACATGGGAATCCTAAAAGAAAGAGTGAAAAACTGGAAAATGTACTTTTCAAAATCTACGTGCAAAATAGGGCAAAGAAGTTGGAATTGAACAAAGTAACATATCAAAAATGAAATTATATATGCCCAAAAAATCAATATTCTGAGCTAAATTATGGTATACAGAGACTGTCTTTTAATTAAAATAAGCACTTCCTGTGAATGTGCTCAGGCGATGGAATTTGATCATCTCTAGTAGAGATGTTAGAACGTGGGTCTATTTTGCCATATGCCAACTAGTCTTTTCCCCAAGAATTACTGGACAGAGTTCAACACATAGGCAGATCCAAGAGTTATTCTCAGCAGCCTGATAGCAAATTTGAATGAAGCCATTCTGTTTTGTGAGCTGAAAGAGTTTATGAACATATGATGACAACTCTTTCTTGTCAACTGTCCTAAGTGTCAGAGAATGTTTTTAAAATGTTTAATGCACTATTGGAGCTAATCTCTAATGTTAGTGTGTGGATCACCAACTATTTACAATAAAGGTCTCCTAACACTGAGTAACCATATCTCAGACAAGATATGATGACAGCTTAAAAATTAGAGAAAGATTTACAAACAGATTTTAGTCATATGTAAATAGAGAATGCTTTAAAATAAAATTTTCAGATCTGCAGTTTCTGTCTATTCTCCATTAGCTTCTTAACAGGGAAAGAAGAAAGAGCCAAATATATAGTCAAATAACAGATGGCTAAGGCATTGCTTTAAAGACAGAAGGAACTCCTAGACAGTTAGAGCACAGTTAGAGACAGTTAGTTTGCAAATATTTTGAAAGAAAATGCATTTTTCTTCCATGAAAATTATGATAATGAATAATCAATGGGAGGAGTTAACACACAAATACAAAAGCAAAAAGCCTTAACTTTGGTGCTTCTGTTGACTGAAATAATGCCAAATCTTTGCTTCTAATGCTGCCTGTTCTTTATAGGTGTCTAATTTTACAATGCATTTACAGATATTCAAATTTTCATTCTTCTTGTGCTCAAGCTTAGTTTCTGTTTCTCTTTTTTTTCTTGCAGATAATATTGAATAGTGGAGAACTAGATGTCTCAACATTTTCAAATATTTTTCTGGTATCTTTAGAAAAATCTTCACAAATGGCTATTTATGAAGGTAAATTATTGCTATGTAAAAGACAAGTGTTATCATAAATCAAAAACTGACTAAAATAAAACAAAAAACCACATGGGAATAATTAATATTTTAACAATGGGTAAAGGATGACTGTGGCTTACAGCAAAAAACAATGTTCTGCAGCGTGGTATTCACTGATGAGGTGGAAAAGGTGGAAACAGTGATACTGAATAACCAAAAAGTTTTGATGATTGAGAAGATTTTTAACTTAATCATGGAGAAAAATCACAGCTAATAGAGGAAAAGTAACACAAATGGAATTGTTTGAATACTTGTGCCCAGCATAAAATTTGGTTTTATCAGCTTAGGATATGAATGTTGGCTTTTTAATGAACATATTAAGTCCACTAGCTAAGATAATAGCCAAAAAAAAAAAAAGTCTAAGTGAAAAACTAAATCAAAGAATAATATGGAAATGTATGCTCATATGCTCTCATTTGCAATACATGTTCTTTTTTTTTGGCATCTTCATAAGCACATTTTAGAGGGCATTCAGTGTTAAGGTATAAGACAGATAGGGACTGAAAAACCTGTTCATTTCAAGAAACTGGAAAGATTGTCAGTGTGATTCACTGGTTTACTCAGAGTAAACCAAGATGATTTGTAGGGAAAATACATAGTTTGGACTATTTGCTTCTTTTTACATGTCTTTCACATTATCTTTTTCTCCCTTTCCTCCTCATTATACTGGCATTGCTAATGCAATTTCATATTTTCCAGAATGTGTATGGAACTGGTGAGAGTTTTCTAAACCCTCATGATAAAATTTTATATCAAGTTGCACAAAGTGCCCTCATTTGGCCTGTAGAACAGAAGAAGAACAACTGCAGTTTTTTAAATAGGTACATGAAAAACCACATATTTTAAATAAGAGGGGAGAAAGAGACTAGGAATATGACTAAATTAATTTGGAACATAATGATTTTTTTTTTGGTAGGTTATATGTGATTCACAACCATCATGCACTTTAAAGTGTATTTTTTATTTGGAATGTTTCTAAACATTGCTGGCACCTTCACAACAAGGAGGGAGTTGGCAAACAAAAAAGAGGAGAAAGGAAATTAATGGACAGGATAAGAGAAAATGATCAGAGTATAAAGATGTAAACTCTGACATTTACTCGGGAAGATGAAAATATGAGAATGACTGATATTTTCAAAGTAATGTACATCATGTGGAATAAAGAGGAATCTTCTGAGTCTAGGATTTTGGGAAGGCTGCTGTCTAAACCTTGAAATAGGATGTTCCCCTGGATTTGTGAAAACAAACAAATATGCCAATATGCATAAACTAGAGGAGGTAATACTAAAAATAATTCTAAAAATTGTTAGTGTTTTAAAATTATGATGTTATCAAGGTTGCTGTGCATATTAGATACGCATACACTAGGGAGAAATACATAGTCAGTTTGTAAATACATTCCTTACTAAATATTCCCAATAGAAAGGAGAATCATTGAGAGATTTATTTGTAGGAAAAACTGCAAGTTTTGTTTTCAGAGGAGAGAAAACCAAACACATCCCATGGTTGCTAATTTAATCTTCACTGCAGGTACTAAGAAACATCAACAGTCACTTCAAAGAGATTTTGTATGCACCATATTTTGTTTTCCACTAGGCAAATAGAAAGTCCTGTCTCAGTAAAACCAGTTTCATTGCTGCTTAACACTAGGGTGGCCTTTGCAAAATATGTCAGTAAAGAGATTTAGAGATGTCCTGTGGTCCATTAAGCAGGTGTTAGATACAGAGATGGATTGCTATCCTGCAGGGCTGCAAAGTCACTAATGTCTTTGTACTGATCAGTCATTTAGCACAGATAGCTATCAGCATGCTATCTCATATGAGGGTTATTGCAGGGGAGCAATAGAACAGAAAGTTATCTTCAGTAGAAGTGATTTTCCTCATGTCATAATTAAGTACAAGCTTTCCATGAGCCTGGATTGTCTCAAGTCTTTCTAATGTTTGTTTCCTGAGTTAACGACTGATTTAAGACTCATCGCTATGCATGCATAATTAGGGCTGCTTTTCAAAATATGCTACCTTTATTCATCTTTTATAAATATTGAATATCCCCTTTTATTCCATTATCCAATTACATTTTAGAGATAGCACTACATTGATTAACTTGAATAATTTGGTAGCAGCATCGAATTTGTCAATAATTTTCCCATTTCTTTTGTGAAATCATAGTATCTTCATATCAGCATCCATAGCATAGATGTATGCTGTTGATCTTCTTCCATTAGAAAACTTAATTATTTATTCCTATCTTTCTTTCTTACCTTTAAAATATATTAACCATGAAAAGATGATACCTTTTTTCTTCTGTTTTCTTGTCAAAGTCTTTGGTGAAGGTCAGTGTCCAAATTTCTTTTTGAAATAAATGAGTGCAATTGCAGCATGATCATCTTCATCTGAATGCCCTTTGACAATTTCAATGAACTCTGAAGAGTTTATGATGCATTATTTCCTTTATTTCCTGTATCAACACTACTTCAGTATACAGTACATGTCTATGGGATCCACCTAAATTAGTACTTTAGTTCAGATCATGGTGTACTTTTCAGATCCATCTCCTGTTTATCCTTAATTAGAATCACAGAATTATTAAGATTGGAAGAGACCTGAAGAGGTTAGTGATCCAATTTCCTGCTCAGAACAGGTTTATCTATGGTATTTGACCAGGTTTCTCAGCACTTGTTTCAGTTAGATCTTGAAAACCTTCAAGGATGGAGATTGCATTGTGTCTTTGGACAACTTCTTCCAGTTCTGGGTGGTGAAAAAGTTTTCCTTAACTTCAGGTGGAGCCTCTTCTGTTTCAGTTAATGCCTATTGCCTCTGATTTTCCTGTCATACACCACTGCCAAAAGTCTGAATCCATATTCTTGGTATACTATGTATAGGTATTGAAAGATCTGCTTTCTCTTCACGTGCAGATGGTTCATCTCTGGTTGATCCATACTGGCTGTTTCCAAGAACCTTTTCTCTTTTATGAGTCTTTCTTTACAAAGCAAGGCTTGGGCTCCTGATGTTGTACAGTTTTTGTGAAGACCTGAAGCCCCTGGATTACCTGTTCATCTTCCCTGAAGAGGTGGAGTCTGCCTACCTTCTTGTGCAGCTTCTTCACCTGGTGACCCTGTGCTGCAGCCAGAGTACACCTACTATAAGTAAACACATTGCTGTCCCCAGCTCCAGAAAGAGGCCTTGGAAAGCACTATTGTGCCTTGGGATTTCTGCCTGGGACAGCTGCTTCAGCCCATGTTAGAGGCCATCCTTATGTGTACTCTTTTCTGGGTAGAAAACTCGCTGGAGGGTGCTGAGGAATGGAGTTAAATCTATTTGGTGACCGGTTACTAGTGGTGTTCCCCAGGGCTCAGTACAGGGGCCAATCCTGTTTAATATCTTTATTGATGATATCGATGTGGGTATCGAGTGCACCCTCAGTCAGCTTACAAATGACACCAAGCTGGGTGAGCATGTTGGTCTGCTGGATGACTGGGGGGCTCTGCAGAGGGATCTGGACAGGTTGGATTGATGGGCTGAAGCCAATTTTATGAGATTCAACAAGGTGAAGTGCTGGGTCCTGCACTTTGATCACAACAACCCCATGCAATGCTACAGGCCTGGGGATGAGTGTCTGGAAAGCTGCTTGTCAGAAGAGGATCTGGTCAACAGCCAGCTGAAAATGAGCCAGCAGTGTGCCCAGGTGGCCAAGAAGGCCAGTAGCATCATGAACTGCATCAGGAACAGTGTGACCAGCATGACCGGAGCAGTAATTGTGCCCCTGTACTCTGCACTGGTGGGGTTACAGATTGAATCCTGTGTTCAGTTTTGGGCCCCTAACTGCAAGAAAGACATTGAGGTGCTGAATCATGTCCAGAGAAGTGCTGTGAAGCTGGTGAAGGGTCTGGAGCGCAAGTCATGTGAGGAGCAGTTGAGGGAACTGGCGTTACCTGAAGAAAAGGAGGCTCAGGAGATCTTAGCACTGTCTACAACTACCTGCAAGCAGATTGTAGCAAGGTGGGGGTCAGACTCTTCTTCCAGATAACAAGTGACAGGACGAGAGGAAATGGCCTCAAGTTACACCAGAGGAGGTTTAGATCAGATATGAGGAAATATTACTTCAACAAAAGGGTTTTAGCATATAAGGAATGATTCCTTGCCTAGGCACATACGCTACACTTCTATCAGCAATCTGTACAGCACAACAGAAGTGGATATGTGGAGTAAGCAATGCATCCTGCATTCATGAATCAACACTGGTTTCAGAAAATTCCTCAGTTCTATCTGTTGCAAAAAGTCCCTGATATCGGTGTGTAGTGTCCCCTCAGTGGTGGTCACTGAGGCAAAGAATTATATTTCTCCTGTGACAGGGCTTTTTCCTTTCAGAGTAATTCTTCTACATCTCTATCATCTGTCAGCCTCATTGACTCTCTGGAAAGTAATCCTGCTACTGATGAAATTTAAATGTTTTAGTATTGGGGTTTTTATGTCCTTACCAAGTTGCTCTTCAAAGTAATTTTTTGGCTTGTCTTTTTGTGGTTTGACACATAAAATAATTTATGTTCCTTTCTGTTTCTTTTCTTTTGGTACAGTCTCCAGTGTTTGAATTATATCCTTTTTAGTCTGACTCCTTAACTACTAAAACACAGTGTGATTTTTTGGTTTTGATTCTATGTAGTTTTAGAGATTTTTCTGGAAAAGTAGAACATGCTACCTTTGAGTTTTAAATATAAAACTTGAAACAGTTGCTATGCTGCATGTAAACTTTCTATCCTGTTAGTGGATCTATTTATTTCCTTTTTGCAAGTTTTCTCATTTTTATGTCATTTTACTTTTTGAAGTTTTATTATTTGAATGGCCTTCTGCTTTTGACTTTTCATTCATACAAAATCATCAACTGGCACATTTTGAGATCAGTGTTGTAGATTATTTTTTCAATAGTTATACCAAGTTCCAGGTACAGAGCAGTACTGAAACAGGAACTGATTCAGTTGTTTCTCAGACTAGTTGTTCCAAGTGAGATCACTTCAGCATGCAAACAATTTCCTCTCTGCATTAACTTCTACAAATTTAATACCCAGAAACTGTCCATCCTATATGTAGGTACTACTACTGCTTTTTTTTTCCTGCCTTTGTGGTTTCTCTAATCTCCTATAAAATGTCTCTCTTACTGCCACCATTTTGGTATACTATTGACAGTGCCCCGAGAATAAATTTAAATACTTCAGTATTCTTATTTAAAATTTTAAATAATTTAATTTCTACTGTGATTTTTTCTTTACATTTTGGAACACTTCATCTATACCAATTGACTTTCCCTTTGATTTATTATTTACGGAGATTTTCTTACCTTCTGTCAATAATCTACAGTTTCAAAGTTTCAGTTCCTTTAATATCTCCCTTTAAATAAAGTAATTCTGGGTATTTTCACAGGTTTTTTGCTGCTTAGAAAAATTTACATGTTCAGTCTTGTATTAAAACTGTTTTGAAATTTCTGAAACCCAGTTGAGTTTATTTTTAGTCCCGGTGCCAAGAACACGAGAACTTATCCTGCTATACTGCTTTTTCAAAATACATGAAATGATGTTTGTTCATGAACTAAGAACAAAGGAATATCTAAAAAGCATCATGTTACCATATAAATGTAAGAAGCGGATTCTCATAAGAATATGTCTCATTCACTGATAATTACAGTAAACTTAGCTAAACTATTTAGTGGCATACCAAAAAAGTTCTATAAAGTTCTAGTTGAAAGTATGTATCACTTGATGTCAATATGAATATCTCCTCCATTTAATTTTTGTTTATCGTGTTTTCTCTTTTATTGTTTTTTTTCTCTCCCTCTCTTCACTCTTGGAAAGCAATTAATTGATCAAAACCAGATTCCTTTTAACCTATCTTTTATTTTACTCCTTCACTCTCATGCAGCAAAAAAATACTTGATTTTATGTTACTGGTGTCAAAAAGTATCTGCAATTAACCTGTTGAAATAATGATGAATAACCTGCCTATGATTTTTAGAGAACAAAAGTTGAAACTGATGTTGTTAAGATATAAATTTGTTCTTTTTACACCTTAAAAGTGGGTGCTTTGCTGGGAATAGAGCAGGTAACACCTCTTAGGAGGTTAAAAATTCTTTTTCTAAATATTATACAATTCATCATTTAAAGCTGTTTTCTGTATTGCTAAAATGAACAATTATTGTAAACAACATGTTTACAGACTTGGGTGGAATTAGTACAATTTTTTATTTTAGTTCTACAATTGTTGATTTTAGTACTAGAACTTAACAATATAGTCCTCCTTTCAAATTTTTTTATTGTTATTTTTTAAAGGAAGAGATGTTAGCAATTCTGTTGTCAAAGTAATTACGTTAGTTGTGAGTTTCCTGGAAAAGCATTTTAAAAGCTTTATATAGGTTGACAGGAGAGGTACCTTCCTTAGAGCCAAATGAAAAGAAGCAGCAGGCTATCTGATAAATCTTATGAGAATCAATTCTTGACATTGGTCCTTGAGCAGAAGCTGTAAGTGGTTGCTGGAGAGTTTGGTTTTTAATAAACTGGGAGAGAATGGACTTGAAGCTAGATTTCAAATGTGTAAGGGAGGAGAAACAGCGATCAAGAAGAGAAATTATAAACTTTTAAAAAATACAGAGGGCACAATGGTAGAATGACACTCCAGGAAAGTCCATTGAGATTCAACATTTTGCAGTACAGTAGTGAACTCTGGCAACTCTAAAACTGATGTGGTATATATAAACACATGCAAAACATCAATGATTTTAAATGATTTTACTCTAAAAATACACCATTTAGCTGCTGAAACACAGTTTATTGCACAGATAGTCAAGACTGATGAATATAAAGGAGATTAAAATAAAGTCTGGACTGTCTCCCTGAATAATAGAAATAGATTTTAGAGAAAGAGTACACTCATTGTTCGCTATCTTTAAAACTGTGTAATGTGTCCTGTATTACTTATAAAACGACACACTGCAGGAAAAAGTATTCTCTATTTAGAAAAGGTGGACTAAAGAGTTTGTCAAAACTTTACTATGGCTTTATGATTTTATTAAAAAGCTGTATTCACCTGAAATGACAGAAAACAAATAATTTTTATTATGATTGGAATCAATTGACATCATACGCTAACTGATAAGCGTAACAGCAGAGAAGACATGCTTTCTTCAAACACTGAAATATCACATCCGTAAGAATATACATAGTCCTGCTGCAGGCTGATGATGCATGCCCATGATATGCTGAGAGCTGTAAATATTTGTTCCTTATTATTCCTATTCCCATCTGTTGTAAGTGGCACTTTATGGGAATGAGTTCTTGAAAGAGGCAGTTTTACTGCTTATGGTGTGATGCAAACAGTATCACACTACACTCGAAATAAAATTGAGTTAAAAGATGTAAATATATGTAAATTTGTGCACAGCTGTCCAGTTTTCATATACTGTTACAGAAACTCTTCAATATGCTTATAATATAAATGACTTCTAGGTCATTTATATGACTACTATTTAATAAAAGTTTTGACCTCCTTTGGAGTAAAACATTAATTTATTAAGGATTGTTTTGTATTGTATTCTTTCACTTAAGTGGTTCACTGGAAAATAATTTATTAATTAGCCAGATTGCTATTTTTTCTCTCAGCTTTAAATAAAGCACACATTATTTCATAAGAGTGCTGAGTGCATGTGCATCTACTCATCTCCATTCAACAGAGCACTGTCATTCATAACCTATTCACCACAGCCATTATTCATATGTATGCTGACAGTGCATCAGTATAAGACTTTTGCAGATTTGCTCATAGAATTGATTATTTTGTTCTTTAAGGGTGGAGAAGGTGAAGTTTATACAGTTTTATTGTTTGTGGATAGTCTTTTTAGTATCTACTTCCTCGTGGCTTGAATTGATGCATTCTTACAAATTTGCCTGTTTATTTTTGTCTCTCAAATTTCCTTCTGTTTGCTTTCAGTGCAATGGAATGGTATTAGAGAGAAATGAAGAAATAATAGATTTTTTTTTTTTAGGTTTCCTAAAATCAAAGAGTAAAATGTGAGTGGAAGAAAAAAAATACACTGCAACAAAACTGCCCAAGTTTTTCTCAGTCAGATGGGGATAAATCTTTTTTTTTGTATGGAACAATATTTTGTTTCTTGTGTTACTTGAATTTTTAAAATTACTGAAAGAATATTAGATTAATATACAAATTACATTACCATCTTAATGTATTTTTTTAAAAAATATATATTCTAAGAAAGTATTTAGCATTTCCAAAGTAAAATATTTTAATTACATGGCACTCTTAATTTATCAATATTTAAAAATTATTTTTTTGCAAAGTTAAAGTGATGCATCGTGTTTGATCCTAATTCACAGAAAAAAACCCAAACCCTAGTGAATCTCAAATTTCCAGCGAACTTACTACCCTCTTGGCTTTAATTTTAAGGCTTATTGCTTAAGAGAGTAGAAGTTTTAAATGGACTATTATATTTAAGAAACAATTTCTAACTCTTTACCTCATCACACTACCCCAAAATTGTAAAATTATGACACGGGTACTAGCAAACATAGTTTGTCTCTGAATTTTTCTGAAGATTAGAAATTAATTACAGTCCCTTAAATCAGGCAAACAACCAATTGTAGGAAGAAATGTTTCTGAGCTGCTGCTTAATGGTATTAACATTTCTGTGAGAGCCAATGGTTCAGAAGACAACCAGGAGTGTAACAGTAGAGAGAGAAGTTAGTTGAGTTAAATCTGAAGGCAAATGTGCCATATACCCTTTAGATTTGTCAGAGTCCAATATTCTTGGGCTTTGTTGACAAACAAGTGTTTTCTTTTTGACCATGTTAACCTCCTAAATCAATAAAATGTGATGGCTTTTTTTGTTTTGTTTTATTTTTTAATGATCTGATCTGAAGTTGCTTTCGATCCTTCACCTGAAAATCGTGCAGTGAAAATTTCAAGCTCTTAAGAATATTTAAATATTAAAACTACACATAAAAATTACAACAAATTATGGAGTCCCAAACAACCAGCCATTTCATTTAAGGAGGACATTGTCATACTAAAGTGATTTTACCATCTTGGGATGTTGGAATATAAGTAAGAACAGGCTTGTCCTAATTGAAGAATAATGCTATTTTGTTTGCATAATGCTTATCCTAAAGGAATAAGAAGCACTAATAATATTAAAAGCTGTAGAAGAAGCTGAGAATGAAAAGAACACACTGTAAATGGAAAATAATTCATTTTAAAAATTGACTGAAAAAATACTATTTAATGGAATCAAAATAATGTAATAGAAATAATGTAATGTAATGTAATAGAAACAGTGCTTGAAATAAATACATAAATACTAAATTTATAAAACCTAAGAGAAATATCTTCCTTTCCAAAGACTTACTGATTTAAATTAATAAAAGTTCTCAGGTGGCTTGTAGGTTGGAACTGATCTTTCCCAAGATTTTGTGATTAAATGAACATCTCATTACTAATGCAGGTGGAAACTTCATAAACACAAAAGAAACAAAACTCCAGAAGAGTTTATTTTTATTATATAACCATTAAAATCAAGCTCTCTGGGATGTGGAGATATTTGTTTCCCTGTGTTGACTTTAACCTCCAGCATAATCCTTATATTCTGTGGTTATTTAAAACAGTTTGTTCTGTGGCTGGTTGTACATTTGCAAGAAATCCTTTTACCTGTCAAAATGAAGAACAAGCAGGATAAGGCGGAACACAGCAAACTTTAGATTCTGGCTGTAGCTCACTCAGGAATATACAGAGCATAAAGAAATTACTGAGAAAGGCAAGTCAGGTATTTCCAAGTAGTATTTCTACTCATTGCAATGTCTTCAATAGTATTTTCTGTACAAATACTACTTGAGAACACTAGTTAAATGTTCATAATACAGTTTTGAAGACAGCAAATGTCATTAATCCTGCTGAGACTCAGTTATCACAAGGGACATGGATTCTAAAACTCATTTTGAAAAGTCAGGTCCCCTGGTACATCTCATCTAGCTATCCCTGTTTTAAAGATGCAATCTTAAGTTCATCTCATGTTTGCAAAATGATGCTCATGAAAAGTGTCAAGTTCAGTCAATAATAGAAGTGGGACTAAGACTCCAGCATCAGATGTCAATCCTATTCTGTATGTATTGTCACTGTTGTCATCTCTTCATTATATATCACCTTCTTTGGGCCACGAGACTTTGTGGTAATTTTAGATTAATTTCTATACTATTGCAGATAATACTTGCCAATTTTTTATTTTTCTTTCTTTTTTTTTTCCTGACAACTTAAGGGAAATACAGAAAATGATTCCCACAACTATAACTGAGTATGTCCATATAGTTTCTATTCTGACAAAGGGATGGTGTGATGTTAAAAAAGATTCAAAGAGTCTATTTGAAGTAATTATAAAAGACTGGAGGCTGTCACTTTTTGTAGAGTTGTACATTAATGGCTCTGTTGTAAAATACAAAGCAGCTGCTGAGCTTTAGTTTTTGTAACACTATTATTTACACACAAATACAAGGATGCACAAGTAAGCTAGTTATACTGCATTTTAAAGCTGACAGATTGTTTCACCAAATATTGACTGCCCAAGACAGTAGGTTTTGACATCTGCATGATATCCCTTCCCTTAACAGTGTCTTAAACACTTGACTATTCTCATTTAATTTGATGATTTCTATTAAATTGTATGATATTAAAAATCAACTGATTCTTATTACCATCAAATTCAATATCAGAAAATAATTGAATTTCATTTTTTAAAATATAAAAATAAAATAAATAATTCCTGTCCCTTAAAAATAAAATCTTTTGGACTCTACAAACACACTTCAGTAATATTTCCTTACTTTTTGCAAAACAAACGAAGTCAATGAAAATTTTTCACTAATTCACTGGGAGGGTGATCATGCCTGGAGTGAAACTGAATGCATTGTGCTTTATTAGAAGTAAAGGAGAATGCAGAATCTTTCTTTACAGCATATGATGCTGTAGAAGTAACTTCAAGTATCATTGCAAAAATCCCTTTTGTCTTCATAGTCTCAGGATACAATAAATGTGTTGTTTGATTATGGAAACAGTGTCACTTCCTTAAGTCCTATGCAATTATACTGTGTTCTGAAAGACTAGCTTGCTTAAGTTCATGGAACTTTTATATGGAAAAGTTTGAGGTATAAACTAAATGCTTGGCACTATCTAAATGACTTTAGACTAATCCAAGTCAGACATTTGGGCATTCAGGAAGGTTGAGGTATACAGATCCCATAAATAAACTCTAAAGAGCCCATTCTCCAGAACTACTTCAACTTGAACAGTCTAAAATGAATGGTCGGCTCCCATATGAAATACTTGCCTAAATTTAGATGCCTGCAAATTTTCAGACATACATCTAAACATAGGCAAAATTATCTGATATTGTGGTATGTATGGAAAATATGTCAAAAGAATTGAATTGCACTCTATTTGTCTTAGTCTGGAAAAGTAGATTAGCAACTCCAACCACTTTTGCTCAATGAAAAGAAGTGCAAAATATAAAATTCTGGTTGCAATATTTTCCCAAAAGCAAGAGAGTTTATTTCACAAGATTCAAGTATATGATTTCTTTCTTTTTCCCCTCGAGGAATATCCTTGTCATCAGGCAACAGATACATTCTCTTCCCTCAGTCTCAATACAGATCACTTAAAAAACTAAGTTTAGAGATGTTTCTATACCAGAAGCCACCTTGTCAACACCAACACAGACTTCAAACCCCTTAATTCTCTCCTGAAAGTAGAGCCTAATAGCATGGGGATTCTGTTTTAAAGAGGAGGTGGAAAAGTGACCTAATTTCTTACTCCAAAGAAATAATTTGTGCTGAGGAGGTGGAATAACTAGATTTAATAATTTTCACCAAGACCACTTCTCCTTTGCTGTATGATACCCTAAAAGTCAAATATAATCTAATTTTACTGGAAATATAATGAAAAGAGAGGTCAACTTCTATTTTTTCTTCATAAATCTTGGGCTAGTTGTAATCAGGTATGGACAGATTACAGGTTCAGATAAAACAAATTTAGAGGTTACAGGGGAGGAAAAAGGGAGTAGAGCATTTACATATTTGCTTCCAGGTCTTTCACTGCACTCTGAAAATTCAAGGACTAAAACTCCTAAATTATATACACAAGAGAGTTGGATTTGAGCTGCTTGCATTCAGGGAAGAGTGATGTAATTATCAATCTAGGGCATTCATGATTCTTCACTTGAGTGGTCTATGATTAAGAACACGTTCTTCTGTCAGTTCTAGAACTTAATTTTCTAACATTATGGAACCAATAGGCAGGGAGAAATCAAACACATTACATACTCCAAATAGACTGCAGCATATCAAAACTGTACAGATTTTGTAAAGCAAAACAAAACATAAAATACACTTGCATAGACCGTGCAAATCACCACAGATGTCATCAAAAACTCTGTCCTGTATTTTACTGCCTTCATTTTTTACGCAATGATCAATGGGATACAGAATAAATGACTGTTAGGAGAAAACCATCACATCTTCTATGTATTTGAATAATCTCAATATCACAACTCTCCTCTTCAATAAGTCATTATTTCTGAGAAATATGTGGAGATTCTAGAAATAATGGGATGAATCCAAGCATGAAACATTTATATTGAAAACTGTTTTCTGCTGAAATCCATTAAACTACCTAGTAGATTCCTTTGGGAAACTGTAAGAACTTGAGTATTTTTTTTCTTGAAATCAAAATGGCTGAAATAGTTGAAACACAACTTTTGTAGTAGCTCTAGTAGACCATATGAACAATAAACTTGGTGTAACTCTTTTTGTTTCAACTTTTATCACTATAAAATAATTTTCTTTTAGGTAGTTAAAAGCAATGTTGAAGTATGAATAAAGTTTGACTCCTATCTAAACATCTTATAGATATATAGACTGTTAAGTCAGAAAAGGCAGGGAAAACTGGAGGAAAAGCATCAAAGAAGAGTGGGAAGAAATGTAGTGGGTATTTATATAACAAGTAGTTGTATTTTATCATGCTGTTTATACAAATGTATATTTAACCATCCTGTTAAATCTTACAAGAATTGTTATTAGATGTTTCTATCCCAGAAGAATTTTTTCTGACCCCCCAGTCTCATTGTAGAGAAAAGTGGAAGATCGCACACTAGACTGATCAAGATAAGTGTACCCACATAAGCTTTCATCCTGTTTTCTGCCATCTAGAGGAAGAAACATACCTTTCCAAAATTTAAATTTTCCATTAATTTGAAAACAAAAGTGTTCTTCTTTACCACAGAACACTTACTGTTGAAGACCTAAGTAATTGACCCTCATTTTTGAAGCACATCTTTCAGAATAAGGGGGGTCCTGAGTCAGCTTCGCCTCTTGTTGCTCAGTTCCATCACTGTGTCTGATCAAAGCAGATGACTTGTACCTCTGTTTCTCTGTGAGCCAATCATTCGTGTTATAGCCTTTGAAGTACATCACCTTGACTGCTAACTTTAAAGTTAGAAATAGTGTAATTTTCCTGGTATCTTGAAGATTTTTCATTGAAAGCCTTGGAAAGTAACAGGATTGTGCAACTGAAGAGCAGATACTTAAAAACGAAGTGTGGTCCATTTTGCTAAAATATTTAAAGCAGCTGGAGGTTTTGAAGCATAAATACAATTGCTAACTGACTTATATTTGTAATTCCTTTCAGTCCCTACACAGGTATGGCGTATACTGATGTTCGAGAACTCAGTAAATGCTCATCTACTGTAAATCTTGATTCTCACTAATCCCATGTCAGCCTCAAGAAGCTGACAGCTTCTGCCTCACTGTAGGGTTCTCCTCTTAATAGGTTGCTGTCTTTTGATCTTACTTCTTTTGACCAGAGCATAAAATCCCAATTGCCAAGAACTGAGGAGTACTGTTGAAGCCAGACAAGGCCCAGAAAGCAAATATAACTATATGAACAGTA